>NC_057753.1:10819764-10844916 GCF_004010195.1 Chiloscyllium plagiosum
CATCCTTCCTGATGGACTCGGCAGATGGCTCTATGCAGCACACAAACAAGGCAGGAGCGAGAGGGCAGCCCTGCCTGACTCCAGATCTGACTGGGAAGCTATCTGATTCCCACCCGTTGATTGAGACTGCACTGACAGTGTTGGTGTAGAGCAGTCTGATCCAATTGCAGATTCCCTCCCCAAAGCCCATTTTGGAAAGAACATCTCTCATATACGTGTGTGATATCCTGTCAAAGGCTTTCTCCTCGTCCAGGCTGATCAGGCAGGTGTCCAACCCTCTGTCCTGCACGTAGGCGATCGTATCCCTGAGGAGTGCGAGACTCTCAGCGATCTTCCTGCCCGGCACAGCACAGGTTTGGTCAGGGTGAATCACCGACCCCAGAGCAGACCTGACCCGGTTGGCGATTACCTTTGACTGAATTTTGTAATCTGTATTCAACAGTGAGATTGGTTTCCAATTTTTGAGTTCCTCCCTCTCCCCCTTCCGCTTGTAGACGAGGGTGATGATGCCTTTCCTCATGGATCGGGAATGGTACCTGCCCGAAGCATACTGACATACACCTCCAGCAGGTCCTGGCCAATCAAGTCCCACTGAGCGGAATAGAGCTCGACCGGTAAGCCGTCGCTTCCTGGAGTTTTATTCTTTTCGAAGGACTCGAGGGCCTTGGTCAGCTCGTCCAGAGATAGCGGCTGGTCAACTCCCTCTTCCAAAATAAATTCCTAAGCATTGAACAGATACCTTCAGTCGAGCAGCTAACCCTGGCAAGGGACACCGCGACAGTTATTGGAGCCGGTCAGTCTCAGCAGTTAAACCCAGCAGTGTCTCCTCGCTCCAACAATCCCTACGACATAGTGCAATAGCGGGAAATCTGCAAGAAAGTGACAGTTCTGGAAAGTCTCTGCAGCTCAGGCTGTATCATGAATGAGAGAGCAGGAGTGTTGCAGCTCACTGACATTCGGTCTTCAAGAACGACCTACTCCAAAGCCTCTCCGTCTCAGTGCAGGAGAGACAAGCATTTCTCTTGGTTTGACTTTGCTGTGAGTAAATCCGTTCACTCTAACCCCGAAAAAAGGAATTTCCCGGAACTCGGAACTAAGTCCAGCTAGGTAAAAACAATGGCTGCAGATGCTGGAAACCAGATTCTGGATCAGTGGAAGAGCGCAGCAGTTCAGGCAGGTCCAGCTCCAGAGCCCACCCAGTCCTTCCCTCCAGCTCCCACCCAGTCCTCCCCTCCAGCTCCCACCCAGTCCTCCCCTCCAGCTCCAGCTCCCACCCAGTCCTCCCCTCCAGCCGCGTCGCCTCTTTGCAGCTTAGACACCGCCCCCCCAAAGCGCTTACTCCACAAACAGCGAGGTGCTGCCCTTCTTTCACTCGGATTGGTTCGAGAACCAGCCAGTTCCATAACGTCATCCTGCACTGCCCCGCTTTCTATTGGCCAGAACATGCCGTCAATCATCTAAGAGTTGAAGCATGCGCAGAGCGGACAGATGTTTTTCCAGTTGTACACATTTAGTAAGAGAGGAATTGAGTTCATTTCCTGCACTGCCCCGCTTTCTATTGGCCAGAACATGCCGTCAATCATCTACGAGCTGAAGCATGCGCAGAGCGGACATGTTTTTCCAGTTGTACACATTTAGTAAGAGAGGAATTGAGTTCATTTGTATTTCCTCTTAGGAAGAAGGGAGAGGTTTTTAAAAAAAATATGATATGTAGACATCCCTGAACTGTGTTTATTTTCCATCCTACATTGTCTGGAGGACGGTGAAGAGACAACCACAATGTTTAGAGTCATATGTCGGTCAGATCGGGAAAAGGCGAGCCCAATGGTATTTTACAATAATTAACATTTCACTACTGTGTGGCCTGATGGATTTGAACGTCTCTCCTAGAGCTAAAAGATGTTGTGACAAAGCCACTGTCTCCTGGGACAGAAATTTCCAGCTTTGGTGAACAAGAGGACACAATGTTCCAGGGAAACCAGAATTATCTATTTGGACTTTCCATCTTGAACTGACAGGAATAACTTCTGTAAAAACTCCTTCACAGGATTTTAGGGAGAAGATTTAAGTGTGAAAAGAAGAATTGTTATCCATAAATCTGTGTTGAATAATACCTAATGTTACGTCATGAAGATCAAACCCTTCAGTTAATTAAACCAAACGCACAGAAAAGCTCAATTTGCCTCGTAACCTGTTAAAATGTGTGACAGAAGTCCTCTAATTCCACTATTTTAAAAAATTAACAATTTATTTTTCTAACTCTTAAACATTAAACAAAAGCTATTCACGAATCCAACCCCCCCCCCTTTTCTTTACTTCCTATCAGACCCCGACTGAATAAAATAATATGCTCTTCTAATACCATATTTATTAAATATTCCATTAACTTAATCTCAAGGCCACACAGTCTCCTCTTCTTCGATGTTTTCACTCTTCCAGCTGCTGATCTCCCTGGGTCGGCTTTCTTTTTCACTGTGCATATGTTTCACGTGAAAAGGTACGTTTGATAGAGAGTATTTTCTAATTTCTCTGAGAGCACGGTATTAGATGGGCAATTGCTCTCCGTCTAATTTTCAAAATACTAGGTTTATATACCCCCCAAGACACATTAAATTCTTATAATTTGATTGGTTTCTAGGTGTCAAAACAATAAAATTCAAATTCCATTGGCTTCTAGTATCCTGGTATAATTTAAATTGATTGATTAAATTTGACTTGTTGTCAAAACAACTATGAAAACTCAAGTATTCATTGAACAGCAATTGATACACTTGAGCTGGCAGCTGTGGTGGCTGTACTTTCTATCTTCGTGACCACATATGTTTTTGACTTTGTAACATCTCCCCACTTAAGAAAAACAATGACCCATTGTAATGAAAAGTTGCTTAATTTGTTTTCCTCTAATTCATAATACCATGAAATTTATATGTCATTAATCTTAGATTTCACATTAATTCTGCACACATATATAAAATTGAAATCAGTCAAATCTTATTTACATTTTTTCCTTTAAATCCATGATAAAGCATCTTATATTACATTTTTACAATGCTCAACAAACACAATTTGTAAATTAAATGTCTGTAACATAATGAAATAGTCTCGTATTTTTGTCTTTAAGTCTTTCCAAAAATGTGCGAAGCTTCTGGTCTGTGTACACAACTGTCTCCTTCACATTGTTCATCACATAAACATTAAAATGTTGTAAGGCCAGAACCAATCTCAATAATTCTTGTTCGAATAATAGTATTCTCTCCGGTGGATACTGAGTTTTGTTTTAAAAAGTAGCCAATTAACCATTCAAATCCATCATCATCTTCCTGCATCAATACATCTCCAATCCCTATCTCACTAGTATAGATTGCAACTTTGAAGAGTTTCAAAAAATTTGGTGCAGTAGTTAATATGGCTTTTAAGTTCTCAAATGCATCCTGGTATTGTTCTGTCCACCAATATTTTGTGTTGTTCTTTAGTAAATCTGTCAGTGGTGCCACCATGCTGCCGAGGTTTGGGACAAACTTCTGGTAGAATCTGCTCTGTCGCAAAAATCAAAGCACCTCTTTCTTCAAGGACGATTGTGGAAATTCTCTGATGGCCTTTGTCTTTGCATTCCTTGGTGCCAACCTTCCATGTCTAACATTATGTCCCAAGAATGTCACCTCTGCCTCCATGAATTCTGTTTTCTTTAAGTTTCTTATCATAATCATTCAAAGAGCTCTACCAACTGTACCATTTGATCTTTCCATGATTCGCTAAGGATCACCACATCATCAAGATATACAACACAGTTACTTAATCCAGCCACAACACTGTTCATGAGTCTTTGGAATGTGGTTGATTCATTCTTCATTCCACTTGAATTGGAGTTACAAACTTCTTTTGCTTTCTCTATTAAGTTACCTGCCGATAATCATGCAATAAGTCCAAATTTGTGATGTAAGTGGGCTTGTCCAAATTTCTCTATACAGCCCTCCAATCTTGGGATTGGGTGTGGGTCTGAGTTTGTTATGGCATTGACCTTCCGATAGTC
Source organism: Chiloscyllium plagiosum (assembly GCF_004010195.1). Lineage (NCBI taxonomy): Eukaryota > Metazoa > Chordata > Chondrichthyes > Orectolobiformes > Hemiscylliidae > Chiloscyllium > Chiloscyllium plagiosum. Next base: position 10,823,795 of record NC_057753.1, read on the forward strand.
TACAGAAAATTGTTGAGTCCCGTCAGGTTTGGGAACTAACACGATCAGTGAACTCAACTCACTCTGACTTGGTTTGATGATATCTTTGTTGACCATGGCATCCACTTTTCCGGATCTGTACGGCTTCAAGAGGATTCAGCCTATAGAGATGTTGTTTTATTGGAACAGCATTCCCTTCTTCCACCTCATGCACAATAGTATTAGTCCTCCACATCTATTCCTACATATCCTCATACTACTGCAACAAACCTTTCTTTGCTCTTGAGACAGACAGCTCACTATCCTATCCCATTCCTCAAGTACTACCTCGTAATTAATGTCAGAGGCCCTCTCACTTTATGTCTGAATATTAACTCAAAGGGAGCAAACTGAGTAGATTCATTTGGGGCATCTCTAATGGCAAACATTATGAATGGGATATCTTTAGCTTAACCATTCGGGCAATCTGACAGGACACTCTTAACATGGTCTTCAGGGTCTGCTGCCACCTTTCCAAGGTTCCCTGGGATTCAGGATAGTATGCACTTGATTCAAATGCTGTATGCCTAAGCTATCCATGTCTTCCTTAAACAGCCTAGCAGTAAAATTAAAACTTTGGTTTGCCCGAATATCTCTGGGTAGCCCGTATTGGGTAAAGAAAACTACAAACTCCTCCACCATCCTTTTTTTGCCTTAACACTCCATAATGGAATCGCTTCTGGAAATCTGGTAGGCATATCCATTATGGTTAGCAAATATTGGTTCCCACTTTTAGATTTAGGAAGGGGATCTACACAATCAATCATAACCTATGTAAAAGGTTCTTTTCATGTGGGAATTGGCAATAAAGGTGCTAGTTTTATAATTGCCTGTAATTTACCTACCACTTGGCACATATAACGTGTGGCAAAAGTCAACCACATCCTTGTGAAGTCTTTTATATCTTAGCCTGAGTCCTTCCTCACATCAAGGTGATCTCCTACTAGTTATTCATGTGCTACTCATAATACTTCCTGTCTGTTGGCTACCAGCAACACAATCCTGTGCACGCCCACCCATGTCTCCTCTGCACTAACCTGCTGTGGTCTTCATTTTCGTCTTAGGACTCTATCCTTAGACAATAATCCTCATGAATACATTCCGAACCCTTTTCTAAGCAGGCTTTGTTATCTCATCTTTCTGTTGTAAGCCCATTAGCCTTTCAGGACAAAACAACTCTGCCTGACTCGCTACCTGTTCAGGTTTTTCCTGTTACATCAAACAGAGTGTCAACTAACTGAATCTCAACTCTTCCGTCTTTCTCTTTAGCCTTTCTTTCTTGCGGTAACTTATGATAGTGGACCTTGTTACTACACAGTCCGGAAAAATTCTGGGTATTTTTCATTTACCTCCTCCATTCCCTGGTTTCCTGGTTCTCCACCACAATAGGCATCACTCTCACTTTGGATCCTACCAAGTTGTTCCCAAGAACAAACTGTATTCCTGTTTCTGACACTCTGTCCATCACTCCTACTGTCAATATGTTAATTTTGTTTTGGCTCTCCATCTTAATCTTACACAGGGGAATGCTACATTTCTGTCCATCTATTCCACAAATTGCCACACTCTCGTGTGACATTTCAGAAAGAGTGCAAATTCTTTTATCTCTTACTATTAGAGACTGATTAGCTCACATATCTCTCAAAATTGTAACTTCTTTCCTTTCTCCCCCTGTTCTTCCTGAGTAAACTTTACCCACAGACATAAAGTCTTTATAGAGATCGGGCAGTAACTCAATATCCTGCCCCTGCCTAAGCTGTGCACTCTCCTGCAGCTCCTTTCTTTTTCCTGGGTTTCCTTTATTATTTTCACTAATGGGACTGGTTTAGCCTCTTTCACCACTTCTTTTCCCACAGTGCCTTTCTTCAAGGATCAGCACTGTGATTTTACATGCCCCACTTTCTGGGAGTGAAGACACCTTTTCCCAGTGCCCTGCTTAAACCATCGGCACTGGAACTTTGTGTGTCCCACTCCATTATAGAAAACACCTGAGGCTTTTCACCTCCTTTTCACCCCCCCGGGCTTCTTTTTACACCGGTGATAAATTATTCCCATTGTGATCCACTCTGTTTTGTAGAGAAGGATCTTCACTTCTCCCAATTTCTATCAGAAATTCCTGTCGGAAATGAAATTTTGCCTTATGCACAAATGCATATTCATCTGCCATCTCTGCCACTCTTCTCACTTTTAAAAGTTTCTGATCATCCACTTAAGTTCGTAGCATCTCTGTAAGTGAGTTTTTAAACTCCTCCAGCAGAATAATCTCTCTTAGAGCCTCATAGGTCTTATCTATTTTTAAGGCCCGCGCCATCTATCAAAATTGCTATCTTTAATGCTTTAGCACTCAACATAAGTCTGACCTGGTTCCTTCTTTATGTTTCTGAACCACTGTCTCTCCGTTTCTGGTACCAATTCATAAGCACTCAAAATACCTTTTTGTCATCTGTATAATCTCTTGACCCCTCATTTGACAGCACTGCAAATGCCTCACTGGCTCTGCCTACCAGCTTAGTTTGGACTAGCATTACCCACAAGTTTTCTGGCCACCCCTAGCCTAGCCAAATTTTCAAATGAAATAAAAAAGACTTCAACATCTTTCTCATCGAAATGTGGCAATGTTTTAAGATATTTGTATACATCCCTACCTTTTCCCTTCATCTCCATTCTGTTAACTTTACTTTCCTGACTAATTCATAACTTCTGAAGTTCAAATTCTCTCTCTGTTTCTCTCCTCACCATTTCTTTATCTTCTAACATGGCTCTTCTTTCATAGAACACAGAACAGTACAGCACAGTAGAGGCCCTCGATGTTGTGCTGACCTTTTATCCTACTGTAAGATGAAACTAACCTATGTACCCTTCAATTTACTATCATCCATATGCCTATCCAAGAATCACTTAAACGTCCCTAATGTGCAGTGCATTTCACAAACCCACCACTCTCTGTAAAGAGGAGAAAGTGAGGTCTGCAGATGCTGGAGATCAGAGCTGGAAATGTGTTGCTGGAAAAGCGCAGCAGGTCAGGCAGCATCCAGGGAACAGGAGAATCGACGTTTCGGGCATAAGCCCTTCTTCAGCCCTTCAGCCCTTCGGACATAAGCCCTTCTGTCCTGAAGAAAGGCTTATGCCCAAAACGTCGATTCTCCTGTTCCCTGGATGCTGCCTGACCTGCTGTTTTAAAAAATTCTCAAGGTCAGGTTCGTAGGAGAGTAGTCTGACACAGAACAAACGACCAAGAGGCGAGTCTGCTAGAATATGGGCATTTTATTCCCCGCAGCGTCGCCACAACGGGTCTGGCTTATACTCACTCTACATGTTACCGGAACTGGGAGCCGTCAGTTCTCGTAGAGCGGTTGCCAACAACCCACGCTCGGCGGTTAAACGTAACCCCGGAGCAGACTCACCGAACTGGAGACTTTTCCAGCTGATATACTCTTTTCCAGATATAAACATTCATGTGAACAGCAGAGCAAGGCTAAAAAACACATTCCATTCTGGTTACATACAGATAAGAAAATTCACACGGGGAGGTGTGTAATAAGATTCACACGGGACTAAGCAACACCTCCATTCCGGTTAGATTCACACATGTATTGGGACATAATTTTTAACCGTTTCACCACATTCCACTGCTTGGAATTTTACACCACACCTGCTGCGCTTTTCCAGCAACACACTCTCTGTAAAGAACCTACCTTCTTTTCTTTATCTTCTAACTGCAGTTGCCTCAATTGCAATTTAAGTCTTTCTAACTCTACTGCGCTTGTCCGTTCCTCTGATACACCAAAGTACTTGACCAACTCCAGAACCTCTTTAGCAATGTTAGGAGCTATTTCTCTCACTTTTATTTTAACCAACCACAAGTAACCGACATTAAATACATTTTCTCACCTAAGTTTTATTTAAAGATCAAGGACACTAATTGCCAAGTGTTTAAATCTGCTGGGACCTTTCATACCCAAAATCTATTCAAATATGTCCAAATCTCTGGATCTATATAAACCTGTTCAAATCCCCGGCAACAAGCCCCCAAATTGCTACTTCATAGAGGTCAAACCTCTCTGTTAATTAAAACCAAACATACAGAAAAGCCTGCCTCATCTCGTAATATGTTAAAATGTGAGTAAGTGACAGAGAGCTCCTCAATTCCACGATATAAAGAAAAATAACAATTTATGTTTTAAACTCTAATATTGAATATTAAACAAAAACTATTCACAATTCTAAGCACCTCTTTTTTAACTATTTACTATCTGACCCCATCGCTATAAAATAATTTGATGTTCCAATAACACATCTATTCAACATTACACTAACTTAATCTAAGGTCAGACAATCTCTATCATTTTTAGTGTTTTCACTTTTCCTGATCTCCATGAGTCTGTTTTTTTACTAGAGTATGTTTCACATGGAAAGGTACCTTTGACAGAGAGTGTTTCCTAATTTCTTTGAGGAAGATGGGCAGTTGCTGTCTGGCTCTGATCGATGGCAGTTGTTGTCTTTCTAATTTTCAAAATATTGGGTTTATATGCCCCCCGATACAGTAAATTCCTATAATTTGGTTTCTAGGTGTCAAAACAATAAAATTAAAATTCCATTGACTTCTGGTATCCTGGGCATAATTTAAACTAACTGATTAAATTTGACTAGTTAAATTTGAATTGGTGTCAAAACATCAAACAGAACTCAGGTATCCATTTAATAGCCAATTGCTACATTTGGAACAATCTGACTTTTTGCTGGCAGCTATGGTTGTGCTTTAAACTCAGAAAAGCACTCTGTATCTTAAAGTGACCATACATGCTTTTGATGTCATAACATTGCATTGATCATTCGTCCTGGATAAACACGAGGACACCAACACCATGATGAAACCAGGGAAATGTTGAGACCGAGGGAAGAGATTTAGTTACCCTTTCCAACTGGAAATTGATTGATGCAGTCACATTGGAGAGAGGCTGTTTACCTGCTCTACATGTGGGAAGGGATTCACAGTGTTATTCAGCCTCCAGAAATACCTGCTTATTCGCACTGAGGAGATACTATTTAGGTGCACTTCTGATGGAAAGTGTTTCACAAAGTCAACCTCACTGCGCACCAACAAGTTCACATGGGACAGGTTGTTTATGTGTCCTGTGTGTGGGAAGGGATTTGCACGACCATCAAACTTGTTGCGACACCTGCAAGTTCACACTGGAAATGAATTATTTACTTGCTCTGAGTTTGCGAAGGGATTTGCATAGTCCCAAAACTGGTGATACATCAACACATGCATACTGGCAAGACTGTGTAAAAGAATTCACTCAGTCTATTCTTCTGCCAGCACATCAGTTCACACTAGGGAGAGATCATTCACTGCTCCGAGTGTGATAAGAAATCCATTCAGTTTTCCCAACTTCCAGTGCCGTTACAATACTAGCATCTACCCAACAATGTGGAAAATTGCCAGAGAATGTGCTGACGTGAGAGTGCCAGACCTTGACTTCAAGGCTGCATTCGACCCAGTGTGGCATCAAGGAGCTTTGCTTAGATTCCACTCTGTAACTTACTACAGCGTATGTTACTCTGTATATGAATCACCCTGATCCCCTTGATTAGATTCCAGTCTGTAATTCCTTCCCGAGTAGCATTTCCAGACTTTTCCTTGAGTAATGTTTGACTGGAGTCTTGTGGTGAGTCTTTCTAATCTCTGTCTCACTCACTTGATAATTTTGGTGGTTTGTAATTCGCTACGAATGTTAGACTGCACTCCTCAATCTTCTGCATTTATCTTACTCAGACATGGGACCTGAACGTCGTTAGCATCTATTTGCCATCCCTCATTGTGCCATTGAGTTCCAGACTTCAGATCTCTGGAGTTCTATGTCAGCTTGAATGAGAATGTTGGGCCTTTAATGAGCTCCTTGAATTCAGAGGCACAGAGAAGATGATAGAGAAAGCGAGGGACAAGACTATGAGCAAAGGTTAGCATTTTATAATGCATTACCAGAAGCCTGTGTGGGTCAGCAGGCACGGGAATCGTATATTAAATTAACTTGATGTGAGGAAGGCGAGAACCAGCTCTGGAATGAAACAAAGTCACTGGACCTGAAACGTTGACTGTACTGTCTGCCCATTGATGCTGCCAGACCGACTGAGGTTCTCCAGCAGTTTTTGATTTTGTTTCAGATTTCCAACATCTGCAGTTATTTATTTCTTGTTTATTGATCTGGATGATCTGTTTTTTGGGGGGAATAGAATGCTGCAGGCCTTCAGGAATGTGAAAGAATCAAACTCCGAGGTGACAAATGCATAGATGTAATTTTCAGAAGCAGATGAGCTGAGGTGGAGCAGAGTCCGATATTATTCCTAAGGTTTAAAGAGGTGGTCATAATGCAAGTGTGGATATGCAGTTGGACGCTCATCTGGGAGGTAAATCATTTACCAAGCTTTCAAGTGGCAAGTTTAGCCTCCCACATTTGGCATGAAGATAGATGGAAGTGGTGGCTGGAGAGTGGTGTTTGCAATATGGTTTGGACATAATGAACTTGAACTTCTCATTCTTTAATTGTGCAAGATTTACAAGTATCTAGAATTGGGTGTTGGACAAGTCAAGACAGTAAGAAATGCAGAGAGAAACTTGAGGATAATGATTTTCACATATACCTGCTTCTCAGGTCGAAGTTTTGCAAATTCAGTCAAACCTCTCGTTGTATTAATGATACCTGAAATGTCCACCCTTTCTTCCCTATCTCTCCCACTTCTCACTCTCTCTGCCTCTGTCACTCTCACTGATTTTCCTCTTTCAGAGGTTAGAGTCATTTGTAAGTCCAGACCAGGAAGTAGAGTTTCTTCACTGAAGAACATTATTGAATCAGTGACAATTCAGCAATGTTTATGATCACTATTTCCTAGTTTGGATCCCATAAATGATCAAAATAATTCAGGTCTCTGTGATTTTCTGATTTCTCAATCAATCTTTTTGTTGTTTCAGATCACTTTTATATGAAGTAGTGGATAGGAATGAATTACAGGTCAGGAAATAAAACCATACATCCCATCAGGATCTGACCAATAAACCCAATTTCTCACATCCTGAACACCTGTTTCTGTTGGATTAATTGAAGCTTGCCCAGTCACAGATGCTGATATTTTGGATGAACATGAAATAAATTCACTTGTTTTGAAGCAGATTAAACAATAGTCTTTTTAATTTCTCTCACACAAGGTTTCTCTTTTCTTTTCAAAGATTGGCTCCCAACAGTGTCTCCTCCCCCATCCTGTCTAACAGCTGAAGAACTGACACCAACAGACCCCATGTCTGTGTGGATTTCCTCCAGGTGCTCCAGTTTCCTCCCACAATCCAAATTTGCAGGTTAGGTGGATTGTTCATGCTAAATTGCCCACAGTGTTCAGGGATGGATAGGTTGGGTGCATAAGACTGGTAAATATAGGAATGGGTCTGGGTGGACTTGTTGGGCTGAAGGGCCTGTTTCCACACAGTAGGAATTCTAATTCTACTGCATAGTTTAAGTGGTGATATATTGGGATGTGGAGAAAGTGAGTACTCCAGATGCTGGAGATCAGATTTGGCAAGTGTGGCACTGGAAAAGCACAACTGGAGCAGGAGAGTCAACGTTTCAGCCACGAGCCCTATATCAGGAATAACGTGTGGATGTACAAAGAATCTTCTACACCAGTCAATGCCAGTTGTTAGACAGGTGCAACAAGCAATGAGCAAGGCAAGTGGTATATTAGCAAGAGGAATTAAGAAGTGGGGATGTCTTCCTGCATGTAGGGAGTCATTGAGTATGTCCAAGGCTGAGTTCGTCTGATTTTTGAACAAGAAAGAAGTGGATGCCTATGGGCGTAGACAAGAAAATGGTGTTCAGACCAGTTAGAGTCATACAGCATAGAAACAGACGCTTCAGTCCAACTAGTCCATGCTGACTATGTTCTCAAACTAAACTGCCAGTCTTTGGTCCAAAACCCTCCAAACCTTGCCAATTCATGTACTTATCCAAATGACTTAAATATTGTAACTGTACCTACATCCACCACTTCCTCTGGACATTCATTCCAGATGCAAACCACTCTCTGTAGAAAACAAATGATGCCCCTCATGTCTTTTTAAAATCTTCCTCCTCTCACCTTAAAAATTTGCTCCCTTGTCTTGAAGCCCCCACCCTCGGGAAAGAATACCTATCATCCACCTCATCTATACCTCTCATGATTTTATAAACCTCTAAGGTCACCTCTCAAACGTCAATTTTCCAGTGAGAAAGGTCCCAACCTATCCCTTAGATGTAATTTTATTCATACTCATTTATGATCTGTTCAATGCTGGTGCAGGCTCGACAAACCAAATGGCCTACTCCTGCTCCAGTCCTCACACTCTATGTCCAGGACAGCAAGAGACCATAAGACAAAGAAGCAGAAATTATGCCATTCAGCCCATCAGGCCTGCTCTACCATTCAATCATGGCTGATAAGTTACTTAACCCCGATTTTTCCCTCTTTCTCCACATAACTCTCAATCCCCCTGATACTCAAGAACCTCTCTAACTCAGTCTTAAATCTTCTCAGTGACCTAGTCTCCACAGCCTTCTGTGGCAGTGAATTCCACAGGTTCATCACTCTCTGGCTCAAGAAATTTATTCTTATCTCCATTCCAAAAGGTCTGTCTTTTACCCTGAGGCTGTGCCCTCAGGTCCTAGTCTCTCCTACCTATGGAAATATCATCTCAACTACCACTCTGCCTAGGCCGTTCAGTATTCTGTATGTTTCAATTAGATCCCCCCTGAGTGTGGGCCTGCTAATCAGCATGTACCAGACCCTTCAGTATGAGGTCCAGCAGGGATTAGGTTCAGCAAAGTGAGAATGGGGGGAAGAGTGTGTGGGATGAAGATTTTCAGCTTTCAGTGAATGAGAGAGGAAAGAAACTTTGCTATAAATTAGAATTGATTAGATGGGCTGAGGAGTGGCAGATGGAGTTTAATTTAGATAAATGTGCACTGTTGCATTTTGGTGAAGCAATCCGGGACAGGACTTTCACAGTTAATGGGGAGTGTTTCTGAAAAATAAGAGACCTTGTGTCGCAGGTTCATACTTCCTTGAAAGCAGAGTCACAGGTAGACATGGTAGTGAAGAAGGCATTTAGTATGCTTGCCCTTATTGGTCAGTGCATTGAGTATAGGAGTTGAGAGGTCACGTTGCAGCTGTACAGGACATTGGTTTGGCCACTTTTGGAATATTGCATTCAGTTCTGGTCTCCCTGGTACACTACAGGAAAGATGTTGTGAAACTGTGAAAGGGTTTGGAAATGATTTACAAGGTTGTTGCTAGATTTCGAGAGCTGAACTAGAGGGAAAGGCTGTTTTCCCTGGAGCATCGGAGGTTGAGGGTTGACCTTTTCAAAGTTTATAAGGGGCATGGATATGGTGAATAGCCAAGATCTTTTCCCCAGGATTGGGGAGTACAAAACTAGATGGCTTAAGGTTGAGGTGAGAGGGGATGGATTTAAAAGGAACCTGAGGGACAACTTTTTCACTCAGAGGGTGTGGCATGAATGGAACAAGCTGCCAAAGGAAGTGGTGGAGGCTGGTATAATTACAGCATTTTAAAGGCATCTGAATGGATACATGAATAGGAAGGGTTCAGAGGGATCTGGGCCAAATGCTGGCAAGTGGGACTCAATTAATTCTGATATCTGGTCAGCACGAACAAGTTGGACTGAAAGGTGTCTTTCTGTGGTGAATGACTTAAGTCTTTGGTGAAAGCAGAAGTGTCAATGAGAAGACTAGACTTATAGTGTAGCTTTCAAAGATGTTTTGCCCTGACTGGGAGTAGAGGAAGTTACAATGAAATCTATCATTTGTGAGACAGCAACTGAGTGAGGAGTCTGGTATTTTGGTGGAAAATAAAATTCATTGCACTGTAGGAATGAAATGGTTTCAGGTTTACTGGCAGTAAGTAAAGTGTGCTGAGTGGGGAACCCAGTGAAGTGTCAGGTGGATTTTTGTTTTAAACTGCTCATTTATTTCAGCCTTCAACATTGTATCTCTGATGTTGAAAATCAGAGGAAGCGGTGGATCAGTAACTGGTATTGTTAGAAGCCTTACGATTTTCAGCACTGCAGGTACTGCATTGTTTTATCAGCATTGTAAAGGTTACTAGCAGCAGCCGGAGGTGTGGGATCTATTCATTAGAAACCGTTAAGCAGTTAGATAATGCATTCGATTTGCAGAAGGTGGGAGGTTCTGGATGCTGTGATTGGGCAAACACAACTGCGGAAAATCATAGAAGCCCTAGAGTGTTGAAGCAGGTCATTCGGCCCATCGCATTCACGCCAACCATTCGAATAAGCATGCCACCAACGCACATCCCCCCAACCTACCGAGTTGTTTCTGCTGGTGAGTGAGACTAGGACGAGGGGACATGGCCTCAAGATTAGGGTGAGTAGATTTAGCACAAAGATGAGGAGGAACTGCTTTTCCCGGAGAGTAGTGAATCTGTTGAATTCTCTGCCCAAGGAAGCAGGAGAGGCAGCTTCGTTAAGAATATTCAAGACAGTTGTGTAGGTACTTGCATGGTAGCGGAATTAAAGGTAGTTGGGGTAATGTAGGTAGGAGGAGCTGAAACGATGGCTAGATTAGCCACGATCTTAATGAATGGCGGAGCAGGCTCGATGGGCCAATTGGCCTTCTCCTTCTTCAATTACTACTAATATATAACCCTGTATTTCCCATCGGCTAACCCACCTGACCTACACATCTCTGGACACAATGGGCAATTTAGCATGACCGATCCAAATCAAGGCAGGTGAGCAATGTTGTGATGTGGAAAATGAACATCAGAGAATGATAGAAAGGCATACGGAGAATAAATCAACCAGCAATCAATGCTGGATTCAAAAGATCACAAAAATTGTAACTAAAAACTGAATGCTGCACTACAACAAAAGTGACACTGCTCCTTCAAGCACTGATATCATGGTAGTATGGTGTCAACTTGAATACAGGTCCTGATTTCTCTGTCCTCTGATCTCCCTGTTCCCACAGAGTGAGGTGTCATCTGCATTCCTAACCCACCAACTGGTCCACACTGGGGAGAGGCCGTTCACCTGCTCTCAGTATGGGAAGGGATTCACCCACTTCTCCCACCTACAGAAGCACCAGTGAGTTCACTTGCCATCACAGGGGGAATTGAAGGAGCAACGGCCAAGTGCCAATATCGACTGGACTATCAACCCAGTTCTGGGGACTTCCACGTTCGAATCCCACTGTGACAGATGGCAGAATTGGAATTCGGTCAGGAATCTGGAGTTCAGAATCTAATGATGAGACCATTTTTGTAGGGAGAAAAACCCATGTGATTCACTCATGTCCTTTTTAGGGAAGGAAACTGCCATTGCGGGAAAGATGATTCCAGACCCACATCAGTGTAGTTGACACTTGACTGCATTTCCCCTCACCCCCCCCCCCCCCATCAAATTAGTGGGGAAAAACTTACTTGGATACAGCGATTAGGTTGAAATTGCTGAGTGAGGCAATATTTCCTCTGAGTTAAGGCTGTAACAAGGATTCAATTTCCCTGTTGTCATTTTATGACAACAAGGACAACTGCAGCAACAACAAAAAAATACAGAGCCAGAATAGCTGTACATCAGAAAATGTTTAGGAAACACCAGGCCTTTCCTCAGAAGCCACCTACCCGAAACACAGCTTTGTGGTGGTATCATCACTTATTCTGGTGTGCCCTGTACACAGCCCATGTTCACACGTCAACGCCATGGTAGGGTGGGGTCCACGCAATCGGATCTTCCTGCCGTGGGGCCACTGATAATTTTACCATTTGGCACCCTACTGCACTCATAAGCAAGCAGGGTCCTATACACAACACTATGAGCAAGACCAGTCCTACAACTAGTAGCCCATGTAAGATCCAATACCCCCATCCTCCCCAAAGGGAGGTGAACCATCAGAACCAAGAATCATCTGCTGGGGCAGGCGGTTGTATCGCTACCTTCATATGATTTATTACACTAGTGATATTCTGGGACTCATCAGGAATATTAAAACAGCATGAGGTATCTAACACTTTGCAGAAGCCCCCTCTCTCGGCCGTCAATATGTCTAGTATTAATCGATTTTGTATCACTGCTTCCCTAACTGCCGTTAACTCAGTGTTAATGAGTCGAGGCCTTCCTCCGTCTCATTTGCTAACAGTAATATACTATATGTAAGGCCATTAATCTTGTTTATTGTCACTGTTGTCCCTGCTCCCAAAAGGATGGACCGCCCAATGTTCGCTCCTGGTGTAGTACAGGGGTCTGTGAGGGTGTACCCTTTCCAATGCCGTGGGACGTCCCTTCGGGTGCATCTGTTACCGGTTCTCGGGGTGAACACTGTTGTGCCAGTGGACAGTATCGCGGGGTAGCAGCACCCTTTCCATCCCAGGGGAAGGTGGTGGTACCCTTTCTCTCCACAGGCCCATATTATACCCGCCACCATGGTCTAATTGTTGATTAAGGGACAAGCAATGTTTATGGTCATACCATTTGCATAAGTTGCTGAGCAAGAATCATTGTTCAAGTACAGCGTTGTCGTGCACTGGGAGATCCCCAAGTGGAGTCTTCCCTGATTGGTGCAAATACACGTTTCTCCTCTGCCTTCCACTTTATGGAAAGCTGTGGTCGGGAGCGTGTCAGCCTTGGGACTGCAGTTAGCCTTGTGTTCGGGTGGTTGTGCAAGATTTTCCCTAATTGCTCCCCCTGTCAGGGTCAGGGTGGTTGCTGCCCGCAGAAGGAGACAGCTAGCATTTCTCGCCAGGCTCTCTGTAATTTGTTCGGCAGTTCACCGTTAGGCTGTGTGCAAGCATATCCAACAAGGGTGGCCACCGTCTAATCTCCGGTATTTATTAGGGCCAAAGCACATGCTCTGTTCCCTTCACATCCAGCAATGGCCCTTTGCACTTCCCAACCTACTGGTGTCGCATTTACGCCATTTATCTCCTGCATGGTCAATTCTACTACCGAGTTAGACTTGCTATCCAGTCAACTCCCTCTGGATTTGGGCATGACCTTAATGCCCTCTGCCCTTCTTGGGGTTAGGTCCATGATCTGGTTTGGTTGGTTGACATGCCCTGGTGCTACTGTTTTCTGTAGGACCTTTTGCACTGCATCTCGGGGTGGGGCGCACTGTACCACTATATTCACCTGTCTATAGATCTCTGAGAAGGGTCTATCTATTCCACAATACCACACTCCCTCATCGTTCTTCTGAGTCTTGGATATTACCACCCATGCCCTGACACCTCCTATCTTGATCATAGAATATCTATTTCCTGTGTCAGGTGTCCCTTTGGCTGTGGTGGCTACTACTAAGTGCCAGTCACCGGCACCGCAAGGATCCCTGCATAAATATTTATTATCCCATTTATAGTGGACGGCACGGTGGCACAGTTGTTAGCACTGATGCCTCACAGCGCCAGAGACCCGGGTTCAATTCCCACCTCAGTCTACTGACTGTGTGGAGTTTGCACATTCTCCCCGTGTTTGCATGGGTTTCCTCCGGGTGCTCCGGTTTCCTCAAACAGTCCAAAAATGTGCATGCTAAATTGCCTGTAGTGTTAGGTGAAGGGGTAAATGTAGGGTCTGGGTGGGTTGCGCTTCGGCGGGTCGGTGTGGACTTGTTGGGGCGAAGGGCCTGTTTCCACACTGTAAGTAATCGAGTCGTCCTGGTTTCTAAATGGCCATGGGTCGGATGTGAAGGTCCCCTTAATTCCCTCAGTTAAGATTACCATCTGCGGCTGCATCCCCTGCCCTTACGAATAGTCCTACTAGGACACTTGCTAAAAGTGTGAGCTGGAGCAGCCCCATTATTTGTATGAGGCTTCTAATCACTACTTGCACTTAATTGGTTCAGGTGCTGTCCGATGTCTCCTCAGGCCCAGCTACACGCTTGCAATGGCTGGCGTGTGACCATGTGGTTCTTTCTGCAATCTTAACTGCTGTCTTTGTTGCAAGGAGCACTTGAAACGGTCCCAGACACCTCTTCGCCTTCCAGTTTTTCCTCCTGAAGTCTTTCACCACTATCCAGTCTCCAGGATCTAGCTCGTGCAGCTTCCCTTCTGCTGGTTGGGGTAGTGCTGCTTTCACTTGATTGCTTTTCTTCTGGTGTGGCCTGTGACTGTAACTCCCGTACATCTGCTGTTGGGGTACAAATGTTTGTCATAAACATGTCAATCTGCTCACTTGGCGGCTGGTGGGTTGCCGTTCTTGCTGCTGAGTCTGCCCTTGCATTGCCTGTACCTTGTGGGCTGCCCATCTCCACCTCAGCCTTCCCCTGTCAGTCACCCTGTCACTCAGCCTCCGCAAACAAAGCACCCGTCAGGTGGTCTCAGTCCACTATGGGCATTATGGACTTCAGTGAGGCGTGTAAAGTACCGGGACACGGTCTCACCTTCCCGTGGTTTATACATTGCTATTTTGGTCATATCCATTTGCAATGGGAGTGCCTCCCTACAGGCGGTTGCCAGCGCTGCAACAAAAACATTAAAGTCTCCATTTGCTCCGCTTGCGGATCGGCTACTCTGGCATGGATGTTTGCAGCTGGCCAGGTATACTTGATTTTGGTGACGTCAGCACCTAGTTTTCGTCCCAGGAGACGTATCATCTCATGTGACATGGGACGGAACTCAGTACAGAACTTTGTCATTTCTTTGGCAACCTTATTATCTCCAACCTCGCGTGTGTCAGGCAACTGCCCATAGGCGCTTTCCAGATCCTTCATGGTCCATGGCCGTTGGACCAACACTGGATACCCTTCTGGACCTGCAACTGCAACCATTGGGGCTTGCAGAACTACCTGGTTAGATGATCATGTGCTAGTACCCTCACTGCCTGACTCATCATCCGTCGGGGGGTGATCGCAAACAGGCCTTGGATGCCTTTCTGTCTTGGAGTGGTTGTCCTTCTTTTGGGTTCTTGCTTCAATTGTTTGCGGGTATCAGTTGTTTGCTATCAGTGATCCAGCAGACCCTGAGGCAATGGCCACTGACATGGAACTTTCGCCAGGCGGATCTCATAGTGGGGCTGTAGGTCTCAGAGGGCAGTCATCAAGGTCAGGATCTGAAACAGACTTAAGACACTGTACAGCTTTGTTAGGTTGTTTTCCAGGCGCATCTGCATGTGCGCTGGTGTTTGGTATTTGATCTATCCTTTACTTGAGATTTCCTTTCTCCGATATCAGCCTCAGCCTTCCACATGTAATAAGCACTCCAATTCATGGGTTATATTATTCCCTTCCTTTTCTCCTCTCTCTCCTCCAACCTTGACCTCAATATTTCCAGCTGTCTTTTACTAAAATTTGCTCCCTCCGGAAAACCACATTCCTTGATCCTCAATTCTAACTGCTTTACAGACTCTGGGCCGTAATTATTTAGCATGTATGTGTATTTTTGGTTGGCCATTCCAAGTCCTGTGTGGACTCTCCCTTTGTTTGTTCTTGCCGGAGCCCATTTTTAGTGTAACTGGAAAAGTCTCTCTCTCTCTTCCCCCTCCCTCCCTTGGTACAGTTATCTTTTCCCTTCGACTTGCTTTTTACTTCCTGAGGACCCCTCTAGCATTGGGTGCATCCGCCTCAATGCCTTGGTTTTCGTAAACCATATACCCGGTACATCTTTGGCGAGTCCAACTCAGCCAGTCCAACTCCAAGTCTAAAACCACCCCTACACTTGCTGTCTCCGAAACACTCTTGAGACGGCAATCCCTTTCCCTGGGGCTCTAATACCACACGAGAGTTCACTGAACCCTTTTCCTTCTGTATTTATTTTTTTAGAATGAGTCTCTGTGTAGGATTACTTAAGCCACGACTCTTACCCCGAGCCTATTCGATTCGAACCCCCAGCACTGGGGCAATCCACAGATTCTCAGTCCTCTCACGCAAAAGGACCAATTCAGCGCTCGAGATGAAGTGAAAGACCTTCAAGGCGCTGGCGCCTGCGCCTCCTGGGAATCTTCAGAATCTCACCCAGTCGCGGAAATTAAATCAACTTGACTCAATTATTAGCAAGAGCAAAGAAAGGAGTTTTATTCTAAATCCAGCAGGATTGACTCGTTACACTAAGCCAGATGCCTCAATGTAAGGAGGCCAGAACATCATTCAAATGCTTGCCTTATAGAGTTTCTTATCATGTTATCAAGGGCAGAGACTGGGAGAGCTCAAGTTGTTATCCACTCATCCCCTGGGCTTAGACATAACAGTTCTTCAGCTTTCGCTGAGTTCGACTATCGCAAGGTCGAGTCGAATGTTTATGGAATTCAAACAGAGATAAGCTAATGGCAAATCTTCATTAAAGTATCGTTTACAAAGCTCAGTACAGCATTGAACTGAAGAAAAGCATTCTCTCTTAAATTTCACAGTAAATGGATAATTTTCCATTACAATATAATTTCAGCTTTTCTCAGTTTTAAAGATCAGCCATTTCTTGTGCACCTGCATCTCCCAGGCAGAGTCAACACCATTCTCTTTTGCTCTTCTGAGAAGGGCTTGAGGCGTGAGAAATCTTGGGGGTGAGGGAAGAGAGAATGGACAGGGCATCGAAAGACTATGGGGACAGAGGGTGGGGGAGAGAAGGGAAAGTGGGGGGAATAAAGGGTGGGAGAATGTGGGGAGAGAGAATGGACGGGGCAGAAGGTTGGGGGGGGGAGAGATAATGGACTGGGGGCAGCAGTGGGTGAGGGTAGAGATAGTACAATTCTCACTTTCCCCAGGATGGGTGTCAGACCCACGAACTGGAACCCACCCTCCCACAGCCGTCATTTCTCAATATGCATGTGGCTAAGGCAGTCAAATCATATAATCCCTGCAGGCCATTCAGCCTATCGAATTCACACTGACCTTCCAAACAGCATTCCACCCAAACCCACCCACTTACCCTGCAGTTCGCCATGGCTAACCCACTCTAACCTGCACATCCCTGGACAGTTTAGTATGGTCGATCAATCCTAAACTGCAGATCTTTGGATTGTGGGAGGAAACCGGAGCACCCAGAGGTAACCCATGCAGACACAAGGAGGAGTAGGTGCCAAAGACGTCGTCCAAGGGTGTAATCGAATCTGGGTGCTGTGAGGCAGTTCCTCCCTGCTGCAGCCCTCTCTCAGATCCTGTTTACCTGCCTGACCACACTCACATCCTCCTGATCCTGTCCACTGACCCAATCAGAAGGGTCGGTCTAGAGGGGAATACCATCTCCCGGAATAAAGTGTCTGGTTAACTTTCTCCCTTTCCCCCCAACATGTCTGCAGCTTGGCTTCCAGCTCCATTTCTCTGAATGAAGGTCCTCCAGCACGTGTCCACAGCTTCCCACCTTCTGCATTTTGAAAGACAAGTCATTTCCTGCCCTCTCCAATGTGTGTCGTGTAACTGCTTATTCATTTCTTATGGCCAAGCAGAGGCTGATAGGTTCTGAACTTGGCTATGAGGATGGCCTCAACCGGGACCTTGGGTTCAAGTCACACGACATGTAACCCCACTACACTGTACACTCCCTCTCACACGTACATTCTTACATACTCTCACACTCACTTAGACCCTCTGCTATCCACACATGCTCTCTCAGACACATGCACACAAAACCCCCACACTCACACCCTCTCACAGGCTTATACTCCATCAAGCACACACTTTACTAAGCGTGCACATTTGGAAACACACATTCACGCACACACACACACACAAGTCTATTGAGTGAATTTGCATTTGGAGATATTTTACTCAAAAAGCGCACAATCTGCAGGCAGTCATAAAGATGCTTAGCATGGAAACAGACCCTTCGGTGCAACTCGTCCATGCCAAATCCATTTAAAATTTTATAAATTCCTACTGTGGAAATAGAACCAGTCTGACTCAAGATTAGCATACAGACCGACTCTAACCTCACATCTTTCATGCATTGCCTGAGCTGAGAAGCTGTTTTCTTTTTAAATAAAATGTTAAATTATCTCGAGAATATGACCTGAAAGTAGTTCTGGGATGTACATATTAATGAACCGAAAATGTGCAACCCATTCTAAAAGATAAAAGACCTAACAGCAATCTAGGTTTGTTCAACATATCATTTCTGTTAGATGACACTGTGATCTTTTGCTACAAATTCTGTCTTATAATCCTGCTCTACAGCTACCCGATGAAGGAGCAGCTCTCCGAAAGCTAGTGGTTCCAAATAAACCTTTGGGACTATAACCGAGTATTGTGTGATTTTTAACTTTGTCCACCCCAGTCCAACACTGGCTCCTTGACATCGATCCTAATGAATACAGCCCACATCTCCCGCTGCTGCCAGTGAACTTTATAATGCCGATGAAATTATGTAGTACTTGCACTCCTGAAAAAGTTACAATTCCTAAAGATACTAACTACTCGTTCACTGCTTCTTCTGACGGATGATATTAGAAACTTCGTGCTGGAGGCTGAAAGAAACGAGCAGCTTTAAAACAGCTATGAGATCTGTGGGATCTCATAGATTTTAATGAGAGTCTGAGCCCAGGGGTAAGTTCGGGTAACCTATATTGTGACGCAACTTTGTTACAGCTTCAGTCACCCCAGCAACAAGGCATACAAAAAAGTAGCTTTTTTTTTTAAAGAAACAGCTCAAGCTCAAAGCGCACACACTCACCCTGCCCCACTTGCTTTACTATTGGTCAGCTGAGTTGTCCCTTCTATTCATTCAGGAGGCAGGATTCCTTGCCTCCGATCTGCTCTTATTGCTACAGTGTATTGGGTCAGTTTTTGGTCAATGGTAAACCCAAAGATGTTCAAAAGTGTGTGGCCAAAAACTTGGTCAAAGTGCAGAGTAGTTTGAACACAGGAGGGACGTAAATGTGGAGAACTTTCAGTGGGGGAGTCATGGTGTTAATGGTGGGGGAGAGGAGAGGGGAATCCATAGATTGATGAGTGAAGGAAATCAGAAATGATCAAGGGGTTGTGAGGCAGACTGCGCTCACAGAGTTAGAGAGGATGGCCATATTTAAACTAAGTATAAATTTTATAATTGAGGCTTGCCAGATCAGGAGCTAAAGTACATCAGCAGGCATAGGAGTGAGGAGTGGAGTGTACTTAGAGTCTTACAGCACAGCACGGAAACAGACCTTTCGGTCCAACTCATCCATGCCAATCAGAATATCCTGAAATAATCTTGTCCCATTTGCCAGCATCTGGCCCATATCACTCCAAACCCTTCATGTATCCATCCAGATGCCTTTTAAATGTAATTGTACCAGCTTCCGCCACTTATGACTCTAAGTCTTTAAAAATAGCACATTGCCTTAACTGAACACTGAAACCCAACGTTACTGACAGTTTCTTTGTGTGTGAATCGAGGGTCTTATCTGTCCTGTTATAGCATTATAGGCATGTACAGCACCGAAAACAGACCCTTTGGTCCAACTTGTCTATGCTGACCAGATATCCTAAATTAATCTCATTCCATTTGCACGGGCTGTACAGTGGCTCAGTGGTTAGCACTGCTGCCTCACAGCACCAGGGACCTGCTTTCAATTCCCATCTCGGGCAACTGTCCGTGTGGAGTTTGCATGTTCTCCCAGTGTCTGCGTGGGTTTCCTCCAGATGCTCTGATTTCCTCTCACCGTCCAAAGATGTGCAGGTCAGGTGAATTGGCTATGCTAAATTGCTCATAGTGTTAAGTGCATTAGTTTGTGGTAAATGTAGAGAAATGGGTCTGGGTGGGTTGCTCTTCATAGGGTCGGTGTGGACTTGTTGAGCCAAAGGGCCTGTTTCCACACTGTAGAGAATCTAATCTAATTTGGCTCATATACCCAGCTAGATGCCTTTTAAAAGCTGTAATTGTACCATCCTCCACCACTTCCTCTAGCTCATTCCATACACACACCAACCTCTGTTTGAAAAAGCTGTCCCTTTTAAACTTTTCCCCCCTTACCTTAAATCTATGCCTACTAGTTCTGGACTCCCCTACCCTGGGGAAAAAAACTTTTCTATTTACCCTATCCATGCTCCTCATGATTTTATAAACCCCCATAAGGTCACCCCTCAGCCTCTGAAACTCCAGGGAAAATAGTTCCTAAAAGCTCCAACCCTGGAAAAATCCTTGGTAAACCTTTTCTGAACCCTTTCAAGTTTCACAACTTGTTACAAACACGTCAACTTTGTTTGTCTGACATGAGAGAATTTTCTGCACGACCTGTTCTGCCTGAAAGAGCCCTTCCCTTTGCTGCGATAGAACCAATGACTTTCAAAATCCTGACAAACTCAGTTATCAGTCAAAGATTCATTTGGAGAAGCCTCGCAGTTAAATCTGTAAATGTGTAAGTGTGTTTAGTAATGAGTCACGAGTAAAGGCTGCATTAATCCTTTATTGTGAAGTTTTGCTCATACATCTTAAAACAGATCTTACGAACCTAGTCAGAATCAGCCTATGGGAATATAAGATGCCACTGGGTTATTTCCCAACCAGGACTGACTTTGTGCAGAAAATAGACATTTTAAATGAATGGGGTGCCGTTTGTTTTAAAAACCAGTGAACTTAAGAGGCACTGTATTGACACACAGAAACAGCTGAAATCATCACTGCAAATTGGAATTAAGGCTGGATAGGCTGGGATGTTTTTCCTCTGGAATAGAGGACGCTCAGAGGTGAAATTTATAAAACCATGAGGGGTATAGATAGGGTCAATGGTAGTTGTCTCTTTCTAGCATAGGCGATTTGGTACTTGGTAATGAACCGGGACAAATGATGGGCTTGTTAGTGGGTGAGCATTTTGGTGATGGTGACCACAATTCTGTGACTTTCACCTTGGTTATGGAGAGAGATAGGTGCGTGCAACAGGGCAGGTTTTACAATTGGGGGAAGGGTAGATACGATGCTACAAGACAGGATCTGAGGAGCATAAATTGGGAGCACAGGCTGTCAGGGAAGGATGTCGTTGAAATGTGGAACTTTTTCAAGGAACAGATACGATATGTCCTTGATATGTACGTACCTGTCAGGCAGGAAAGAGATGGTCGTGTGAGGAAACCTTGGTTGACGAGGGAGGTTGAATGTCTTGTAAAGAGGAAGGAGGCGGCTTACATAAGGTTGAGGAAACA
>NC_057753.1:10845470-10853101 GCF_004010195.1 Chiloscyllium plagiosum
GGGTAGGTCTTGTCTTACAAGTCTTATTGAATTCTTTGAGGTGACCAAGCATGTGGATGAGGGTAGAGCAGTGGATGTAGTATACATGGATTTTAGTAAGGCGTTTGATAAGGTTCCCCATGGTAGGCTTATGCGGAAAGTCAGGAGGCATGGGATAGTGGGAAGTTTGGCCAGTTGGATAGAGAACTGGCTAACCGGTCAAAGTCAGAGAGTGGTGGGAGATGGTAAATATTCAGCCTGGAGCCCAGTTACAAGTGGAGTTCTGCAGGGATCAGTTCTGGGTCCTCTGCTGTTTGTAATTTTTATTAATGACTTGGAAGAGGGAGTCAAAGGGTGGGTCAGTAAATTTGCAGACGAAGATTGGTGGAGTTGTGGATAGTAAGGAGGGCTGTTATCAGCTGCAAAGGGACTTAGATATGATGCAGAGCTGGGCTGAGGAGTGTCAGATGGAGTTCAACCCTGTCAAGTGTGAGGTTGTCCATTTTGGAAGGACAAATAAGAATGCGGAATACAGGGTTAACGGTAGGGTTCTTAGTAAGGTGAGGAGCAGAGGGATCTTGGGGTCTATGTTCATAGATCTTTGAAAGTTGCCACTCTGGTGAATAGAGCTTGTAAGAAGGCCTATGGTGTATTAGCGTTCATTAGCAGAGGGATTGAATTCAAGAGTCGTGAAGTGATGTTGCAGCTGTATAGGACCTTGGTAAGGACACATTTGGAGTACTGTGTGCAGTCCTGGTCGACCTTATTTTAGGTAAGTTGTGAAAGCTTTGGAGAGGGTGCAGAGGAAATTTACCAGGATATTGCCTGGAATGGAGAATAGGTCGTACGAGGATAGGTTGAGAATGCTAGGCCTTTTCTTAGTGGAACGGCGAAGGATGAGGGGTGACTTGATAAGAGGTTTATAAGGTGATCAGGGGAATAGATAGAGTATACAGTCAGAGACTTTTTCCCCGGGTACAACAGAGTGTTACAAGGGGACATAAATTTAAGGTGAAGGGTGGAAGGTATACGGGGGATGTCAGGGGTAGGTTCTTTACCCAGAGAGTGGTGGGGGCATGGAATGCGCTGCCTGTGGGAGTAGCAGAGTCAGCATCATTGGTGACCTTTAAGCAGCAATTGGATAGGTGCTTAAGCTAGGACAAATGTTCGGCACAACATCGTGGGCCGGAGGGCCTGTTCTGTGCTGTATTGTTCCATGTTCTATGAGACCAGTTAGCAAGGTTAGCATTCCTTGAGATCTATGGAGAGAGGGAGTCTACAACTAGAGGGAATATGTTTAAAGTAGGTGGGGAAAGATTTAAAAGGGACCTTTTTCACACAGAGAATGATGTGTGTATGGAATGAGCTGCCAGAGGAAGCAGTGCAGACTGGTACAATGACAACATGTAAACGACATCTGGACGGTGTACAAATAGGAAGAGTTTAGAGGGATATGGGCAAAGTGCTGGCAAATGGCACTAGATTAAGTTAGGAAAACTAGTCGGCATGGACTAGTTGGACCGAAGTTTCTGTTTCCATGCTGTGCATCTCTATGACTATGACTATCAGATGCCACCTGTGGCAGGCAGGTGGCACTAGTGTAGTTGGGGATCATAGACTGGTTGGACTGAAGGGTCTGGTTCCGGGCTGTATAACTCCGTAGCATCGAATGAATGGGGATCCATCCCAAAGAGATGATAAAGGTTTCAAGCACCACCTTAGACATGTGTGGGTGGACCCCCTCCAGATAATTGAGGGCAGTGGGATACTGTGAGGTTCAGTAGATCAGACAGTCAGCAAGTTCTCTCCAGGAGAGTTGACTCGAGAAAGGAAGAGGCTTCCAGTCCAAACATCAAGACTGACATCTCTGAATTTTGGCTAACTCTATGACTCAAGAGTGAGTTATAAGGAGAGGCTAAACAAACTCAGATACATTTCTTCAGAGCATAGGAGACTGGGGGGGGGGGGGGGGGGGGGGGGGGCATATGGGAGTTTATAAGATCATGATAGTCATGGATTGGGTGAATGCACTCAGTCTTTTTCTCCGGTTGGGGAATCGAGGATTAGAGGGCATCAGTTTAAGGTTAAAGGGGAAAGATTAAAAGGGAACCTGAGGGATAACTTCTTTTGCACAGAGGCTGGTATGCATATGGAATGAGCTGCCAGTGGAAGTGGTTGAGGCGAGTACATGAACAACATTTAAAAGGCATTTGGACAAATACATGGATAGGAAAGGTTTAGAAGGATATGGGTCAAGTGCAGGGAAACAGGGTTAGTTTTGATCGGCCTGGATTAGTTTGGGCCAAAGGGCCTGTCTCCACGCTGTAGGACTCTATGGCTCACGTCTTTTTGTCACTCTGACAGTTTTGGGTTTCCTTAAGAGCATCTCACTAAATCACGCTGTATAAAACCAATCTCATTTGTCAACTCTGATACAGGTTAGAGTCCAACAGGTTTACTTGAACTCACGAGCTTTCAGAGCACTGCTCCTTTGTCAGGTGAAGTGATGAAGGAGCAATGCTCCTAAAGCTTGGAATTTCAAATAAACCTGTTGGACTGTAACCTGATGTTGTGTGACTTCTGATGTCTTCAACTTTGGGTTTGTGTTAAACTTGATGGGATAGAATGTCCAACATAGCAAATTTAAACAGTATCGCTCAGAGGGATTAATTTGAAACCTTTCAGGAAGTGAGCTCAAGAAGGTTGAACTATTTAAAGTTACTTGGACTCAATTTTAAAAATACATCAGGATCGGTAATCAGAGATGTACAGCACGGAAACAGACCCTTCGGTCCAACTCATCCATGCTGACCATCCTAAATTAATCTAGACCCATTTGCCAGCACTTGGCCGAGATCCCTCTGAACCCTTCCCATTCCTGTCCCCATCCAGATGTCTTTTAAATGTTATAATTGTACCAGCCTCCACCACTTCCTCTGGCAGCTCATTCCATACATGCACCACCCTTTGTGAACAAGTTGCCTCTTAGGTCCCTTTTAAATCCTTCCCCTTTCACCCTAAACCTATGCCCTCTTGTTCTGGACTCATCCACCTCCAGGGCAAAGACCCTGTTTATATACCCTATACATGTCTCTCATGATTTTATAAACCTCTATAAAGGTCACCCCTCCGCCTCCAATGATCCAGGGAAAACTGTCCCAGACTATTCAGTCTCACCTTGCAGTTCAAATCCTCCAACCCCCAGCAACATCCTGGTAAATCGTTTCTGATGGAGAAGTCAACGTTTCAGGCAATTCCCAAACCACTGACTTCTCCCCCACTTGGTGCTGCCTGGCTTGCTGTGTTCTCCCAGCATCCGCAGTTTTTTTTTGTTGCTAACGAATGGCAGAGCAGACTTCATGGGCCGAACGGCCTAACTTCTGCTCTGATAGTCTTGCGGTCTTAGGTTTATGTGGATTGTTTCAGTGGGAACATGATTAGATTAGATTAGATTAGATTACTTACAGTGTGGAAACAGGCCCTTCGGCCCAACAAGTCCACACCGACCCGCTGAAGCGCAACCCACCCAGACCCATTCCCCTACACCTAACACTACGGGCAATTTAGCATGGCTAATTCACCTAACCTGCACATTTTTGGACTGTGGGAGGAAACTGGAGCACCCGGAGGAAACTCTCACAGGCGTGGATGAAGAACATGCAAACTCCACACAGACAGTTGCTGAGGGTGGAATCGAACCCAGGTCCTGGTGGCCACTGAGCTGAGGTTGGGGTTTGCAGTGGGGGAATTTCCAGCAGAAAACAAAAAGAGCCCACCAACTCTCCCACCGTGCACACTGTCAGAACAGGCAGGAGGTTCAGTCCTGGGGGTGACCCACAGCAGTGTCACCGGGGGAATCAGATTGTTGAGAATGCTGGTGCCTGCGCTGGTGCTTCCGCAAGTTGCTGGACAATGTGAACCTCCGCATGCACTCGGGGCAGGCAAATGGCCTCTCCCCAGTGTGGACTCGCAGGTGGGCCAGAAGGTCAGAGGACTGGGTAAAGCCCTTCTCACACTCGGGGCAGCTGAAGGGCCTCTCCCCAGTGTGGACCCGCCGGTGCTTCAGCAGGTCAGAGGAGCACGTAAAGCCCTTCCCACACTCAGGGCATCTGAAGGGTCTCTCGCCGGTGTGGACCCGCCGGTGGGTCAGCAGGTTGGAGGAATTACTGAAAGTCTTCCCGCACTCGGGGCAGTGGAAGGGCTTCTCGCCACTATGCACCCGCTGGTGGGATACAAGGTGGGAGTAGCGAGTGAA
The DNA here is from genome assembly GCF_004010195.1 of Chiloscyllium plagiosum. Taxonomy (NCBI): domain Eukaryota; kingdom Metazoa; phylum Chordata; class Chondrichthyes; order Orectolobiformes; family Hemiscylliidae; genus Chiloscyllium; species Chiloscyllium plagiosum. The sequence goes on from NC_057753.1 coordinate 10,849,705, forward strand.
ACCCTTCCTACACTCGAGGCAGCTGAAGGGCCTCTCACCAGTGTGGACTCTCCGGTGGTTCAGCAGGGCAGAGGAATCGCTGAAGGCCTTTCCACACGTGGGGCAGCTGAAGGGCCTCTTGCCGGTGTGGACCCACTGGTGCCTCAGCAGGGAGTAGGATTTGCTGAAAGCCTTCCCGCACTCAGGGCAGCTGAAGGGCCTCTCACCCGTGTGGCCCCACCGGTGCATCAGCAAGGCAGAGAAATCGCTGAAGGCCTTCCCGCACTCGGGGCAGGAGAACGGCCTCTCCCCGGTGTGACTGCGCCGATGTGTCTCCAGGGCAGACGGGACACGGAAGCCTTTCCCGCAGTTGCCACACTTCCACGGTTTCTCCACTGGATGAGATTCCTCGGGTTTCTCCATGGCTGAAGCTTCAGCCATACACTAATGTATATACAGGCACTCCCCGCCGTGAATTCCTCTTTCCAGGCCGTGTAACTGTTTCAGACTCCACACTCAGTGCACTGCAACAGTCGGGTTTCTCATCCAGTCCCACTGATGCTGAAAACGTATTGAAATAGGAATCAGAAAGCTTTGCTGCTTTCATTGATGTGGAATTGAGGACTGCAGAGGATGGAGAGTCAGAATCGAAAACTGCAGCACTGGAAAAACATAGGTCAGGCAGCATCCGAGGAGCAGGAGAGACGATGTTTTAGACCATCACCTGTTGACTTTGAAACTTCCGTCTTCAGATCTTCAAATACTCTGGAAAAAAGATTACAATAGTCATCACTGTTGGCCCAGGGTAGAAATTCAGAACAAGCAAATCTACTTTCTGCAGATCATTCTTTTCTTGTTATTCCATTAAACTGAAAGCACCATCCCACTCTCTCCCCTTCTGTTCTCACTCCACTCAAACTAATTCTCCTGAAGGTGCACAATATTCCTAAAGAGGCGTAAAACAATGTGCTGTACAGCCACAACATAAACTTCAAAATCCTATACTTAATCAGAGGATTGGGAAAATTTTCGAAACCCACAACAGACAAGCGGGAAAGAATGGAGGGACAAACCGAACATTCGAGGGTCAGCTTGGAAGTATCAACTTTGGGGCGGGAGTGGGATGGGGGATGGAAGCCAAATGTGCTGGAGCCAAGGCTGAGGAAGAACAGAGGATGCAAAACCGTTGCAGCCGCTTTCAAACTCCAATGAAGAATATTAATGGGCTGTACTTGTACCTGTTGCATTTATTTGTGGGAATCAGGTGCATTTAAAAAATAAAAACAGAATCCCCACCCCCCCCTTCCCAATCTCTATCCTTCTGTTCCTCCACACCCGGGTAATTAAGACACATACCTGAGTTTTTCGAGTCTGCTCCCTCCCTGGATTCACTCCAGTTGCTACAAGTGAACAGATCTCTCCTCTCTCTCTCCCTCCCAAGATGAGGAGTTGCCCAGAAGGAGGGTATTTCACTCGGAATAATGCACCTAACCTGCACAGCCCTGGGCACTATGGGTAATTTAGCATGACCAATCCACCCTAACCTGCACAACCCTGGGCACTATGGGTAATTTAGCATGGCCAATCCACCCTCATCTGGGCAAAGTTAAAAAAAAATCACAACATCAGTTCATAGTCCATCAAATTTATTTGGAAGCACTAGCTTTTGGAGCGCTGCTCCTTCATCAGGTGGTTGTGGATTATAAGATCATAAGACAGCATTTATAGCAAAGCATTACAGTATCATGCCACTGAAATGGTACATTGAACAACCTAGAATTGTAAAGTCTTTGATCTTTTAGACTGGGTTGCAGGTATCATTAAATAGATAAACCCCAGAACTTCATACAAGTCTCCTTTCTGAGATAATAAGATTTTATAACAAAAGGTAACTTGTCAGTTCAGACAATGCATTAAAGGTGTGAGTTCAAAGTTGGTCTATATCCCAATTTAGAGGCAGACTGGTTCTATTTCTGAAGTGGAATTTACAAAATATTACATGCATTGACTGCCTGAAGATTGTGCATTTTTAGAGCAAAATAGAATGTATTTGCAAATGTGTGTGTGTGTGCGCATAAAAGGAAGAAGTGTATTTCCATGGTGTGTATCTCTATGTTTATTTGATAACAAATGCTTTATTTCTGTTGATGAAAATATTGTTATAAATCGTAGCTGAGTACTAATAGATGTAAGGGGCAGAGAATTCCTAAAGCAGGGCATGATAAGAATCCTGAGAGAATCATATTTCTGATTAACTTGCTAATGAACAAACATTAACCACTAGCACCAACTATGTATTTATTTCTCATTTGGTTCCCTTTTCTTGTTTTATTCACCGCTATGATGACACTCTCTGTCTGAATGGTTGATAAACTTTGAGATTGTGGGCTGGGTCTTGATTGACTGAACGTTTTATTGAAGATGTAAAAGGGGGCGTCAAAGTTTCATCAGAATTCCAGCAGAGCTGAGAACAGATGACATGTCATTGTAGGAATAGGGAGATCAACAGAGGACAGGGAAATCAGGACCTGAAATCCGAGCTGACACCAGGCTACCCTGTGATCAGCGCTTTGATTAGCAGTGCCAACCCTCTACCTTTACCTAGCTTCCCATTCAACTTGAATGCAAAATACCCCCTTATATTCAGGATGCAAGTGAAGTAGTGTCTTTGGAAGGAATCTCAGCTCAATTATTCTCTTCAATGTGTGCAGCAATTCATTCACTTTTGTTACAATGCAGCACACATTCAGACACAGTCTTTAGTTTCAATTATTGTCATCTACAGAATCCAGATTTGATTGCTGGTACATTTACTTCCTTGTCCCTTTGTATCGTACGTTGATGTTTATTTTCCACATCACTACATTAGCTCAGACAATGCATTAAAGGTGTGAGTTCCAAGTTGGTCTATATCCCAATTTAGAGGCAGACTGGTTCTATTTCTGAAGTGGAATTTACAAAATATTACATGCATTGACTGCCTGAAGATTGTGCATTATTTGAGCAAAATAGAATGTATTTGCAAATGTGTGTGTGTGTGCGCATAAAAGGAAGAAGTGTATTTCCATGGTGTGTATCTCTATGTCTATTTGATAACAAATGCTTTATTTCTGTTGATGAAAATATTGTTATAAATCATAGCTGAGTACTAATAGATGTAAGGGGCAGAGAATTCCTAAAGCAGGGCATGATAAGAATCCTGAGAGAATCGTATTTCTGATTAACTTGCTAATGAACAAACATTAACCACGAGCACCAACTATGTATTTATTTCTCATTTGGTTCCCTTTTCTTGTTTTATTCACCGCTGTGATGACACTCTCTGTCTGAATGGTTGATAGACTTGGAGATTGTGGGCTGGGTCTTGATTGACTGAACGTTTTATTGAAGATGTAAAAGGGGGGGTCAAAGTTCCATC
>NC_057753.1:10853601-10856365 GCF_004010195.1 Chiloscyllium plagiosum
TGTGGTGCAGGTGTCCTCATGTCTCTCCATATTAGAGGATTGGCTGACTCCTCACCCAGACAGGACAGGGATACAGTTTCTCCTCACTGAATGGTGGAATGTTTTTCAGGCTGTGGAACTGGCGCAGGACCTGTCCACGGTCAGTTCATTGGGCACACTGACGTTTGCAAACTTTTCCCACAGACAAACATTGACAATTCATTGGTTTTCAACTCCTGGTGAGATGATTCTAAGATCTTGATAGGATTTTTGTTTGGAATTCTTGCTGGTAAACGTGCTTCTGTGATTTGCTGTAAAACAATTTAAAACCAGGAAAAAAAAAAGTGTTTAAGATACTAAAGGAGATTGTTGAGAATCATAGAAACCCTACAGTGGGGAAACAGTCCATAAGTCTGAATAGCAGACTTAGGCACACAGACCCACCGCCAACCCTGCATTCCCCATAGCTAATCCATTTAGCCTGCACATAATGGGCAATTTAGCACAGCCAATCCACCTAACCTGCATATCTTTGTGTTGTGGAAGGAAACCAGTGCACATGGATCTCCCTGCAGACAGTCACCCAAGGCTGGAATCGAACATGTGTCCCTTGAGCTGAGAGGCAGCAATGCTAACCACTGAGCCACCATAGAATTCATTAAATATAGCAATTTGTGTGAAAGACACTCAAATAGTGACCATGAAAAGTTACTGGATTGCTATTAAAAAGTCAACTAATTCACAAATGTCCTTGAGGGAAGGCGACCCACTGCCTGTCCTGGGCGTCCACAAGACTCAGCCCTCAATGACAGCAGAGAGGGTGGGAGCAGAGGGATACTTAAGGACACAATTTCCTCCATCTTCATCACAAGACTAACTGCGACGGATCCACCCCACTGTTGGAATATTGTGTGCAATTCTGGTCTCCTTCATGTCGGAAAGATGTTGTGAAATGTGAAAGGGCTCAGAGAAGATTTACAAGGATGTTGCCAGGGTTGGAGGATTTGAGCTATAGGAAGAGACTGAACAGGCTGGGACTGTTTTCCCTGGAGCGTTGGAGGCTGAGGGGTGACCTTATAGGGGTTTACAAAATTATGAGGGGCATAGATAGGGTAAATAGGCAAAGTCTTTTTCCTGGGGTAGGAGAGTCCAGAACTAGAGGGCATAGGTTTATGGTGAGGGGGGAAAAATATAAAAGAGACCTAAGGACCAACTTTTTCACGCATCATCTAAAATACTTCTTCCAAAAACATATTCCTGAGCTTTGAACAGACACCTTCAGTTTAGCAACTAACCCTGGCAAGATTTGCCGCGACAGCCTCACCTTGGAAGTTACTGGAGCCGATCAGTCTCAGCAAGTGCTGGGGGTTAAACCCAGCAGTTACTCCTCATTCCAACAGACAAAAGTTGGCGCAACAGGGGGGAAATCTGCAAGAAAGTCAAAGTTCTGGAAACTGTCAGCAGCTCAGGCAGTATCTCTTAAGGAGAGACTGAAAGTGAGCATTGCAACTTACTAATCTTCGGTCTTCAAGAGCCAACCGTTCCAAAGCCTCTCCTTCTCGATGCAGGAGAGACAAACGTTTCTTTTGGTTTGAGTTGGCTGCAAGTAAATCCTTTGACTCCCACCCCATGTAAAAGGAATTTCCCAGGGCTCAGTATTAACTCCAGTACAGATAATTTCCACCAGGTTGTTCCTGAACCCATCCAATCCCTCCCTTCAGTTCTGCGCCTACACTGCGCATACTCTGTAAACAGCATTCATTCACCCTGATCAGTTCGAGGACCAGCCAATCACAAAATGTCATCCTGCGCTGCCCCTCTTTCTATTGGCCAGAACATGCCGTCAATCACCCAGGAACTGAAGTATGAGCAGTGCAGGAATGACGTTCGGATCATAAGACGCATTTCCAATTGTACACATGTATTAAAAGGAAAGAAATTTAGCTCATTTCTATTTCCTCCCAGGGAGAAGGGAGAGGTATTTTTTTTTATATGTATGCCTGAGCTGGTGTGGGTTTATTGTCCATCCCTCATTGTCTGGAGGGCGATGAAGAGTCAACCACAATATTGTAGGTCAAACCGGTGAAAGGTGAGCTCAACGGTATTTTACAATAACTGACAGAGTCCAGCTTTTTAATGACTTAACGTTTCACCCTTATGTGGCCTTGCGGGATTTGAACGTCTCTCCCAAGGGTCATGGATGACGAGCTGAAAATGTGTTGCTGGAAAAGCGCAGCAGGTCAGGCAGCATCCAAGGAGCAGGAGAATCGAAGTTTCGGTCATGAGCCTTTCTTCAGGAAAGATGACGAGACAAGTTATAGTGAGACAAAGCCACTGTCGCCTGGGACAGGAATTTCCAGCTTTGGTCAACAAGAGTATACAATGTCCCAGGGAAACCGGAATTATCTGTTCAGAACTTCTATCCTGAACTGACAGGAATAACTTTTGTAAAACTTCTCTCACAGCATTTTAAAGGAGATTTACAAATGAAAAGAATCATAATTCTTAAGTCTGTGTTGACTAATACTTCCGTCATGTAGAATAAAACCCAACTGTTCATTAAACCAAACGCCCAGAAAAGGTCACCTTACCTCAAAGTCTGTTAAAATGTGACACTATTCCACTATTTAAAGAAAAATAATTGTTTTTAAAACTGTAACAGTGAACATTAAACAAAAACTATTCACAAATCCAATCCCCCTCATTAATTATTATCTAACACTGACTCTATAGAATAATATGCTATTCTAATAGCATTTATTAAACATTACATTAACTCACGGCT
>NC_057753.1:10856756-10858622 GCF_004010195.1 Chiloscyllium plagiosum
GCTGGAAATTAATTGATGCAGTCACATTAGAAAGATGTTTTTTACTGCTCTACACTTGGGAAGGGTTTCCGTGTTATCCATCCTCCAGAAACACCTGCTTATTCACGGAGGAGATACTGTTCAGTTTTCCTTCCTGTGGCGAGCGTTTGGGTATCACCAAGCTCACTCAGGTACTGACCTGATTCTAGCCTTGGTTAAAACATGGACAAAAGAGCTGAATCCGAGAGGTGAAATGAGAGTGACAGCCCTTGCCCTCAAGGCTGTATTTGACCCAGTGTGGCATCAAGGAGCTTTGATTAGATTCCAGTCTGTACTTACTCTTGTGTATGTTTCTCTGTGTATAAATCATCCCGATCTCCTTGATTAGATTCCAGTCTGTAAAAGTCACTCCTGATTAGATTATAACCTGTACTTCGACCCCTGTTTTCTGTTACAATGTATGTAATCATGCCGATCGCCTCGATCAAATTTCCGTCTGTCACTCACTCCTGATTGTGATTTTCTGCCTGTTAACAACCCCATTCCTCGATTAGATTCAAGTCCATAAAACCCTCCTATGAGTCTAGCTACCCTTTGGCAACTTTGTTTGTATTCATTTTTAACTTTTAGTACTGACCAATCAAAAATCCCTCCGTCTGAAGTTATAACATGATCTGTCATGGCTTATGTCTTACCCAGCATGCCATGCGAATGTGATAGTGCCCCATTTTCAATGCAGGCGGCCTACGAGCAAGCGCATGGGGTGGAGTCGGGATCATGTGCACTGAGGGTCCGGAGGTAGGAAGAGAGAATGATGTTAACTGCTGTCCTACATTTACCGTGATGGTTCCTGGAAACTCTTTTCACGGGGAAAGAGAGGGAGCATTTCCAGACTTTTCCTCGAGTAATGTTTGACTGGAGTCGTGCAGTGAGTCTTTCTAATCTCTGTCTCACTCACTTGATAATTTTGGTGGTTTGTAGTTCACTGCGAATGTTAGGCTGCACTCCTCAATCTTCTGCATTTATCTTACTCAGACATGGGACCTGAACGTCGTTAGCATCTATTTGCCATCCCTCATTGTGCAATTGAGTTCCAGACTTCAGACTCTTGGCGTTCGATGTCAGCTTGAATGAGAATGTTGGGCATTTACTGAGCTGTTTGAATTAAGAGGCACAGAGAAGATGACAGAGATAGCAAGGGACAAGACTATGAGCAAAGATTGGCATTTTATAATGGAACTTCTGCATTACCAGGAGCCTGTGTAGACCAGCAGGCACAGTAATCATAGGTTAAATGAGCTGGGTGTGAGGAAGGCGAGAACCAGCTCTGGAATGAAACTAGGTCACTGGACCTGAAACGTTGACTGTACTGTCTGTCCATAGATGCTGCCAGACCTACTGAGGTTCTCCAGCAATTTTTGTTTCTGTTTCAAATTTCCAACATCTGCAGTTATTTATTTCTTCTTTATTGATCTGGATGATCTGTTGTTTGGGGGAATACAATGTTGCAGCACTTGGTGTGTGACAGAAGAATCAAACTCAGAGGTGACAAATGCATAGATGTAATTTTCAGAAACAGATGAGCAGATATGGGCAGAGTCAAATATTATTCCTGAGGTTTAAAGAGGTGGTCATAATTCAAGTGTGGAAATGTTGTTGGAAGTTCATCAGGGAGGAGAGTCATAGAGATCGACAGCATGGAAACAGACCCTTCGGGCCAACTCATACATGCTGACCAGATATCTAGTCCCACCTGCCAGCACCCAACCCATATCCCTCCAAACCCTTCCTATTCATATACCCATCCAAATGCCTCTCTTAATTGTTGTAATTGTAACCGCCTCCACCATTTCCTCTGGCAGCTCATTCCCTTCACGTACCACCCTC
>NC_057753.1:10859057-10860818 GCF_004010195.1 Chiloscyllium plagiosum
GCTACCCTTTGGCAACTTTGTTTGTATTCATTTTTAACTTTTAGTACTGACCAATCAAAGATCCCTCCGTCTGAAGTTATACCATGATCTGTCATGGCTTTTGCCTTACCCAGCATGCCATGCGAATGTGACAGTGCCCCATTTTCAATGCAGGCGGCCTACGAGCAAGCGCATGGGGTGGAGTCGGGATCATGTGCACTGATGGTCCGGAGGCAGGAAGAGAGAATGATGTTATCTGCTGTCCTACATTGACCGTGATGGTTCCTGGAAACTCTTTTCACGGGGGAAGAGGGAGCATTTCCAGACTTTTCCTCGAGTAATGTTTGACTGGAGTCGTGTGGTGAGTCTTTCTAATCTCTGTCTCACTCACTTGATAATTTTGGTGGTTTGTAGTTCACTGCGAATGTTAGGCTGCACTCCTGTCTTCTGCATTTATCTTACTCAGACATGGGACCTGAACGTCGTTAGCATCTATTTGCCATCCCTCATTGTGCAATTGAGTTCCAGACTTCAGACTCTTGGCGTTCGATGTCAGCTTGAATGAGAATGTTGGGCATTTACTGAGCTGTTTGAATTAAGAGGCACAGAGAAGATGATAGAGATAGCAAGGGACAAGACTATGAGCAAAGATTGGCATTTTATAATGGAACTTCTGCATTACCAGGAGCCTGTGTAGACCAGCAGGCACAGGAATCATAGGCTGGGTGTGAGGAAGGCGAGAACCAGCTCTGGAATGAAACTAGGTCACTGGACCTGAAACGTTGACTGTACTGTCTGTCCATAGATGCTGCCAGACCTACTGAGGTTCTCCAGCAATTTTTGTTTCTGGTTCAAATTTCCAACATCTGCAGTTATTTATTTCTTGTTTATTGATCTGGATGATCTGTTGTTTGGGGGAATACAATGTTGCAGCCCTTGGTGTGTGACAGAAGAAACAAACTCAGAGGTGACAAATGCATAGATGTAATTTTCAGAAGCAGATGAGCAGATATGGGCAGAGTCAAATATTATTCCTGAGGTTTAAAGAGGTGGTCATAATTCAAGTGTGGATATGTTGTTGCAATTTCATCAGGGAGGAGAGTCATAGAGATGTACAGCATGGAAACAGACCCTTCGGTCCAACTCATACATGCTGACCAGATATCCCAATCCAATCTAGTCCCACCTGCCAGCACCCAACCCATATCCCTCCAAACCCTTCCTATTCATATACCCATCCAAATGCCTCTTTTAATTGTTGTAATTGTAACAGCCTCCACCATTTCCTCTGGCAGCTCATTCCATACACGTACCACCCTCTGTGTGTAAAAGTTGCCTCTTTGGTCTTTTTTATATCTTTCCCTCTCACCCTAAACCTATGCTCTCTCGTTCTGGACTCCCTGACCTCAGGGAAAAGACTTTGCCTATTTACCCTATCCATGCCCCTCGTAGTTTTGTAAACCCCTATAAGGTCACCCCTCAGCCTCCAATGCTGGGAAAACAGCCCCAGCCTGTTCGGCCTCTCCCTGTAGCTCAGATCCTCCAATCCTGGCAACGTCCTTGTAAATCTTTTCTGAACCCTTTCAAGTTTCACATCTTTCCGATAGGAAGGAGACCAGAATTGCACGCAATATTCCAACAGTGGCCTAACCAATGTCCTGTACAGCCGGAACGTGACCTCCCAGCTCCTGTACTCAATACTCTGACCAATAAAGGAAAGCATACCAAACGCTGCCTTCACTATCCTATCTACCTGCGACTCCACTTTCAAGGAGCTATGAA
>NC_057753.1:10860891-10869003 GCF_004010195.1 Chiloscyllium plagiosum
GGAGAGATTGGGATTTTCTCACATCCCCCTACATGCGAGATTCTATCATCATCTCCTGTGGTTATCTGACTTACAGACAGACCGCTTGTTTGTTCGAGCTGATCTTTCTCTGCAGGTGTAACAGAACATTCTGCATTCTCATAGAATCCCTACAGGGTGGAAGCAGGCCCTTCAGCCCAACAACGCCACACTGACCCTCTGAAGAGTAACCCACCCAGACCCATTCTATTACACTACATTTCCCCCTGACTAATCCACCCTAACCTGCACATCCCTGAGTGCTAGGAGACAATTTACCACAGTCAATCCACCCTAACCTGCACATCTCTGGGCACTATGGGACAATTTAGCATGGTCAATCCACCCGGACCTACACATTATTTCTGATTGTGGGAGGAAATCTGAGCACCCAGAGGAAACCCATGCAGACACTGGGAGAATGTGCAAACTCCACACAGACACTCGCCCGAGACTGGAATCGAACCCAGATCTCTGGTGCTGTGAGGCAGCGGCACTAACCACTGAGCCACCATGCCTGTTGAGTACTTGTTGAGTTCTATTATCCTGATGTCCTTATGTAAGGTATGTGTTGCCTGGATAGCATGAGACAATACTTGGCAGTGTCTCACAGTAATAATAAAGCAAATGTAGCCCAGGTGCAAAGTAGATCCTCACTGCTCACTTCCCATTGCTTGCCAGACTAATGGATAGCATGCACAGTCATCCAGCACAGCAACAGACCCTATGGTCCAACCAGTCCAGCTGAACATAACCCCAAACCAAACCAATCCCACCTGGCTCCAATTCGTGTCCCCTCCAAACATTTTTGGAACATTACAGGTGCCCACACCCATTACATCATCAGGACATTCATTCCAGATGTGACCCACCCGACATGTCAAACAATTTGCCCCTTGTCTTTTTTTTAAACCTCTCTTCTGTCACATTAAAAACCTGCTTCTCATTTTGAAACCCCCTCATGAAAAGACACCCACCGTGAACTCTTGTCTCGACCCCTCCTGATTTCAGGAAACCTCTGTCACCTCCTTCCCCCATAAACTCAAACCCTCTATTCCGGGCAACTTCCTGGGAAATCCCTCTGGAGCCCTCTCCAGCTTTGTAAAAGTCTTTCCTGCCAGGAATGCTCTGTGTGAAGCCTGAACTCATGCACTAGCTGGTTTCAGAACAGTTTCTACCCTCCTGTTGTTAGAATACTGAATGGACTCACCAACTCTTAACATTTGCCTGTCCGTGTTTTTGTTTCTGCCGCTGTATACCTATTATTTACTATCTATGCTACTTAACTCTGTGATCTGCCAGTATTTCTCGCAAGACAGAGCTTTTCACTGTGCCTTGGTACACGTGGCAATAAATTCAAGTGCTGCCCGGGCACAAAATTGGAATGAAACACAGATGTTTCCTTTTGAGTTTTGGTAAGTATGGACTGTGGCAGTGTGGTCTAGTGATGGGTAATAAATGCGGATTGAACCAAAGCACCCTGGAGCGACTGAAGGCTGGAATGCCAAATCCTTGCTGTTTTATCTTGGGAAGCCCCTCATGCCATCTCTCTGTGGGCACCGCTGGCGTTTCGCACCCATCTGCAAACAGTGCCTTGCTCAGCCATTTCATTTACAAAGGTTTAACATGGCTAGTTTAGCCTCACACATTAGTGGGTGGCATGGTGGCACAGCGGTTAGCACTGCTGCCTCACACTGCCAGAGACCCGGGTTCAATTCCCGCCTCAGGCGACTTTCTGTGTGGAGTTTGCACGTTCTCCCCGTGTCTGCGTGGGTTTCCTCCGGGTGCTCTGATTTCCTCCCACAGTCCAAAGATGTGCAGGTCAGGTGAATTGGCCATACTAAATTGCCCGTCGTGTTAGGTAAGGGGTAAATGTAGGGGTATGGGTGGGTTATGCTTCGGCGGGTCGGTGTGGACTTGTTGGGCCGAAGGGCCTATTTCCACACTGTAATGTAATCTAATCTAAAATTCGACATGAAGATGGAAGTGGTAGCCGGAGAGTGGTGTTTACAATGTGGTTTGGACACAATGGATTTGAACTTCTCATTCAATTGTGCAAGACTTACAAGTGTCTAGAAGTGGGTGTTGGGCAGGTCAAGACAATGCAAAATACAGGGAGAAACTTGAGGACAATTATTTTCACATATACCTGCTTGTCTGGTTGAGATTTGGAAAGTTGTGTCAAATAATAATACCTAAAATGTCCACTCTTTCTTCCCTATCTCTCCCACTTCTCACTCTCTGTTTCTGTCACTCTCACTGTCTTTCCACCTTCAGGGATTGGAGTCATGTGGAAGTTCAGACCAAGAAGTAGAGTTTCTTCACTGAAGAACATAATTAAATCAGTGACGATCCATCAACATTATGATTACTATTTCCTAGATTTGACCCCACAAATATCAAACTAATTCTGTGATTTTCTGATTTCTCAATCACTCCATGTTTAGGTTCAGATCACTTATAAAAAGTAGTGAACAGTAATTATTTACAGGTGAAGGAATAAAACCACACAACACCTGATTTCTCTGACCGAGAAATCCAATTTCTCACATCCTGAACACCTGTTTCTGTTGGATTAACTGAAGCTTGCCCAGTCATAGATGCTGATATTTTGGATGAACATCAAATAAATTCACTTTTTGAAGCAGATGAGCAATAAGTCTTTTTAATTTCTCTAACTCAAGGCCTCTCTTTTTCAAGAGTTGGCTCCCTCCAGTGTCTCCCCTGCCCCTCCCCACCCTATCCAACAGTGAAAGAACTGACACCAACCATAGTACAGGGAGGGTAAAAACTGGGGATGGAGAAAAGAAATGTTAGCATTAAGTTTGGAAATTCAGCCCAGGGAGAAGTTATGGGTCAGGGATTTATAGCTTTGGCAGACCAAGAGATGGAAAAAAATGTTGTGTAGTAATTAGAGTTGCTTTTCCTGAAATTATTTTGTGTTCCTTTTCCAGCAAATTCAAGCTAAACTTCATGTCAAGGTCTGAATGATTCACTTGATTCAGCATGACGTGAACATTATTGGCCTTTGAATCTATCAAGAGAAACTGTCCATAGAAGGCAATTTCAAATATCCGTGTGACTGGAAATGGACCGAGAACAACATCCACACATGCCCAAATGGGATGTCTCCTGACTTTTAAAAGAACTGTAACCAGTGATTCAGCCTGAAAAGAAGCCATACCATTGCCAGTGCAGGGAAACCACACTCGTGATCTGTGTGAGGTCCCAGCTTCAGTTGATCTTCCAACCTGGAGAAACATAAGGAATAGTAAGTTTTGAAAAGATTTGCAGCTAAGGTTGAGGTTCTGGATAGAAGTTTGCTCACTGAGCTGGAAGGTTCATTTTCACACGTTTCGTCACCATACTAAGGAACATCATTAGAGAGTCTCCGGTGAAGCACTGTTGTTATGTCCCATTTGTGTTTAGGTTTCTTTGGGTTGATGATGTCATTTGTTTTTCTTCTCAGAGCATGGTAGATGGGGTCGAAATTGATGTGTTTGTTGATAGAATGCCGGCTGGAATGCCATCCTTCTCAGAATTCTTACGCATGTCTCTGTTTGGCTTGTCCTAGGATAGATGTTTTGTCCCAGTCAAAATGGTGTCATTCCTCATCTGTATGTAAAAATATTAGTGATAGTGGGTCATGTCTTTCTGTGGCTAATTGATGTTCATGTATTGTGCTGGCTAGTTTTCTGCCTGTTTGTCTAATGTAGAGTTTGTTACAGTTCTTGAGAGGTATTTTGTAAATACTGTTCTGTATAAGGTATTTGAAGTTCATTAGTTGCTGATCCACCAGCGGGTCCACACTGGGGAGAAGCCATTCACCTGCTCCATCTGCAGGAAGTGGTTCACTCAGGTGGGCAACCTGTGGACCCACCAGAGGGTCCACACCCGAAAGAGGCCATTCACCCGCTCCAAGTGCGAGAAGGGGATCACGTGCTCAGCTAAGCTGCTGACCCACCAACAGGTCCACAACGGGAAGAGGCTGTTCACCCGCTCTGTGTGGGAAGGGATTTACCTGCTCCTCTCACCTACAGCGGCACCATCGAGTTCACTTGCCATTGCAGGGGGATTAAAGGAGCGACAGCTGAGTGCCATTATCGACTGGACTATCAACCCAATTCTGGTAACTGCCGGGTTCGAATCCCGCCATGGCAGATGGCAGAATTGGAATTCGGTCAGAAATCTGGAGTTCAGAATCTAATGATGAACCCATTTTCAGGGGAAAAACCCCATCTGATTCACTCATGTCCTTTTTTAGGGAGGGAAACTGCAGTTGTGTGAAAGGATTCACTCAGTCAAACCCAGCTGCGTCTGGCCTCCAGTGACTCCAGACCTACAGCAGTGTGGTTGACTCTTTACACCTGACCACCCTCCTGGCAAATGAGTGAGGAGAAACTTACTTGGTTACAGTGTATGATTGAAATTGCTGAGTGAGGCAACATTTTGTATGCGTTTAGCTGTTTTATTATGTTCAAAGGGACAAGATCAGCTGACCAATAGTAAAGGATGTGGGGTGGGTGGTAGGGTGAGTGCGTATGCTTTGATCTTGAACTGTTGAAAAAGCAAGTAAGTAACTTTTTGGACACCATTTTGCTGGGGGAGATCTGAAGCTGTAACAAAGTTGGGTCACAATAAAGGTTACCTGAACTTACCGCTGGACTCAGACTCTCCTTGAAAGCTGTGAGATCCATTAGGTTTTTGTTTTAAAGTGGCTGAATTCTTTAGTTTACAATGTAAGGTTGTATCAGAAAGAGCAGTGAATGAGTAGCTCATATCGTTGGAAATTGTAAATTTTTCAGGAGTGCAGGTGCTGCATTGTTTCATCTGCATTGGAAAGTCTACTGTTAGCACTGGCAAGATTGGGCTATGTTCACTAGAAATGATGTGGCAGAGCCGGTGTTGGACTGGGGTGGACGAAGTTAAAAATCAGACAACACTAGGTTATATTTCCAGACATTTATTTCGAAGCACTAGCTTTTTCAGCGCTGCTCCTTCATTGGGTAGCTGTAGAGCGGGCTCATAAGACACAGAATTTATAGCAAAAGATCATAGTGTCGTGCAACCGAAATGGTATATTGAACAAAACTAGATTGTTGTGAAGTCTTTCAATTTTTAGAATGGGTTGCAGGTTTTGGTTCATTAATATGTAAATCCCAGAACTACTCTTAAGTCACATCCTCGATATAACTTGAGGTTTTATGTATAAAAAAAGTGAGATATCAGCTCAGACAATGCATTGTCTATATCCCAGTCTTTAGTCAGACTGGTTTTATTTCCAAAGTAGGAATTTATAAAACATTACATTTGCCTGTATTAACTGCTGTAGATTGTGCACTTTTTGAGCAAAATAGAATGTCTGCAAATGCAACTTCACCCCATGGACATGTGTGTGTGTGTGTGAGAGAGAGTCTGACTGTTTGCGTGTGTGTGAGGTGAAGTATAAGCCTGTGAGAGGGTGTTTGTGTATCAGTCTAATGGGGTCACCTGTCGTGTGACATGAACCCAACGTCCTCGTTGAGGCCATCTTCATGGGTACCGAACTTGGTTATCAGCCTTTGCTCCACCACTACAAACAATCAAGCAGTTACTGTTATAGTCTCTGTTCTCTGCAGTTGGCAGCATGACGCCAGATGGTATCGGTGTCTGTCTGGCGCCAAGACTCAGGAACTGATGTGCTCAGGATTGCAGGAGCTGGAAAGCGAGGTTGCAGCTATATCAAGCCCTTCTAAGAAGAGAGAGAGAATGGATGGTGATGACGCATCCTGGGAGATGGGGTGAATGAGAAATAGCTGATCTGTAAAATTGAGCATAGCTCAAATGATCTATTTAGAAACAACATTAAAGTCTGAAAGCATGTTCTCTTTTTTTTTAAAGCTGTGGACAGCTTTCTGAAACTTGCATTCAAATATGTGCAATTAGGCCACATTTGATTACTGGCTGCAAGGGGTGAATGGCCTTTTCCTAGTCTTGTGAAATTGGTTCCAAATATGGAGAGAGAGAGAGTTGTCGGGTCCATGCTGACCAGATATCCTAAATTAATCAAGTGACCTATTTGCAAGTGTTTGGCCCATATCTCTCTCAACTGTGCTGTGTATCTGCATGATTTGGAGATGCCGGTGTTGGACAGGGAGTACAAAGTTAAAAATCACACAACACCAAGTTATAGTCCAATAGGTTTAATTGGAAGCACACTGGCTTTTGGAGTGCTGCTGCTTCAACAGGTGGTTGTGGAGGATGCAATTGTAAGGCACAGAATTTATAGCAAAATTTTACAGTGTGATGGAACTGAATTTATACATTGAAAAATACCTTGATTGTCTGTTGAGTCTTTCATCTGTTTGAATACCATGATCGAATACCACTTCTTTCATGTGTAAATGACAAAACTTTTTTTAAAAAGTTGCTTTCTCGGGTTAACTGTAACAATTGGTGTTAGCTAAACAATATGTTGAAGGTGATAGCCCCCTTTGTTCTCTGTCTATGCCAGTAATAGCAAAGCCCACCCACCCACCACAGTAGACAACATTATCACTGCGGGGAAGTCTATTATC
This sequence comes from Chiloscyllium plagiosum, assembly GCF_004010195.1. Classification (NCBI taxonomy): domain Eukaryota; kingdom Metazoa; phylum Chordata; class Chondrichthyes; order Orectolobiformes; family Hemiscylliidae; genus Chiloscyllium; species Chiloscyllium plagiosum. Next base: position 10,867,467 of record NC_057753.1, read on the forward strand.
AACTTATCGGACCACACCCTTCAACCAGAAGAGATTGAAGTCCTGAGTAGGGGTCTCAACTTCTGCCCCACCACCAAAATGGACCCGTTGGTTCTTGCAGCAGACATGGAGGAGTTCATCAGACTCCGGGAATTCTTTCAAGGTGCCGGCAGTGATCCCAACGAGCCCACTGATGAACTGGAACGAGCGACCAAAGAAGATATCAACTTGGACCCCACCGGAGGGCCGCTGCCGTGGGCTTGACACATATGCTCAAACCGTCAGGGAATATATAAATGCCAGATTCCACAAAGTAGAGCAGAACATCACCCATTCACAACACAATGCCATCCAGGGTCTCCAAACCAATCACAACATTGTCATCAAACCAGCAAATAAAGGAGGAGCCATTGTCATTCAGAATAGAACAGATTACTGCAAGGAAGTGGACCAACAACTGAACAACTAGGAACACTACAGGCAATACCAGCTGATCCGACCTAAGAATACACCCATGAATTAAACACATTGATCAGGAGTTTGGATCCCATCCTTCAGAGTTCCCTACGTGCCCTCATCCCACATACTACTTGTGTAGGCAACTTCTATTGCCTTCCAAAGGTACACAAAGCCAACACACCAGAACATCCCATCGTATCAGGCAATGGGACCCTGTGTGAGAATCTGTCCAGCTATGTTGAAGGCATCTTGAAACCTATTGTACAGGGGATCCTCAGCTTCTGTCACGACACTACGGATTTCTTACAGAAACTCAGCACCTACAGGCCAGTTGGACCGAGAACATTCCTCATCACAATGAAAGTTTCCGCACTCTACAGCAGCATCACCCACAATGATGGCATCACAACAACAGCCTCAGTACTCAACACCAATAACTGTCAATCTCCAAACGCCATCCTACAACTCATCCGCTTTATCCTCGATCATGCCTTCACCTTTGACAACCAGTTCTTCATCCAGACACATGGAAGAGCCATGGGGACCAAATTTGCACCCCAATATGCCAACATCTTCATGCACAGGTTCAAACAGGACTTCTTCTCTACATAGGATCTCCAACCAACATTATACACCAGGTAAATTGACATTTTCTTCCTCTGGACCCATGGCGAGGAGTCACTGATAAAAATACACAGTGATATCAACAAGTTTCATCCCACCATCAAACTCATCATGGACTACTCTCGACCATCTGTCTCATTTTGGACACATGCATCTCGATCAAGGATGGATACATCAGCACCACACTCTACTGCAAACCCACAGACAACCTCACAATGCTACACTTCTCCAGCTTCCACCTAAAACATATTAAAACAGCCATTCCTTCTGGACAAGCCCTACGCTTACAATGGATCTGCTCAGATGAGGAACATGACAGGTACCTGGCACCTGGAAGTACTCAGGGATGCCCTCATAAGAATGGGGTACGACGCTCAACTCATCGACCACCAGTTCCGACGTGCCACAGCAAGGAACCGTAATGACTTCCTCAGGAGACAGACACGTGCTGCAACCGACAGGGTACCCTTCGTTG
>NC_057753.1:10872339-10874366 GCF_004010195.1 Chiloscyllium plagiosum
AAATTGAGAAACAAACTTGTAAGGAGATCTCAGCTATCTGTAAGAATAATAGGGTGGTTATGGTAGGGGATTCTAACTTTCTAAACATAAACTGGGACTGCATAGGGTTTAGATGGAGAGGAATTTCTTAAGTGTGTACAAGAAAATTTTCTGATTCAGTACCTACTAGACAGTGCAAAACTTGATCTACTCTTGGGAAATAAGATAGAGCAGGTGACTGAGGTGTCAGTGGGGGAGCACTTTGGGGCCAGCAACCATAATTCTATTAGATTTTAAAAATAGTGATGATAAAGGATAGACCAGATCTAAAAGTTGAAGTTCTAAATTGGAGAAAGGCTAATTTTGATGATATTAGGCAAGAACTTTTGAAAGCTGATTGCAGGTAAAGGGATGGCTGGAAAATGGGAAGCCTTCAGAAATTAGATAACAAGAATCCAGAGAAAGTATATTCCTCTCAGGGTGAAGAGAAAGGCTGGTAGGTATAGGGAATGCTGGATGACTAAAGAAATTGAGGGTTTGGTTAAGAAAAAGAAGGAAGCATATGTAAGGTATAGAGCTGAAAATGTGTTGCTGGAAAAGCGCAGCAGGTCAGGCAGCATCCAAGGAGCAGGATGGGTTTTTGCGTGGTAGGGGAATTAAGGGGAGTTGGGATAATGCAGGTAGGAAGAGCTGAGATGATGGATAGATCAGCCATGATCTTGATGAATGGCAGAACAGGCTCGATGGGCCAAATGGCCTTTTGCTTCAATTACTATTAATGTATAACCCTGTATTTCCCATTGGCTAACCCACCTAACCTGCACATCCCTGGACACTTTGGGCAATTTAGCATATCTGATCCAAATCAGGGCTGGTGAGCACTGTAGTGATGTGGAAAATGAATGTCAGAGAATGATAGAGAGGGATAAGGAGAAGCAATCAACGCTGGATTCAAAAGATCACAAAAATTGAAACTAAAACCTGTGACTGTGTGTGGCATTGTAACAAAATTGAATGAATTGACTGCACATGATGAACAGAATAATTATGATCTGACACTCCTTACAGAGGCATGGTTCAGGCTGACAAGAATTCGATCCTGAATATCGAGGGGGTATGTGGCATTCAAGTCGAATGGGAAGCTAGGTAAAGGTAGAAGGTTGGCACTGCTAATCACAGCACTGATAACATGGTAGTGTGGTGTCAGCTCGGATTTCAGGTCCTGATTTCTCTGTCCTCTGTTGATCTCCCTGTTCCCACAGGGTAAGATGTTACCTGTCCTCAGCTCTGCGGGGTTTCTGCTGAAGCTTTGACCCACCTTTTACACCTTCCAGAACAATAAAACATTCAGTCAATGAAGGCCCAACCCACAATCTCCCAACCTGTCAACCATACAAATACAGATTGTCATTGTAGTAGGGAATAAAACAAGAAAAATGAAACAAAATTTGAAATAATGTGGTTGTGCTCAATATTTTTTCATTAGGAAGCAAACTCAAAATAGGGGTCTCCCAGGATTCTTTATACTGCCCTACTTGAGGAATTTTCTCTCCTTTACATCTAACTGAGTACTCAGCTATGATTTATAACAATATTTACATCAACAGAAATAAAGCATCTGTTATCAAATAGATATCTAGGACAGAAATAGACTTTTCGATCCAACACATCCAAGCTGACAAGAAATCCTGTAAAAATCTAGTTCTATTTGCCAGCATTTTGGCCCATATCCCTCTAAATCCTTCCCATTCCTGTACCCATCCAAATGCCTTCCAAATGTAACTGTACCAGCCACTTTCTCTAGCAGCTCATTCCATACACACACCACCCTCTGTGTGGAATTGTTGCCCTTGAGATCCCATTTAAATCTTTCCCCTTACCCCTAAACCTGTGCCCTCTGGCTTTGAACACCTCATGCTGGAGAAAAGACATTTTCTATTTACCCTATTCATGCCCCTCATGAAGTTATAAACTTCCATAAGGTCACCCCTCAGCGTCCGATGCTTCAGGGAAGACATCCACATTCTATTCAGCCTCTCCTTATACCT
>NC_057753.1:10874866-10910580 GCF_004010195.1 Chiloscyllium plagiosum
AATTCTGTCTTATGATCCTGTTCTACAGCCACCTGACTAAGGAGCAGCACTCCGAAAGCTCATCCTTCCAAATAAACCTATTGGACTCTAACCTGACATTGTGTGATTTTTAAACTTTGTTACTAGTGAATACAGCCTACACCTCCCACTACTGCCAGTAAAAACTTTAAAATGCTGACGAAATGACAATTTCTAACGATTGTAGCTACTCATTCACTGCTCCTTCTGAGACAGGACATTGGTAACTTAGTGCGAGAGGCTGAAAGAAATGAGCAGCTTTGAGACAAAAACCTGTTGGATCTCATAGCTTTCAATGAGAGTCTCAGCCTGGCGGTGAAGTTCAGGTGACCTTGACCGCCACCAAACTTTGTTACAGCTTCAGATCTCCCCAGCAAAAAGGCTGACAAAAAGTAGGTAATTTCTTTTTAGAACAGTTCACAGTCAAAGCCCACGCACCCATTCTCCACCCAACCCAACCCTTTACTATTGATCAGCACTGAGTTGTCCCTTTGCAGTACAGCCTTAACCCGTAGGAAATATTGCCTCATTCAGCAATTTCAACCCAGTCACCCTATCCAAGTCAATTTCTCCCCACTCATTTGCTGGAGAGTGAGGGAGGTGCAGTCAAGAGTTAACCACACTGCTGTGTGTCTGGAGTCACATGTCAGCCAGATGGGGTAAAGGATGCAGCTGGGACCACTGAGTGAATCCTTTCCCGCAACAGCAGTTTCCTTCCCTAAAAAGGGCAGGAGTGAATCAGGTGGGGTTTTCTTTCCCCTGAAGATGGTTTCCTTAGATTCTGAACACTAGATTTCTGACTGAATTCCAATTGTCATCTGCCGCCGCAGGATTCGAACCCGGTATCATCCCATTTCCGCCCCCCCTCACCTCAGTCAAAGCAAAATGCTGAAAGACCTGTTTCATGTTTCTTCCAGGCCCTGTAGGGAGAGAGAGAACGATCGCCCATGTGCACAAAGATGAGTTCATGGTCTCTTCTGGAAGAGCAGTTTCTCAAATGAACTATATAGTCATTTTACAGGGAGAAGCATCCAGATAAGGCAACATACATATTAATTGGGTGACCGTTACAATCAATGAGCATCAGTAGCAGAGACCAAGCCCTTTACAGTTCTTAACCTTGTTAATTGGATTCATACAATGTATACATTTCCCCTTGTTAGCTGACCTTGCACACTGAATGCTTCCAATATTGTTAAATGGCTCTACATAATGACTGCTTTTCCACCTTGTTAACCCATTATCCTTTCCTCAAGCACCCCATTGTTAACTAAGTTTTTATCTGATCTGAGTCATGCTCAACTGAACCTCTTATTTCACGAAACTCAAAACTTAACTCCTTCCCTGCCTGCTTATACCCTATACACATTCTCAACGTGAGTCCCCAGAACCGGTAGATAATGGCACTCAGCCATCGCTACTTCAATCCCCCTGTGATGGCATGTGAACTCGCTGGTGCCTCCGCAGGTGGGAGGAGCGGGTGAATCCCTTCCTGCACTGAGAGCAGCTGAATGGCCTCTCCCCGGTGTGGACCCGCTGGTGGAGCAGCAAGGTGGAAGAATTGATAAATCCCTTCCCGCACTGAGAGCAGGTGAATGGCCTCTCCCCGGTGTGAATCCGCTGGTGGATCAGCAGGGTGGAAGAGTTGATAAATCCCTTCCCGCAGTCAGGGCAGGTGAATGGCCTCTGCCCAGTGTGGACCCGCTGGTGGGTCAGTAGGGCAGAAGAATTGATGAATCCCTTCCCGCACTGAGAGCAGGTGAATGGTCTCTCCCCAGTATGGACCCGCTGATGCGTCTGCAGGTTACCCAACCGACTGAACCCCTGCCCGCACATGGAGCAGGTGAATGGCTTCTCCCCAGTGTGGACCCGCTTGTGGGCAAGCAGCGTAGATGACTGAGCAAACCCCTTCCCACACACCGGGCATGTGAATGGCTTCTCCCCCGTGTGGACCCGCTGGTGCTTCTGCAGGTTGCCCATCCGACTGAATCCCTTCCCGCATACGGAGCAGGTGAATGGCCTCTCCCCAGTGTGTACCCGCTGGTGGATCAGGAGTGTAGATGACTGAGTGAATCCCTTCCCGCACACTGAGCAGGTGAATGGCCTCTCCCCTGTATGTACCCGCTTATGGATTAACAGTCTAGATGATTGAGCAAACCCCTTCCCACACACAGGGCAGGTGAATGGCTTCTCTCCCGTGTGGGCCCGCTGGTGCGTCTGCAGATTGCCCGTCTGACTGAATCCCTTCCCGCACACAGAGCAGGTGAACGGCCTCTCCCCGGTGTGGACCCGCTTATGGATTAACAGTCGAGATGCCTGAGCAAACCCCTTCCCACACATGGGGCACGTGAACGGCTTCTCTCCCGTGTGGGCCCGCTGGTGAGTCTGCAGGTTGCTCATCCGACTGAATCCTTTCCCGCACACTGAGCAGGTGAAGGGCCTTTCCCTGGTGTGTACGCGCTGGTGTCTCATGAGGTGGGATAATGCAGTGAATCTCTGCCCACATTGAGAGCAGCTGAACGGCCTCTCCCCAGTGTGAACACGTCTGTGAGTTTCCAGCGCCGATGGGGAATAGAATCCTTTCCCACAGTCCCCACATTTCCACGGTTTCTCCATGGAGGGGGAACTTTCCTTGTGTTGCTGTGTTTGAAATTACAAGCAGAACGGGTACACAGTCTTCCCCCACCGTGAGGGGTGAGATTTTGATCCCCTAAGCTGAGGAGATGGGGTGAAGCACTTTTCACAGTCAGCGCACTGAACCTCCCTCACTCAGGTGAGTCAGTATTGTTCCTGCCACACCAGTGTCCAAAATCTTTCAAGCAGACAAAAAGCAAACATTTCTTCTGTTTGAGTACATGCTAATAGTCAAATCCCAAAGAATCAAATGGCTCCATCAGAAGTTGATGCGTCAATTGTTTTCAGAATTTTTTCCCCTGCGTGACTTCCTGCAAAAAAATTCACAACATAAGTATTCATTGTCAGTACAGTTAAATAAGAATTATATAGGTGGCAATTCCTGTAGATTGCCAGATGCCTGATGATCACATTATCCAGGACACAGAAACCTGAAAACCCTCATGCAGCCAGATCGCCTTAAGTGTGTATGGAGGAAAACTTCATTTAGGTGACAATGACCTGGAACAAGCTGCCGTCAAAGGTTCTGGAAATGGAGCTGAATCAGGGACATGATAATGAAATGTCAAGGTTGCTTGCAAAAAGAAAGCCATTAAAAGTTGCTGAATGACTTCCTGCTGTACTATTAAATAAAAAAAATGACAAGAAATACAGGACGTGTGGAAGGTGAAGAATAATTTGATATCAATGTGTGAATCCCTTAAATTCTGCTCAGTTCCATGAGAAACTACCCTTTTAACTGTGAACATGAAAGGGTTCAGAAATGATTTTCACGGATGTTGCCAGTGTTGGAGGATTTAATCTAATAGGGAGAGGCTGAACAGGCTGGGACTGTTTTCCCTGGAGCAGAGGCTGAGGGGTGATCTTATAGAGGTTTATAAAACCATGAGCGGCATGGTTGGATAAACAGGCAAAGTCTTTTCCCTGGGATGGGGGAGTCCAGAACTAGAGGGCATAGGTTTAGGGTGAGAGGGGAAAGATATAAAAGAGACCCAAGGGGCAACTTTTCCCACACAGAGGGTGGCACGTGTATGGAATGATCTCCCAGAGGAAGTGGTGGAGGCTAGTGCAATTGCAACATTTAAAAGGCATTTAGATGGGTATATGAATAGGAAGGGTTTGGAGGGATATGGGCCAGGTGCTGGTAGGTGGGACTAGATTAGGTTGGGATACCTGGTCGGCATGGATGGGTTGGACCAGAGGGTGACACTGAGGAAAGAAGTGATCCTTTGAGGGTGCAAACTGTATACATGCCAAACGGGGGAAATACCCAAGGAAAATACCTTTAAGAGGGAAGAGAGAGCATCTGAGTATCTTTGCAGAGTCTGCTCCCTCCCTGGATTCACTCCATTTGCTACAAGTGAATAGTGCTTCCCCCCTCTCTTTCCCTCCCAAGATGACAAATGGAAAGGAGGAGACATTGCTTTGCTCCCAGATGTTGCCCAAAGGGAGGGAGTTTCACTCTGAAATTGACAGCCTACGAATGTACAGGATCTGCTCAGATGAGGAGACACATGACAGACACTTGGAAGTACTCAAGGATGTCCTCATAAGAATGGGGTACAATGCTCAACGCATTGACCGCGAATTCCGAAATGCCACAGCAAAAAACTGTATTGACCTCCTTAGGAGAAAGACATGAACTTTGTTGTCCAATACTTCCCAGCAATCGAAAAACTACTCCCATGTTCTTCACAGCGTGCAAAACATTATCAATGAGGGTGAGTACCTCGCGAAGACTTTCCCCATGCCTCCAATTCTCACCTTTAAACCACCACCAAACCTATTCCCAGATCATTATTCCCAGCAAACTGCCCAGCTTTCAGGACAACACCATGCAACCCTGTCATGGCAGAGGCTGCAAGATGCATCAGAGTGTCGACATGCATACCACCATTACATGTGGGGACACCACCCACTGTGTGTGCGGCAGGTACTTTTAAGACCTGGCTAACATTGCCTGCAGCATGTGAGAGAGACAAAGATGCCCTGAGGCATGGTACATTGGTAAGACTGAGCAGGGGCTACAGCAACAGATGAATGGACACTACACAACAATCAGGCAGGAGTGTACCCTCCCATTTGACCTCAAACCTTCAGGTGACTATCCTTCAAGGCAGACCTCTGGACAGGCAACAACGCAAGTGGCCAAACAGAATCTGATAGTCAAGTTTAGTACCCATGGGGGATGGTCTCAGCTAGGTCCTTGAGTTCATGTCACACTATAGGTGACCCCACTACACTACACACACTTTCTCTCTCTCACACACCCCCACACACACACATTCCTACAGACCTTCTCTCATATGCTCACACATACAAACCCACAGACACACCCTCTCACACATGCAAGGTCTTTTCTCCAGGGCGGGAGTGTCCAAAATCAGAGGACAGGGGTTTGAGGGTGAGGGGAAAGATTTAAAAGGGACCTAAAGAGCATCTTTTCCAAGCAGAGGGTGGTGCGTGTATGGAATGAACTGCCAGAGGAAGTGGCCAGTACAATTACATTTAAAAGGCATCTAGATGGGTATGTGAATAGGAAGGGTTTGGATGGATATCGGTCAAATGCTGGCAAATGCAGTTAGATTTACATCAGATATCTTTCAGAATGGATGTGTTGGATTAAAAAGTCTATTCCCATCCTGTATATCTCCATGACTATTTGATAACAGATCCTTTATTTCTGTTGATGTAAATATTCTTATACATCATAGCTGGGTATTAATAGTTAGGTGTAAAGGAGAGAGGATTCCTCAATTAGGGCACTATAAGAATCCTGGGAGACCCCGATTTCTAGTTTACTTCCCAATGATGAAACGTTAAGCACGAGCACCGACTATGTATTGATTTCTAATTTTGTTTCATTTTTCTGGTTTTATTCCCTGCTATGGTGACACTCCATGTCTGGATGATTGACAGGTTGTGGGTTGGGCCTTAATTAACTGAATGTTCTATTGATCCAGAAGGTGTAAACAGGGGGTCAAAGCTTCAGCAGAATTCCTGCAGAGCTGAGAACAGATGACATCTCACTTTCTGTGAGAACTGAGAGATCAGCAGAGGACAGAGAAATCAGGACCTGTAATTCGAGCTGACACCAGACTACCATGTTATCAGTGCTTTGATTGGCAGTGCCAACCCTCTACCTTTACCCAGCTTCCCATTCAGCTTGAATGCCACAAACCCCCTCGATATCCAGGATCGAATCCTCATCATCCTGAAGACATCTCTCTGTAAGGAGTCTCAGATCATAATTATTCTCTTCAATGTGTGCAGTCAATTCATTCACTAATGTTATAATGCAGTACACATTTAGATACAGTTTTTAGTTTCAATTTTTATGATCTTTTGAATCCAGCATTGAATACTGGTTGATTTATTCTCTGGTGTTCATTTTCCACATTGTTCACCAGCCTTGATTTGGATTGGGCATGCTAAATAGCCCATAGTTTCCAGGGATGTGCAGGTTAGGTGGGTTAGCCAATGGGAAATATAAGGTTATATATTCATAGCAAAAGAATCAGGAGTAGGCCATTTGGCCTATTGAGCCTGCTCCACCATTCATTAAGATCGTGGCTGATCTATCCGTCATCTCAGCTCCTCCTGCCTGCATTATCCCAACTACCCACAATTCCCCTACCATGGAAAAACCCATCCAACTATGTCTTGAATATACTTAATAAAGGTGGCTCTGCTGCTCCCTTGGGCAGAGAATTCCATAGAGTCACGACTATCCGGGAAAAGCAGTTTATCCTCATCTCTGTCCTAAATCTACTCCCCCTAATCTTGAGGCCATGTCTCCTCATCCTAATCTCACCCAACAGCAGAAACAACTTGTTAGGATGGGGCCCATCAGCTTCTGGCGTGCCCTTCGGAGGAGGCAGCATGGACTTGATGGGCCGAAGGCTTGCTTCCACACTATGGGGCTATGATTTCCCGCAGTTGTGTTTGCCCCAGACCGCAGCGCCCAGAACCTCACACCTTCTGCAAATCGAAAGATAAGTCCCACCCTGCCCTCTCCTGTGTGTTATCTAACTGCTTAATCATTTCAAGTGAATACAGCCCTCACTGCTGCCAGTAAACTTTACAATGCTGATGAAACAATGCAATACCTGCAGTACTGAAAATCGTAAGGCTTCTAATGCGATCAGTTACTGATTCACCTATTCTTCTGTTGCACAGAATTGGAAATACAACATTGGAGGTTAAAAGAACTGAGCAGTTTTAAACAAAAACCCACCAATTCACTAGGCTCCCTGTTCAGCACAGTTCACTTACTGCCAGTAAACCTTAAAGCAATTCATTCCCACAATGCAATGAATTCCCACTTTCCAAAATCCCAGATCTACTCACTGACTCAGTCGCTGTCTCACAAATGAAAGATTTTGTTGTAACTTCTGCTCCCAGTAAGGGCAAAACATCTTTGAAAGCTGCTGTCAAAGTCCAGTCTTCACAACGACACTTCTGCTTTCACTGAAGACGATTAGTCACATAGCACGAAGAGACACCAATCGGTCCAACTCATCCGTGCCACCCAGATATCTGAACTTCATCTCGTTCCATTTGCCAGCATTTGGCCCATATCCCTCTGAACCCTTCCTATTCATATATTCATCCAGATGCCTTTTAAATGTACCAATCTCCACCACTTCCTCTGGCAGCTCATTCCGTATATGCACCATCCTCTGCATAAAGTTGCCCCTCCGGTTCCTTTAAAATCTTGCCCCTCTCACCTCAAACCAATGCCATTTAGTTTTGCACTCCCCTACTCTGGGGAAAAGATCTTGGCTCTTCACCCTATCCATGCCCCTTATGAACTGGTGTAAGTTCACCCCTCAGCCTCTGATGCTCCAGGGAAAACAGCCCCAGCCTATTCCGCCTCTCCCTTTAACACAAACATTCCAACTCTGGCAACAGCCTTGTAAATCCTTTCTGAACTCTTTCATAGTTTCACAGCATCTTTCTTGTGGCAGGGAGACCAGAACGGAACACATTATTCAAAAGTAGCATTATCAATGACCTGTACAGCCGCAACATGACCACCATTCCTATGCTGAACACATTGACCAACAAAGGAAAGCATACCAAAAACTTTCTTCACTATCCTATCTACCTGCAACTCCACTTTCAAGGAACTATGAACCTGCACTGCAAGTTCTCTTTGTTCAGCAACAGTCACCGTTAACTAAGGCCTGTCCTGATTTGTGTTGCCAAAATGCAACCTCATATTTATCTACCATTCCTCAGCACATCAGCCCATCCAATCAATTCTAATTTATATTGAACTTTCTTCCTTTTTCATTCCTTAAAAGCTAAAAATCTCCACCCTACACACACTTTGCTGAACCTAATCCCTGCTGCACCTCATCCTGAAGAGTCTGGTTCATGCTAATTAACAGGCCCACACACAGGAGAGATCTGATTGAAACATAGAATACTGAATGGTCCAGACATTGGGAATATTGGGAAAATGTTTCCATTGCTAGGAGAGACTAGGCCGCGAGGATACAGTCTTAGAGTAAAGGGAAGACCTGTCAGAAAGGAGATAAGGGAGAAATTTCTTCAACCCAACTGACAGACTGGATAGGCTGGGATTTTTTTCACCTGAGCATAGGAGGCCAAGAGGTGACCTTATAGATGATTATAAAATGAGTGGTATGGATGAGGTGTACGGCAGGTATCCTTTCCTTAGGGTGGTGGTTTCATGATGCGGGAGCAAATTTTGAACGTGAGAAGAGAAAGATTTTAAAAAGGCATGAGGTGCACCATTTCAGTGTGGCTTGTGTGTGAAATGAATGTCCGGAGGAAGTGATGGATGCAGTTACAGCTGCAATGTTTAAAAGGCATTTGGATAAGTACATGAATAGGAAAGGTTTGGAGGATATGCGCCAAACACTGGCAGGTGGTACTAGTTTAGTTTGACAACATAGTTAGCATGGACTATTTGGACTGAAGGTTCTGTTTCTGTCCTGTATTGGTCTTAAAACCGTTTTCTTGCCTTCAACTATAACTATCCACTTCTTTTTTGTTCAAAAATCAGATTAACTCAGCCTTGAATATATTCAATGATCCCCAAACTGCAGGAAGACATCCCCACTTCCAAATTCAATTCCTCTTGCTAATGTACTACTTGCCTTACTCATTGCTTGCTGCACCTGTCTGACAACTAGCATTAACTGATGTAGAAGGAGGTCCCTTTGTACATCCACACATCATTCCTGAAGGGCTCGTGCCCGAAACGTCGATTCTCCTGCTCCTCGGATGCTGCCTGACCTGCTGTGTTTTTGCAGCGTCACACTTTTCTACACTGACCACCAGCATCTGCTGTCCTCACTTTCTCCATACCCCAATATATCACCATTTAAACAATGCACCTCCTTTCATTTTTTGTATACAGCAAAGGCTACAACTTCATATTGCATTTGCCACGTGTTTGCTAATTGAGATACAGATCTGGACCAACTTTTCCAGGGTCTGTCCCCTTCCTGGATTCACTCCCTTTCCTTTCAGTTGCTGCAAATCAACAATTGAACACCAAAACGAAAAAACAAATAGAAAAGGGGGTGAGAAAAGTGAATGTTGTACTCACAGATGTTGGACAGAGGGAGACAGACGCAGTCTGGGGTGAAGCTCAATCTTCATTCAGACGGAAAGGAGAAGCAGCATCAGCAGCAGCTTCGTAAGCTCATTATCGAATTTCCGCATTCAGACAATGGGGGGGGGCTTTGATTGGCAGGAGGACCACACTCCTTCCGGTCTTCCAAGTTTCCCCATTGGTCTAACGAAAGGAGGTCGCGCGCCGTTTCCGCGGACAGCAAGAAGATTCTTGCTGACACCGGCGAACATGCGCAATATGCTCGGTGAGGTTGTTGGTGTTACTGACAGATTTTGTGTTCAAATGACAATAGGAGAAATAAAAAAAAAGGCTGGAACGACATTTCTTTTTCTCTTGCGTCTCGCTATTTTACTCCTTTTGCATTTTGTCTGGCTATTCAACTTTTGTACATCTTTTACCTGGGTAGGGGACTCCCAAACGAGAGAGCATAGGTTTAGGGAAGAAGGGAAAGATTAAAAGGGTCCTAAGGATTAGAAAAAAAATTGAACGTTAATTCCCCTCAAGAAATGCCCTCGCTTAAGCCCTGAACATAATACATAAGCCCTGAACATAATCACAAGAGCACAAAAGATATTGTGAAACTTGAAAGGCTTCAGAAACAATTTGTTAGGGTGTTGCTCAGGTTGGTAGATTTGAGAGACAACGTCAGGCTGAATAGGCTGGGGCTGTTTTCCCTAGAGCATAGGAGGGTTAGGGGTGATCTTATAGAGGTTTATAAAATCATGAAGGGCATGGATAGGTTTCCCTGGCGTGGGAGACTTCAAGAGCTAGAGAGCATTTGTTTAGGGTGAGAGGGGAAAGGGTTTAAAAAGGGACCTAAAGGGCAACTTTTTCGCGCAGAGGGTGGTGCATGGACTGAATTAACTGCCAAAGGAAGTGGAGGAGGCTACAGCATTTCAAATGCATCTGGATGGATACATGAATAGGAAGGTTTAAATGGATATGGGCCAAATGCTGGCAAATGGGCCTAGATTAATTTAGGATATCTGCTTGGCACAGACTGAAGGGTTTGTTTCCATACTCTACAACTCCATTATTTTATTTCTACATAGTCAGAATCAATTTTACAAGACTAGGACTAGGCCATTCACCCCTCAAAGCCTGTCCTCAACTGTGGCCTAACTGCACATATTTCAATGCAAAGTTTGAGAAAGATGTTGGCAGTTTTTTAAATACAATTTAAACTTTAATGATGTTTCTGAATATAAACATTTTCGATAAGGCATTTGTCATGCACTTGCATCTCCCAGGCAGAGTAATCACCATCCATTCTCTATCTCTGAGAAGGGCTTGATACAGCGATCAAAGAGGGTTCAAGGCATGAAAGATGGTGGTGGCGGTGGGACAGACAGAAAGGCCAGAGTCTCAGGACCACCAAGACAATGGAGGGACAGAGGATGGGGGAAAGAGAATGACATGCAGATGGAATGGATAGGGGGCAGTGGGTGGGGAGAAGATAGCACAAATCACAATTTCCCAAGACCAATGTCAGGCTTATTCTCCATCTCACACATAAGCACACACTTTCTCACACACTCACACATGCACGCAACCATACAAGTAAGTCTATGAGGTGAATTTGCATTTGCAGATCCATTCTATTTGGCTCAAAAAGCACACAATCTGCAGGCGGTCAATCCAAGTAATATTTTACAAATTCCTACTTTGGAAATAGAACCAGTCTGACTCAAGATTGGAATACAGAGACTCAAACTTCACACCTTTAATACATTGTCTGAGCTGAGCGGTCACCATTTTGTTTCATAAAACCTGAAGTTATTTCAAGAATGTGACTTGAAAGTAGTTCTGGGATTTACAATATTATTGAAATGAAACCTGCAACTCACTGTAAAAGATGGAAGACTTAACAGCAATCTAAATTTGTTCAATATATCATTTCGGCTGCATGACACTGTAATTTTTCGATATAAATAATGTGTCTTATGATCCTGCTCCACAGCTACCTGAAGATCTTTCCAAATAAACCTGTTGGACTATAAATTGGTGCTGTGTGATTTTTAACTTGATCCACCCCAGTCCAACACCGGCTCCTCCACATCGTGTCGACTGACCACAGCCCACACCTCTTGGTGCTGCCAGTAAACGTTACAATGCTGATGAAACAATGCAGTACCTGCACTCCTGAAAAATTGACAATTTCTAACGATACTAGTTACTCATTCACTGCTCTGTCTGATACATGACATTAGAAACTTAGTGCTGGAGGCTGAAAGAAATCAGCAACTTTAAAACAAAAACCTTTTGGATCTCTCAGCTTTCAATGAAAGTCTGAGCCCAGGTTACCTTTATTGCGACTCAACTTTGCTACAGCTTCAGGTTTCCCCAGGGAAAAGGCATACAAAAAAGTAGCCTTTTCTTTCTTTAAGCAACTCAAGGTCAAAGCACACACACTACCCCAACCACCAACCCCTCACCCTACTTTCTTTACTATTGATTTGTATTTGGATCCCTGGTACAGCCTTAACCAATCGGAAGTATTGCCTCACTCAGCAATTTCAACTTACACACTGTATCCAAGTATGTTTCTCCCCACTCACTAGCTGGGGGAGGGCCGGGGGGGGGGGTGGAGAGGGATGTCAGTCAAGAGTCAACCACACTGCTATGGGTCTGGAGTCACATGTGGCCAGACCGGGTAAAGAATGCAGCTGGGACGACTGAATGAATCCTTTCCCACAACGGCAATTTCCTTCCCTTAAAAGGAAAATGTGTGAATCAAATGGCGTTTTTTTTTCCCTCATGAAAATGGTTTCATCATTTGATTCTGGACTCCAGATTTCTGACTGAGTTCAATTTCCACCTTCTTCCGCGGCAGGATTGGAACCCAGGAGTTCCCAGAGGTGGGCTGATAGTCCAGTCAAAAATGGCACTCGGCCGTCGCTCCTTCAATCCCCCTACGATGGCATGTGAACTTGCTGGTGCCTCCACAAGTGGGAGGAGCTGGTGAAGTCCTAATGTACCTAACACTACAGACAATTTAGCATAGCCAATTCACCTGACCTGCACATTCTTGGATTGTGGGAGGACACTGGAGCACTCAAAGGAAACCCATGCAGACACTGGAAGAATGTGCAAACTTCACACCGACAGTCGCCCAAGGCGGGAATCGAACCCGGGTCCCTTGCATGGTTAGGCAGCAATGCTAACCACTGAGCCCGTGCCATTCCTATTCAAATATCTATCCAGATGCCTTTAAATGTTGCAGTTTATATATACATATATATAAAAAACCTAAGGGACAACCTTTTAATGCAGAGGGTGGTGCATTTTATATATTTCCCCTCTCACCCTAAACCTACGCCCTCTAGTTCTGGACCCCCCCACTCCAAGGAATGGATTTTGTCTATTTATTCTATCCATGCCCCTCGTGATTTTATAAACTTGTGTAAAGGTAACCTCTCAGCCTCTGACCCTCCAGGGAAAACTGCCCCAGCATATTGAGCCTCTCCCCATAGCTCAAATCCTCCAACCCTGGCAACATCTTTGTAAATTTTTTCTGAACCTTTTCAAGTTTCACAACATCCTTCCTAAAGGTAACCTCTCAGCCTCTGACCCTCCAGGGAAAACTGCCCCAGCATATTGAGCCTCTCCCCATAGCTCAAATCCTCCAACCCTGGCAACATCTTTGTAAATTTTTTCTGAACCTTTTCAAGTTTCACAACATCCTTCCTCTTTCACACAACATTCCAGAAGTGGCCAAACCAACATCCTGTACAGCCACAACATGACCTCCCAACTCTGATACTTAATGTTCTGACCAATAAAGGAAAGCATACCAAATGCCTTCTTCACAATCCTATGTACCTGTGACCTACTTTCAAAGAAATATGAACCTGCTCTCCAAGGTCTTTTTGTTCAGCAACAGTCCCTTGGAACTTACCATTAAATGTATAGGTCCTACTAAGATTTGCTTTCCCAAAATGCACCACCTCGCATTTGTTGAAATTAAACTCCATCTATCACTCATCAGCCCACTGACCTATCTGATCAAGATCCTGTTGTAATCAGAGGTAACCTTCTTCGCTATCCACAACACCTCCAGTTTTGGTGTCATCTGCAATTTACTAACTAAATCTCCAATGTTCACATCCAAATCATTTATATATGTGACAAAATGTAGTGGATACAGCACCAATCCTTGTGGCACTCCACTGGTCACAGGCCTCCACCACCAGCCTCTGTCTTCTACCTTCAAGCCCGTTCTTTATACAAATGGCTAGTTCTCCCTGTATTCGATGAGATCTGATCTGATCTTGTTAACCAGTCTCCCATGGGGAACCTTGTCGAACACCTTCCTGAAGTCCATGTCGATCATGTCCACTGTTCTGCCCTCAATCCTGTTTATTACGTCTCCAAAAACTCAATCAAGTTCATGAGACATTCCCCACACACAAAGCCATGTTGACACTCCCTAATCAGTCATTCCCTTTCCAAATGCATGCAAATCCTGTTCCCCAGGATGCCCTTCAAAACCTGCCAACCATCAATGTTAGGCTTATTGGTCTATACTTCCCTGGCTTGTTCTTACCACCTCTCTTAAATAGTGGCACCACGTTAGCCAACCTCCAGTCTTCAAGCACTTCACCTGTAACTATTGATGATACAAATATTTCAGCAAGGGGCCACAACAATCACTTCACTAGCTTCCCACAGAATTGTCAGATACATCTGATCAGGTCCTGGGGATTTATCCACTTTTATGCGTTTCAAGACATCCAGTACTTCTCTACTGTCATATGGAGATTTTACAAGATGACATCATCTATTTCCCTACATTGTATATCTTCAATATCCTTCTGCACAGTAAAAACTGATGTAAAATGTTCGTTTTGGATCTCCCCATCTCCTGCAACTCCACACAAAGGCCATCTTGCCGATCCTTGAGGGGCCCTATTCGCTCCCTAGTTACCCTTTTGTCCTTAATCTATTTGTATGAGTCCTTTGGATTCTCCTTAACCCTATTTGCCAAAGCTATCTCATGTTTTTATCATCCTGATTTCACTCCTAAGTATACTTCTACAGCACTTATACTCTAAAGATTCACTTGATCTATCCTGTGTATACCTGACATATACTTTCTTCTTCTTCTTAACCAAACGGTCAATTTCTCTAGTCATCTAGCATTCCCTACACCTACCAGTCTTTCCTTTCACCCTAACAGGAATATACTGTCTCTGGACTCTCATTCTAATTTCTGAAGGCTTCCCATTTTCCAGCCATCTCTTTATCTGCAAACACCTGTCCCCAATCAGCTTTTGAACATTCCTGCCTAATATGTCAAAATTAGCCTTCCTCTAATTTAGAGCTTCAACTTTTAGATACAGTCTATCCTTTTCCATCACTATTTTAAAACTAATAGAATTATGGTTGCTGGCCCCAAAGTGCTCCCCCACTGACACCTCAGTCACCTGCCCTGCCTTACTTCCCAAGAGCAGGTCAAGTTTTGCACGTTCTGTAGTCATACATCCACATTCTGAATCAAAAGATTTTCTTGTACACACTTAACAAATTTCTCTCCATCTAAACCCTGAACACTATGGCAGTCCCAGTCTATGTTCGGAAAATTAAAATCCCCTACCATTACCACCATATTATTCTTACAGATAACTGAAACCTCATTATAAATTTGTTTCTTAATTTCCTGCTGACTATTCAGGGCTCTATAATACAATCCCAATAAGGTGATCATCCCTTTCTTAATTCCCACTTCCATCCAAATAACTTCACTGGATGTATTTCCAGGAATATCTTCCCGAAATATGGCTGTAACACTATCCCTTATCAAAAAGGCCACTCCCTCTTCTCTCTCACTCCCCTCCCTCCTCCCCCCCCCTTTGCCTTCCTTTAGCATTTGCATCCTGGAACATTAAGGTGCCAGTCCTGTCCATCACTGAGCCGCATTTCTGTAATTGCTGACATATCCCAGTCCTATGTTCCTCACCATGCAGAGGTGATCTGCCTTCCCTGTTAGGCTTCTTGCATTGAAATAAATGCAGTTTAATTTATCTGTCTACCTTGTTCTCTGCTTTGTCCCGGTCTGCCCTGACTGCTTGACTGGCTTTTTTTCTCAACTGTGGCAGTCTCAGATTGATCTCTTTCTTCACTATCTCCCTGGGTCCCACCTCTCCCACCTTACTAGTTGAAATCCTCCTGAGCAGCTCTAGCAAATCTCCCTGCCAGTATATTAGTCCCCTTCCAATTCAGGTGCAATCCATCCTTCTTGTTCAGGTCACTTCTGCCCTAGAAGAGATTCCAATGATACAAAAATGTGAATCCTTCTCCCATACACCAGCTCGTCAGCCACATATTCATTTGCCTTGTCCTCCTATTCTGACCCTCACTAGCTCATAGCACCGGGAGTAATCCAGATATTATCAACCTTGAGGACCTCCTTTTTAAATTCCTGCCGAACTTTCTATGCTCTCCCTTCAGAATCTCATCTTTTTCCTTTCCTATGTCATTGGTTCCAATGTGTACAATGACCTCCCGCTGGTCCCTCTCCCCTTTGTGAACATTCTGCCCCCTCTCTAAGACATCCTTGATCCTGGCACAAGGGAGGCAACACACCATTCTGATTTTTCACTGCTGGCCACAAAAACATCTGTCTGTGCCTCTGATGAGAGTGCCCATTTACAATTGATCACTTGGAATCCGACATACCCCACATTGCATTGGAGCCTATGTAGGGGTGTTCAAAACCAGAGGGCGTAGGTTTCAGGTGAGATGGGAAAGATTTAGAAGGGACCCAAGGGGCAACATTTTCACACAGTGGGTGGTGCACATATGAAATGAACTGCCAGAGGAAGTGGTGGAAGCTGGTACAATAACATTTAAAAACCATCTGGATGAGTATGTGAATAGGAAGGATTTGGAGGGAAATTGACCAAATGGGCATAGACGTATGTAGGATATCTTATCAGCATGGGAGTGTTTGATCGAAAAATCCATTTCCGTGCTGTACTTCTGTCTATTTGATAACATATGCTTTATTTCCGTCGATTAAGCACAATCACTAATTTTGTTTCAATTTTCTTGTTTTATTCTCTGCTATGACAACACTGTGTCTGGATGGTTGACAGGCTGGGAGACTAGGGGTTGGGCCTTGAGTGACTGAATGTTTTATTGTTCCAGAAGGTGTGGGGGGGGGGGGGGGTGTCAAAGCTTCAGCAGAAATCCACCAGAGCTGAGAACAGACAACATCTTACTCTGTGGGAACAGGGAGATCAGAGGACACAGAAATAAGGACCTGAAATCCAAGCTGATTGGCAGTGCCATCCTCTACCTTTACCTAGCTTCCCATTTGACTTCAATTCCATGTAACCCCTCAATATTCAGCATTCAATCCTTGTCATCCTGAAGCCATGTCTCTGTAAGGAGTCTCAGATCGTAATTATTCTCTTCAATGTGTGCAGTCAATTCATTCACTTTTGTGACAATGCAGCACACATTCAGACACAGTCTTTAATTTCAATTTTTGTGATCTTTTGAATCCAGCTTTGATTGCTAGTACATTCACTCTCCTTGTCCCTTTCTATCATTCTCCGACATTCATTTTACACATCACTAGATTGCTCACCGGCCTTGATTTGGCTTGGCCTTGTTAAATTGTCCATTGTGTCCAGGGATATGCAGGTTAGGTGCATTAGCCATGGGAAATGCAGGGTTATAGTTTCATAGCAATAGAAGCAGGAGTAGGCCTTTTGGCCCGTTGAGCCTGCTCCACCATTCATTAAGCTCATGGCTGACGAATCCATCATCTCTGCTCTTCCTACCTGCATTATCCCAACTACCCTTAATTCCCCAACCATGCAAACACCCATCCAACTGTGCCTTGAATATACTTAATGAAGCTGCCTCTACTGCTTCCTTGGGCAGAGAATTCCATAGAGTCACTACTCTCTGGGAAAAGCATCTCCTCCTCAGCTCTGTCCAAACTCTACTCCCCCATTCTTGAGGCCTAGTCTCACCCACCAGCAGAAATGACCTGATAGGGTTGGGGAGCGGGGGCTGGATTTGGAGGGGTCGGTGTGGACCTGATGGACCGAATGGCTTATATCCGCACTGTAGGTCTTCCATGATATACCAGTTGTGTTTGCCCCGGATCACAGCACCCAGAACATCCCATATTCTGCAAATCAAAAGGCAAGTCCCACCCTGCCTCCCGCTCATACATACTTAATGCTTAATCATTTCCAGGGAGTACAGCCCACACCTCTTGCTGCTACCAGTAAACTTTACAATGCTGATGAAACAAAGCAGTACTATTGCAGAAAATCCTAAGATTCACAGCTCCTTCTGATGCACAGCATTGGAAATATAATATTGGCGGCTGAAAGAAAATGAGCAGGTTAAAAGAAAAACCCACCTAACACTTCACTAGGCTCCCAGCTCAGCGCACTGACTTAATGCCGATAAATCTTAAAGCACTTCATCACCACAGCGCAATGAATCCCCATTTTCTACCCAAATTCCTGATGAACTCACTCACTCAATTGCTGTTTCACAAATGATTTTTGTTGGAACTTTCATCACAACTACTTCCGCTCCCAGTAAGGGCAAAACATCTTTGAAAGCTGCTCTGAAAATCCAGTCTTCACAGTAACACTTCTGCTTTCACCAAAGACAGTTGGAGTCATACAGCACGGAAACAGACCCTTCGATCCAACTCGTCCATGCTGACCAGATATCTTAAACTAATCGAGTCGCATTTTCCAGCATTTAGCTCATATCCCTCTAAACCCTTCCTATTCATGTCTCCATCCCGTTGCCTTTTAAATGTTGTAATTGTACCAGCATCCACCACTTCCTCTGGCAGATTGCACCACCCTCTGTGTGAAAATGCTGGCCTTCAGGTCCCTTTCAAATCTTACCCCTCTCACCTCAAACCCATGCCCTCTAGTTTTGGACTCCCCTATCCTGGGAAAAGCTCTTGGCTATTCACCCTGTCTATGCCCCTTATGAACTTCGATACCATCAGCCCTCAGCCTCTGATGCTCCAAGAATAACACACTCAACCGATTCAGCGTCTCCCTGCAGCTCAAACCCTACAACTCTAGCAACAGCCTTATCAATCTTTTCTGAACTCTTTCAAAGTTCCACAACATCTTTCCTTTTGCAAGAAGACCAGAACAGAATGCAATATTCCAAAAGTGACACCAAATTGGAGGTATAGTAGACAGCGAAGAAGGTTACCTTTGATTACAACGGGATCTTGATCAGATGAGCCAATGGGGAGTGGCAGTTGCAATTTAATTTAGATAAATGAGAGTTGCTGCATTTTGGGAAAGCAAATCTTAGCAGGACTTATACACTTAATGGTAAAGCCCTAGGGAGAGTTGATGACCAAGGAGACCTTGGAGTGAAGGGTATAGCTCCTTGAAAGTGGAGTCACAGGTAAATAGGATAGTGAAGAGGCAGTTTGGTATGCTTTCCTTTATTGGTCAGAGTATTAGAACATAGAACAGTACAGCACAGAACAGGCCCTTCAGCCAACGATGTTGTGCCGACCATTGATCCTCATGTGAGGTAAACCTAATGTACGAACTCTCAAATTTCTGTGACTATATGCGTGTCCAGCAGTCTCTTAAATATCCCCAATGACCTTGCTTTCACAACTGCTACTGGCAACTCATTCCATGCTCTCACAACTTTCTGCATAAAGAACCCACCTCTGACATCCCCTCTATACTTTCCACCAACAGCTTAAACTATGACCCCTCGTGTTAACAATTTCTGCCCTGGGAAAAAGTTTCTGGCTATCAACTCTGTCTGTGCCTCTCATTATCTTGTACACCTCAATTAGGTCCCCTCTCTTCCTTCTTTTTTCCAATGAAAAAGTCCAAGCTCAGTCAACCTCTCTTTCTAAAATAAGCCCTCCATTTTTGGCAGCATCCTGGTAAACCTCCTCTGAACCCTCTCCAAAGCATCCACATCTTTCCTATAATAGGGCGACCAGACTGGACACAGTATTCCAAGTGCGGTCTAACCAAAGTTTTATAGAGCTGCAACAAGATCTCACGGCTCTTAAACTCAATCCCCCGTTAATGAAAGCCAAAACACCATATGCTTTCTTAACAACCCTGTCCACCTGGGTGGCATTTTTAAGGGATCTATGTACCTGCACACCAAGATCCCGCTGTTCCTCCACACTGCCAAGAATCCGGTCTTTAATCTTGTACTCAACTTTCAAGTTCGACCTTCCAAAATGTATCACCTCGCATTTGTCCAGATTGAACTCCATCTGCCACCTCTCAGCCCATCTCTGCATCCAACAGTCCTCTATACTGTTAACGACACCTCCAACCTTTGTGTCGTCTTCAAACTTGCTAACCCATCCTTCAATCTCCTCATCCAAGTCATTAATAAAAATTACAAAGAGTAGAGGCCCAAGAACAGAGCCCTGTGGAACACCACTCACCACTGACTTCCAGGCAGAATATTTTCCTTCCACTACCACTCGCTGTCTTCTGTCAACCAGCCAATTATGTATCCAGACAGCTAAATTTCCCTGCATCCCATTCCTCCTGACCTTCTGAATGAGCCTACCATGAGGAACCTTATCAAATGCCTTACTGAAGTCCATATACACAACATCCACCATTCGACCCTCATAACTTGTCTAGTAACATCCTCAAAGAACTCAATAAGATTTGTGAGGCATGACCTGCCCTTCACAAAGCCGTGCTGACTGCCTTTAATCAAGCCATGCTCTTCCAGATGGCCATAAATCCTATCCCTCAGAATCCTTTCTAACACCTTGCAGACGACAGACGTGAGACTGCCTGGTCTGTAATTGCCGGGGATTTCCCTATTTCCTTTCTTGAAGAGAGGAATTAAATTTGCCTCCCTCCAGTACGACGCCGGTGGAGAGCGAGGATGCAAAGATCTTCACAAGCGGCGAAGCAATCACATTTCTCGCTTCCCAAAGCAGCAGAGGATAAATCTGGTCTGGCCCTGGCGACTTGTCAATCTTAATGTTTGTCAAAATTTTCAACACATCAGCTTCCTCAACCTCTCTGTTCCAGCATGCTTAACTGCTCCTCAATGGTTTCATTCACTACAAGATCCTTTTTGGTGACTTGTCAATCTTAATGTTTGTCAAAATTTTCAACACATCAGCTTCCTCAACCTCTATCTGTTCCAGCATGCTTAACTGCTCCTCAATGGTTTCATTCACTACAAGATCCTTTTCTTTAGTAAAAATAGAAGCAAAAAACTCATTTAGGGCTTCCCCTCCTCCTCAGACTCTATACACAAGTTCCCTATGCTATCCCTGATCGGCCCTACTCTTTCTTTGATCATTCTCTTATTCCTCACATACGTGTAAAATGCCTTTGGATTCTCCCTAATCCTTTGGATTATTGACTACAGGAGTTGGGAGGTCATGTTGCGGCTGTATAAGACATTGGTTAGGCCACTTTTGGAATATTGCATGCAATTCTGGTCTCCTTCCTATCAGAAAGATGTTGTGAAACTTGAAAGGGATCAGAAAAGATTTACAAGGATGTTGCCAGGGTTGGAGGATTTGAGCTATAGGAAGAGGTTTAATAGGGTGGGGCTGTTTTCCCTGTGCATTAGAGGCTGAGGGGTGACATTATAGAGGTTTATAAAATCATAAGGGACATGGATAGGATTAATAGATGAGGTCTTTTCCCTGGGATGGGGGAGTCCAGAACTAGAGGGCATAAGTTTAGGGTGAAAGGGTAAAGATATAAAAGTGACTTAAGGGACAATGTTTTCACGCAGAGAATGGTGCGTATGTGGAATGGGCTGCCAGACGAGTGGTGGAGACTAGTACGATTGCAACATCTAAAAGGCATCTGGGATGGGGATATGAAGACGAAGGGTGTGGAGTGATATGAGGTGGTTGCTGGCAGGTGGGACTAGATTGGGTTGGGATATCTGGTCGGCATGGACGAGTTGGATCGAAGGGTCTGTTTTCATGCTATACATCTCCGTGACTCAATGGTTGAACCAATGTCCTGCAGCCACAAAATGAACTCCCAATTTCTTTACTCCATGCACTGACCAATAAAGGAAAGCATACCAAATGCCTTCCTCACTATCCTATCTACCTGCAACTCCACTTTCAAGGAACCATGAATCTGCAGTGCAAGGTCTCTTTGTTCAGCAACACTCTCCATTAACTGTGTAAGTCCTGTCATGATTTGCCTTACCAAAAGGCAACACCTCACACTTGTCTAAATTTAACTCCATCTACTACTCCTCAGCCTATCAGCCCATCCAATCAATTTTAGTTTACACAAAAACTTATTTCCTCTCATTCTCGAAAAGCTGAAATTCTCATCCCACACACAATCCCTCCATTCTCACTTTGCTGAACCTAATCCCTGCTGTACCTCATCCTGAAGGGTCTGGTTCATGCTGATTAACAGGCCCAAACTCAGGGGGGGATCTAATTGAAACATACAGAATACTAAACGGCCTGAACAGAGTGGACGTTGGGACAATGTTTCCGTTGGTAGGAGAGACTAGGACCTGAGGGCATAGCCTTAGAGTGTGGGAAAGACCATTTAGAATAGAGATAAGGAGAAACCTCTTCAGCCAGAGAGTTGTGAATGCATTGAATTCACTTCCAGAGAAGGCCAGATCACTGAGTATATTTAGGACTGCGATCGATAGGTTCTTGAGTATTGAAGGGATCAAGGGTTGTGGCGATAAAGTGGGAGAATGGGGTTGAGAAACTTATCAGCTATGATTGAATGTTGGAGAAGACCCGATGGGCTGAATGGCCTAATTTCTGTTCCTGTGTCTTAAGGTCTCTTGCTGTCTTGGACACAGAATTGGGAGCAGCAGTAGACCATTTAGTCTTTCGAGCCTGTACCAGCATTGAAAGACCATAACTGGATATGATTATATCTATATCTAGGTGGATAGAGTGGGACATTTTTCACTGGAGCTTAGGAGGTTGAGAGATGACCTTACAGAGGATTATAAAATCATAAGGAGGTACAGATGAGGTGAACAGGAAAGGTGTCCTCTCCTTTGGGTGGGGGTTTCAAGATTAGACAGCCAATTTTGAAGGTGAGAGGGGAAAGAAGAGTGGCACAATTTGTTTTTTTTTAAACACAGAGAGTGGCTTGCATACGGAATGAATGTCCAGAGGAAGTGGTGGATGCAGGTACAGTTACAACATTTAAAAGACATTTGAATAATATATGAATAGAAAAGGTTCAGAAGGATTTGGGCCAAACACTGGCAGGTGGAATTAGTTTAGTTTGACAACATAGTCAGCATGGACTAGTTGACTGAAGGGTCAGTTTCTGTGCTGTATGACTAACTATTCAGTACTGGTCTTAAAACTATTTTATTGCCTTCCCCCATAACCATCCACTTCTTTGTTGTTCAAAAATCAGATGAACTCAGCCTTGAATATATCTAATAACCTTCTAACCACTGAAAGACATCCCACTTCTGAACTCAATTCCTCTTGCTAATATACAACTTACCTTGCTCATTGCTTGCTGCACTTGTCTGACAACTTGCATTGACAGGCGTAGAAAGCCACTTTTTACGTTCATACATAATTCCTGATGAAGGGCTCGTGTCCAATACGTGGACTCTCCGGCTCCTCGGATGTTGCCTGACCTGCTGTGTCTTTCCAGCGCCACACATTTCAACTCTGATCTCCAGCATCTGCAGTCCTCACATTCTTCACATCCCAACATTTAAACAATGCACCTCCCTTCTTTATTTTTTCCCCACAGCAAAGGCTATAAGTTTACCCTGTGGTTACTGCATTTGCCATGTGCTCGCCAATTGAGATACGGACTCTTTCCAGCGCCACACATTTCAACTCTGATCTCCAGCATCTGCAGTCCTCACATTCTCCACATCCCAACATTTAAACAATGCACCTCCCTTCTTTATTTTTTTCCCCACAGCAAAGGCTATAAGTTCACCCTGTGGTTACTGCATTTGCCATGTGCTCGCCAATTGAGATACGGACCTGGACGAACTTTTCCAGAGTCTGTCCCCTTCCTAGATTCGCTCCCTTCCGTTTCAGTCAACAATTGAACTGCAGAACGCAAAAAAAGGGAAAATGGGAGGGTGAGAAACAAAAGTGTTGTACTCACAGAGGAAGGAAGTTGCAATCTGGGGAGAAGCGCAATCTTCATTCAGGGAGAGGGGAACAACAGCAGCAGCTTCAGAAGCTCATGGACTAACTTCCGCATTCAGACAATAGGGTGGCCGTAATTGGCAGAAGGGTCAGATCCCTTCCGGTCCTCCAGAGCTTTTCATTGGTCCATCCAAAGAAAATCGCGAGCAGTTTGCAGCGGACAGCGAGGAGCATGCGCATTCCTTTGCTGACACCGGTAACATGCGCTGTTCTTGCTGACACCGAAAAGCATGCGCAGTATTCTCTGTGGTGATGCTTGTGTTAGTGACATATTTTAAGCGTCCAAATACCAATTGGAATGAAAAACGTAGGAGCCATACGTTTTTGTATGTCTTTTCGCCAGGGTAGGGGACTCCGAATAAAAGTAAATTACTGCGGATACTGAAATCTGAAACCAAGAGAAAATGCCGGAAAATCTCAGCAGGTCTGGCAGCATCTGTAAGGAGAGAAAAGATCTGACATTTCGAGTCTCACTGAACCTTTGTCAAAGCTTTGACCAAGGGTCAATTAGACTCGAAATGTCAGCACTTTTCTCTCCTTACAGATGCTGCCAGACCTGCTGAGATTTTCCAGCATTTTCTCTTTTGGTAGGGGACTCTCAAACTAGCGGGCATAGGTTTAGGGTGAGAGGGGAAAGAATTAAAAGGTAACTTTTTCACGCAGACGGTGGTGAGTATGTTGAACGAACTGCCAAAGGAAGTGGTGGAGACTGCTTCATTTACAATATTTAAAAGGCATCTGGATGGGTTTATGAATAGGAAGGGTTGAAAAAGATATGGGCGAAATGCTGGCAAATGGGACATGACACTAATTTAGAATTCAGTGCTCTGCAACTCTATTTCTATATATTCAAAACCAATTTCACAAGACTAGGAATAGGCAATTCACCCGAGCTGTTGCCTAACTAAATACAAATTTCAGAAAGACACCTGCAGCTCTTTTAAAAAATTGAACATGCTTTCAGATTTTAACAATGTTTCTGAATATGTCATTTTGGCTATTTTCAAGCGTAAAGATCAGCCATTTCTCACCTCCCTGAACCCCGTCTTTCGCAGGTAGAGTCGTGACCATCCATTCTCTCTCTCTTCTTAGAAGGGCTTGATACAGTGATCAAAGAGGGCTTGAGAGTCGAGTAAGGATAGAGAGGAGGTGGAGGTGGAGGTGGGGTGGGGTGTGAAGAGATAAAACGGACAGGGCGACAGAGAGTAGGGAATAGAAAAAGACTGGAGTACAGCGGGTGGGGAGGAAGAGAAAGGCTGGGTGTGCAGAGCGTTAGGGCAGCGAGAGAAAGAATGAATGGTGTGGGGAGGGGAGAGAGAGAAAAAATGGACAGGGAGGAGGTTGTAGAGTTTCGTCAGAAGGACTGGACGGGGAGGCAGAGGGTGGGAAGAGAAACGACAGGTGTGCAGAGGGTGGGATGTTGAGAGAGAGCGAGAAGGGACAGGAAGCTGGGGATAGAAAGAGAGAGAAATGGATAGGGTGTTGGGGCTAGGGGCGAGAGAGAATGGACAGGAATCTGGTGGTGGGGGAACGGACAAGGGGCCCTGTGTGAGCGCAGTCATCCTCATGACCTGGCATCAGCAAACCACTGCCTTTCTGTTTTAAAAACTAAATAAATAAAGACTTGGGGATGGCAAGAAGTGGCTGAGGAACTGAACTTGCAGGAGAGGGGAGCTGGGCAAAAACAGGAGGGTGGAAGGGTGAATTCTGATTGGAATCCATTGAAAGGTGGAGGAATTGGGATTCAGATCTCAGGTATAAGATAGAGAAGGCTGTTTCTTACAAACCAGACTTCTCTCATCCTATTTTCTGCCCTGCACTGACAACATTGATTTCTATGCTCTCTTCTCACAAGGTATTAGCAGAGGAGCATCTGCTGTTAAGGCAAGCACAAGAAATGTACTCAGGGCCTGAATATCAGCAGCATTTGAAGCGAGGAGGAGAAATGTTTGGCTGCAGGAAATGATTTTAAACATCAGCGTGACTTGAGAAGCCCCATGATTACATACAGCCTGCGTGAGAGTGCTCCAGGGTTCTGATTATGTAGAGAACTTTAACTCTTTCGCGAAATGTGGACGAGGGTTCTCACAGTAGACAAGCCTTCACTGAATCGTTAAAGCTGCAGAGACCCAATGACCCCTGCCCTGTGGAAGCAAATTCAATTCCTTAAACGGACTGGAGTGTCACCAGGATTAGGGAGAAGGGAATCTCCTGCTGAGCATTGGAGAGGGGATTCCTTCAATCCACGATCACATGGCACCAGGTTCAATCCCACCCTCGGACCCTGCATGGAGTTTGCATATTCTCTCCTCTCCCCCACCCCACGTGCGTGGTTTAGAGTCATAGAGATGTACACCATGAAAACAGACCCTTCGGTCTAACTCGTCCATGCTGACCAGATATCTCGACCCAATCTCATCCCACCTGCTAGCATCCAGCCCATATCCCTCCAAACCCTTCCTATTCATATACCCATCCAAATGCCTTTTAAATGTTGTAATCGTACTAGCCTCCACCACTTCCTCTGACAGTTCATCCCATACATGTAACACCCTCTGCGTGAAAAAGTTGCCCCTTAGGTTTCTTTTATATCTTTTCCCTCTCACTCTAAACCTATGCGCTCTAGTTCTGGACTCCCCCACCTCAGGGAAGAGACTTTATCTATTTATCTTATCCATGCCC
Organism: Chiloscyllium plagiosum; assembly: GCF_004010195.1. Classification (NCBI taxonomy): domain Eukaryota; kingdom Metazoa; phylum Chordata; class Chondrichthyes; order Orectolobiformes; family Hemiscylliidae; genus Chiloscyllium; species Chiloscyllium plagiosum. The sequence goes on from NC_057753.1 coordinate 10,900,972, forward strand.
CTCATGATTTTATAAACTTGGCCATGCTAAGTTCCCCTGCAGTAGTGAGTTATTGGGTGGCATGACAGTCATTGTGGACCCAATGAGCCAAATGGCCTGTTCACACACTGTAGGGAATCTACGATTATGAGATCTGTCAAACCAGCAACTTCTGATTGGTGAAGTATAAGTCCAGGAGCCAATCTTTCAGCAGTTTTTGATTTACTTATACACTGGAAAGGTTCGGTGTCAGAGAGGTATTTTCTAAATGGGTCTCAGTATTATATAATGACCCCCAAAGCAACTGTGATCACCAATGGTTAGGTTCGGATAACTTCAGTGTTGGTAGGGGCTGTCGTCAGGGATGTCCTGTCTCACCATTATCATTCATGCTAGTAATCGAACCACTAGCAGAAGCTGTACAAACTGACCCTAACGTAGCGGCTCCGAGGGTTGGTTCAGGTACACATAAAGTTACTCTCTATGCAGATGACGTCCTCCTTTTCTTAAGTGATCCTTTGATATCCGTGCCCTGCCTAATTCAAGTGGTCAATCTATTTAGCATGTTCTTAATCTATAAAATCAATTTTGTGAAATCAGAGGCCACGCCATTGGATGGTATCGCCAGTATATCCAACTTACCGGACAGATCTTGCTTTCCCTTTTGGTGGTCACTGGAAAGTTTTCGATACTTAGGTATTTTTATCACCCCAGTATTTGTTCAGCTGTATAAAGCCAATTTTGTACACCTATTAGAGAAAATAAGGCAGGACCTTCAACGATGGGGAGATCTCCCAATATCCTGCTTAGGCAGAGTAGCTCCAGTTAAAATGAATATTCTACCTCATCTTCTATATCCTATGAGAATGTTCCCCTCGATGTTGTCGAGACTGGCATTGTGTAAGCTCCACGGCTGGCTTGGTTCCTTTATCTGGAATCATAGACAGCCCCTTATCAAATTAGAAAAGCTGCAACTTCCACAGGCAAGGGGAGGACTGGACTTTCCAGACTTTAGGAAGTATCAGTTGAGCTCTTTATTATCTTATGTAGCTGATTGGGTCTCTTGTGACCCACAATCAATTTGGTTAGACATTGAGATCTCCCAAGCAAAGTATCCCCTCATCAATCTTTTATTTACGGATAAGATGAGAGCTATTATGGAGTATTGAAAAAACCCTATTGTATTAAATACAATTAAAGCCTGGAGGATAATGCGACAAGATGAGGGTAACCTGCAAAAAACCTCCCCTTATACTCCTATCGTGGGCACATCGGGATTTTAGCAGGGCTGACAGATGCTACATTTAAAACTTGGAAGTCCAGAGGTATCTCTTGCTTGGGGGACCTGTTCGATGGCGAGATTATGAAGTCTTTTGAGCAGTTGCACCAGAAGTTTGGACTGCCTAACAGGGACCTTTTTTGGTATTTCCAAATATGAGATTATATACAGAAGAAGACCACACTGATAGGCAATCCCTACAAATCAGATAGGGAAAGAAGAGTACTATGGCCAATGGGGCCGCCCTCAGTCAGTACTCTTTATCACTCACTATACAATGAGGTATCGAAAGACATGGAACGATTATTTAAAGCATGGAACCAAGAATTGGGGTTAAAAATCTCTTTAGAAATGTGGGAGGACATCTGGGAAAATGCCAAAGAGATCTCTATTTGTAGTAGAACTCAAGCTATTCAATTAAAGATGCTCATATAGCACCTGAATGACTCGCAAAATAGGATCATCGCCAATGTGTCCTAAATGCAAAATAGAAGTTGGCACTCTCACGCATTGTCTATGGACATGTCACAAGATCAGTAAATACTGGGACAGAGTAGCGAATGCTCTGACAGAGAGCTTAAGTACGGAGATTAGGTTGGATCCAGTGTCTCTACTCTTGGGCTTTTCAGATTTACCCTCCCTGGACGTGCTCAGGAGGAAACTATTATCCATTCTCTCCTTTTGAGCAAGGAAAAATATTTTAGTGAACTGGGCAGCTGAAGGCCCTCCAGGACTTTCGAACTGGCACAGGTTAATCATGGAATATATCCACCTTGACTTCCTCACAAATATGGTGCACCAAAAAACTGAATTATTCTATAAAATATGGCAGCCCTTTTTGAACTATATCGACATAATGTCCAGGGCTTTTGTCTGGCTGTGGTAATGGTTCTGGCTGGTCCGGGGACCCCCAAGAGGAGGAATCCCTTATAAATATGGGTTTTATTATGACTTGATGTAAATCTATTTTGAGCATGTACTTAGTTATTTAATTATTCTGTTGTCTGTCGCTAGTAATGTATGATATCCTAGTTAAAAATCACACAACACCAGGTTATAGTCCAATAGGTTTGATTGGAAGCACATTAGCTTTCGGAGCGTCGTTCCTTCATCAGGTGGTAGTGGAGGACACAATTGGAAGGCGCAGAATTTATAGCAAAATTTTACAGGGTGAATTTGTAGTTGCAGAGTTACATTGTACTTTGCTCAAAAACTGCATGAATTCATGTAAGACTCTGTTATCTCACTTTTTAGATTCGAATTAATCTAAACATCATGGCACAGACAGAGAACACAGGGGGCTAACACCTTCAACATATTGTCTAGCTGACACCAATTAGATTTAGATTAGATTTGATTAGATTTGATTACAGTGTGGAAACAGGCCCTTCGGCCCAACAAGTCCACACCGACCCGCCGAAGCGCAACCCACCCATACCCCTAAATTTACCCCTTACCTAACACTACGGGCAATTTAGCATGGCCAATTCACCTGACCTGCACATCTTTGGACTGTGGGAGGAAACCGGAGCACCCGGNNNNGTGTGCTTCCAATTAAACATGTTGGACTATAACCTGGTGTTGTGTGATTTTTAATTTTGTCCACCCGAGTCCAACACCGGCATCTCCAAATTATGATATTCTATTTTATGTTTAGGTTGTTTGTAGGATAGATCAGTTGGGTTTTTCTCTTTTATTGGTTTCGGTTATTCCTTTTCTTTTTTCTTATTTATTTAATTTTATATTGGTGATTATACTTGTTTGTAGTACTTTTGTAAGTTTGTAAAAAAAAATTTAAATTTCCTTTTAGAATAAAAATAACTATTAAAAAAGTCCTTTTTTTTCCACTTTTTAAAAAAATTTCTTATTCAACTGACTCTTTCTAATTGTCCAGATGGGCTGGACCTCTTTTCAGTTTAGATTAGATTCCCTACAGGGTGGAAACAGGCCATTTGGCCCAACAAGTCCAAGCCGACCCTCTGAACAGTAACCCTCTAACAAATACATCTAACACTATGGGCAATTTAGCATGGCCAATTCACATGACCTACACATCTTTGGACTGAGGGAGGAAACCGGAGCACCCGGAGGAAACCCACGCAGACACAGGGAAAACGTGCAAACTCCACACAGCCCGAGGCTGGAATCAAACCCAGGTCCCTACTGCTGTGACACAGCAGTGCTAACCACTGAGCCACAGTGCCGTCCCAATAAATGTCTTTTTATCTGTCCTCAAACAATCATAATCAATCTGTCCCTCCTTAACATTGATTTTTTTAGTTGGCAGAATCCAACCCTTACTTTAGATAAACCTTCGGAATCAAAACACACAAACCTTTCAAAACTAATCAAAGATTTTCCATGTTCTGTACAAATCATTACAGACGTCCTCACCTCTGGGACTCCCAGTTATATCCCCATATGAGCTGTTATTTTCATTAAATAATCTGAAAATTATTGACTTCTCTCAACCTCTTCGATCCTGGGAAATTTCCATTCTCTGCGAAGTTTGTTACACATTGGCAAGTTCAATCCTCCCCCACTTCTCAAGAACACACTTTATAGCATGCAACATTCTCAGTACCTGGTAAAGTTCAGTGGGGAAACTATTTTCAGTCCAACAGAATTCCTCGGAAATATTTTTGACAAATGCACTGCTCCCACCAGAGCTGGGGTTCCGCAGCCCCTTTTTTATTTCCCCATCTTCCCAGGATACAGAATTTCTCCCACCAGAAACTGTTGCCCTGAAAAAAAATTCAGCAGGAAGATCATTATGCAGCTATCATTAAAAAAATCTCATTTGGGTCACCCAAGGATAGAAATGGAAGAACCTGTCTCTTCAAGCTTACTGTTCGATTTGCCCTTACAACATTCCTTGAATTTAAGGTGTTCCTTTGTAGTGTTTAATTATGATCCGTTAAAAGCAGTATCCAGTCTCATCTGAACCAAAGTTCAGGCAGCATCCGAGGAGCAGTAAAATCGACGTTTCGGGCAAAAGCCCTTCATCAGGAATACAGGCAGAGTGTCTGATGGGTGGAGAAGTTTGGAACAGGGGTGAGGTGGGGGAAGGGGAAATGAGGAAACTGTTCAAGTCCACATTGATGCCCTGGGGTTGAAGTGTTCCGAGGCGGAAGATGAGGTGGTGAGGGAGCGGCAGTGAAGGAGGCCCAAGAACTCCATGTCCTCAGCAGAGTGGGAGGGGGAGTTGAAATGTTGGGCCACAGGGCGGTGTGGTTGATAAATAATAAAAGCTTCAGGGCAGAGGAAATGACTTGGGAGTTGCAGTGGGAGAGGGACTCCCCGAGATTCTTGTAGAGAGAGGAGGAAAACTTCTTCAAGGCATGATTCGGAGATGCCGGTGTTGGACTGGGGTGTACAAAGTTAATAATCACACAACACCAGGTTATAGTCCAACAGGTTTAATTGGAAGCACACTAGCTTTCGGAGCGTCGCTCCTTCATCAGGTGATTGTGATCACCTGATGAAGGAGCGTCGCTCCGAAAGCTCGTGTGCTTCCAATTAAACCTGTTGGACTATAACCTGGTGTTGTGTGATTTTTAACTTTCTTCAAGGCAGGCATCGTTGCAAGAGGATTTGCAGTATGGTTAAAATCAGCTAGGTAAAAACAATGACTGCAGATGCTGGAAACCAGATTCTGAATTCTTTTCCAGCACCACTTTAATCCAGAATCTGATTTCCAGCATTTGCAGTCATTGTTTTTACCTCATCTGAAGAAGGGCTCATGTCCGAAACGTCGATTCTCCTGTTCCTTGGATGCTGCCTGACCATCTGCGCTTTTCCAGCAACACATTTTCAACTCTGAAGGTTCTGAATTCTTTTCCAGCACCACTTTAATCCAGAATCTGATTTCCAGCATTTGCAGTCATTGTTTTTACCTCATCTGAAGAAGGGCTCATGCCCGAAACGTCGATTCTCCTGTTCCCTAGATGCTGCCTGACCATCTGCGCTTTTCCAGCAACGCATTTTCAGCTCTGATCTCCAGCATCTGCAGTCCTCACTTTCTCCTCCTTTACCTCATCTGAACCAATTCAACTGATGAACAAGCATAACAACTGTTCTGTCTGCTCTTGAGATGTGACATCCTTCCCCTCTCTCTGTTGACCCAACAGGATTATCAGGGCTGCAAGTACTACCTCAAATTATGATTGCTGATCGACACTTTGCTCGTGTTGCTTAACATAAGGATTTAAAAGCTGCTGGCCTGATCTCCCACAAAGCACAAAAACAGGCTTTCCACCCATGCCTGCTCAGAAGATAAACTTCAGAAGAATAGAGCACAAAATAACAGCAGGTTACAGTCCCACAACTGTTTCCTATTGGGGGTGTTTGGGGGCGGGAAGTAAAGTGTTTTACTCTCAGACATCGGAGGAAGACGAAGTTTCAGCAAGTGTGCAGTTAAAATTAAACCCTGCGCTTTTTTCTTGTTTTAACAAGCTCAAACTGCATTGGCTAGAGGGGTAAGAAAAAATGAAGGAAAGGGAGTTTGCAAAGTCTCCTCCCCCTGATTCCCACTCCTCAGCTGGAGACAGTGCTGCCACCCTCTGTCCAGAAGTAAATGCTGGAAAGGTTAATAGTGAGGAGGATGGTCTCCGGCCACAGTCTGATATCGAGCAGCTGGTAAATGGGGCAGAGCGATGGAATTTAAACTCGTAGTGTTCAGGAAATTTAATGAGGAAAGGAAGTACACAATAGTACTACAGATTACTGAGGAACAAAGGGACCTTGGTGTCCAAGTCAAGAGATCCCCAAAGTTGACAGACCAGGTAAAACAGGGTGACGAGGAAGACATTGGGGATGCTTATTTTCATTAACCAGGTCTTGGAATATAGGAGCAAGAAAGTCTAGTCACAGCAGAGGAGGGGATCTTATAGAAGTGTTTAAAATCACGAGAGGCATAGAACATAGAATAATACAGGCCAGAACAGGCCCTTTGGCCCTCAATGTTGCGCCAACCTGCGAACTATTCTCAGCTCGTCCCCCAACACTACCCCAACAACATTCATGTGCTTATTCAAGGATTGTTTAAATCTCCCTAATGTGGCTGAGTTAAGTACATTGGCAGATAGGGATTCCATGCCCTTACCATTCTCAGAGTAAAGAACCTGCTTCTGACATCTGTCTTAAATCTATCACCCCTCAATTTGTAATTTTGTCCCCTCATACAAGCTGATCTCATCATCCTAGGAAAAAGTCTTTCACTGTCTACCCTAACAGATCATCTCGTATGTCTCTATCAAATCCCCAGTTAGGTTTCTTCTTTCCAATGAGAACAGACCCAAGTCTCTCAGCCTTTCCTCATAAGACCTTCCCTCCAGACCAAGCAACATCCTGGTAAATCTCCTCTGCACCTTTTCCAATGCTTCCACATCCTTCCCGAAATATGATGACCAGAACTGTACACAATATTCCAAGTGCAGCCGCACTAGCCTTTTGTATAGTTGCAGCATAATATTGTAGCTCCGGAACTCAATCCCTCTACCAATGAAACCTAACACAGCGTATGCTTTCTGAACAGCACTATCAACCTGGGTGGCAACTTTCAAGGATCTATGTACATGGACTCCAAGATCCCTCTGGACATCCACACTACCAAGAATCTTTCCGTTGACCCAGTACTCTGCCTTCCTGATATTCTTCCTAAAGTGCAACACCTCACATTTAGCTGCATTGAACTCCATTTGCCGTCTCTCAGCCCAATTCTGCAGTTTATTCAAGTCCCCCTGCAACCTGTAACATTCTTCCAAACTGTCCACTACTCCACCGACTTTAGTGTCATCTGCAAATTTACTAATCCATCCACCTATTCCTGCATCTAAGTCATTTATAAAAATGACAAATAGCAGTGGTCCCAAAACAGATTCTTGTGGCACACCACTAGTAACTGGACTCCAAGCTGAATATTTTCCATCAACCACCACTCGCTGCCTTCTTTCAGAAAGCCAGGTTCTAATCCAAGCTGCTAAATCACACTCAATCCCATGCCTCTGTATTTTTTTCCAACAGCCTACCACGTGGAACCTTATCAAAGACTTAACTGAAGTCCATGTATACCAAGTCAACTGCCCTACCCTCATCTACATGCTTGGTCACCTTCTCACGACGTGCCCTTGACGAAACCATGTTGACTATCTGAAATCAAATTGTTGCTTGCTAGATGATTATAAATCTTATCACTTATAATCCTTACCAAAACCTTTCCTACAACAGAAGTAAGGTTCACTGGTCTATAATTGTCTGGGTCATCTGTACTGCCCTTCTTGAACAAGGACACAATATTTGCAATCCTTCAGTCCTCTGGTACTAAACCTGTAGACAATGACGACCCAAATATCAAAGCCAAAGACTCTGCTATCTCCTCCCTAGCTTCCCAGAGAATCCTCAGATAAATCCTATCCAGCCCAGGAGAGTTGTCTACTTTCACTCCTAGACCTGATAACACCTCTTTGCAACTAACCTCTATCATTTCTAGTCTAATATCTCATATCTCTTTCTTCTCTTCTACAATATTCTCCTTTTCCTGAGTGAAAACCAATGAGAAATGTTCGTTTAGCACCTCTCCAATTCAACAGGGTCCACATTCAACTTCCCATTTTTGTCTTTGCCTGGCCCTATTCCTACTCTAGTCATCCTTTTATTCCTCACATACCTATAGAAAGCTTTAGGATTTTCCTTTATTCTATTTGCTAAAGACTGCTTGTGTCCTCTCTTTGCTCTTCTTAACTCTCTCTTTAAATTCTTCCCAGCTGATCTGTAACTCTCCATCGCCTCATTTGAACCTTCTTGTCTCATCCACACATAAGCCTCCTTCTTCCGCTTAACAAGAGATGCAATTTCTGTAGCAAACCACTAGCTTATTACTTCCTCCCTGCCTGACAGGGATATACCTTTCAAGGACATGCAATAGCTGGTCCTCAAACCAGCTCCACATTTCCATTGTCCCCATTCCCCTTCATTTTGCTACTCCATTATATGCATCCTGATTCTTGCCTAATCGCGTTATAATTGCCCTTGTCCCATAACTCTTAACCTGTGGCATGTACCTATTCCTTTCCATCGCTAAACTAAATGTAACTGAATTATAGTCAGTCCCTCCAAAGTGTTCACCTACAACTAAATCAAACACTTGGCCTAGTTCATTACCAAGCACCAGATCCAATGTGGCCTCCCCTCTTGTCGGCACTTTGACATACTGTGTCAGGAAACCCTCCTGTACACATTGGACAAACACTGATCCATCTGTTGCACTAGAGTTATAGCATTTCCAGTCAATGTTGAGGAAGTTAAAGTCCCTCATAATGACCATCCTGTTCCTTTCACTCCTACCCAGAATAATTTTGCCAAACCTCTCTTCCATCTACCTGGAACTCCTTGGAGGTCAATAAAAAACTCCAAGCAGTGTGAATGCACTCAGTCTTTTTCCCAAAGCTGGGGAATTGAGAACGAGAGGACATCCGTTTAAGGTGAGAGGAGAAAGAATAAAAGGGAACATGAGGGGTTTTTTTTTTACACAGAGGGTGGTGCACATATGGAATGAACTGCAAGTGGAAGTGGTTGATGTGGGTACATTAACAACATTTAAAAGGCATTTGGACAAACACAAAGGTTTAGAAGGATATGGGCCAAGTGCAGGGAAGTGGGGGATTACTGCAGAAGGACATATTGGTCGGGATGGATCAGTTTGGCGCACACAGGTCTGGTTGCCCAACATCGGAAGGACGTGAAATTCATCAGGGTGTTGCCTGGGATGGAAATTCTCAGTTATGAGGAGGGACTGAATAGGCCGTGTTTGTTTACCCTGAAGCAGAGGAGGCTATGGGGGGTGCAGGGGGGCGGGTGGCGGGGGGGGATCTGACTGAGGTGTGCAAAATTCAGAGAGGCACAGACGGAGGACACTGTGAGAATCTTTTGAAGACCAGAGGGCACAAGTTGAAGGTCAGGAGTAAGTAGTCCAGAGAAGATCTGAGAAAAGAGATTTCACCCTGAGGGTGGCCGAATTCAGGAACATACTGCATGAGAGAGTGATAGAGGTAGGGACTCTCATAATTGGCATAACTGGTTGAGCACTTAAGATGCCATGTCCCCTAAGGTAGTCATAGAGTTACATAGTGCGGAAACAGACCCTTCGATCCAACCAGGCAGCATCCAACGAGCAGCAAAATCGACATTTTGGGCAAAAGCCCTTCATCAGGAATAAAGGCAGGGAGCCTGAAGCGTGGAGCGATAAGCTAGGGGAGGGTGGGGGCGGGGAGAGAGTAGCATAGAGTACAATGGGTGAGTGGGGGAGGAGATGAAGGTGATAGGTCAGGGAGGAGAGGGTGGAGTGGATAGGA
>NC_057753.1:10910632-10928710 GCF_004010195.1 Chiloscyllium plagiosum
GGGGTGTGGACCTGACCAGGTAGTCACGGAGGGAGCGGTCTTTGCGGAAGGCGGAGAGGGGTGGGGAGGGAAATATATCCCTGGTGGTGGGGTCTGTTTGGAGGCGGAGAGGGGTGGGGAGGGAAATATATCCCTGGTGGTGGGGTCTGTTTGGAGGCGGAGAGGGGTGGGGAGGGAAATATATCCCTGGTGGTGGGGTCTGTTTGGAGGCGGAGAGGGGTGGGGAGGGAAATATATCCCTGGTGGTGGGGTCTGTTTGGAGGCGGAGAGGGGTGGGGAGGGAAATATATCCCTGGTGGTGGGGTCTGTTTGGAGGCGGAGAGGGGTGGGGAGGGAAATATATCCCTGGTGGTGGGGTCTGTTTGGAGGTGGCGGGAATGTCGGCGGATGATTTGGTTTATGCGGAGGTTGGTAGGGTGGAAGGTGGGCACCAGGGGCGTTCTGTCCTTGTTACGGTTGGAGGGGTGGGGTCTGAGGGCGGAGGTGCGGGATGTGGATGAGATGCGTTGGAGGGCATCTTTAACCACGTGGGAAGGGAAATTGTGGTCTCTAAAGAAGGACGCCATCTGGTGTGTTCTGTGGTGGAACTGGTCCTCCTGGGAGCAGATACGGCGGAGGCGGAGGAATTGGGAATACAGGATGGCATTTTTGCAAGAGATAGGGTGGGAAGAGGTGTAATCCAGGTAGCTGTGAGAGTCGGTGGGTTTGTAAAAACTGTCAGTGTGGACGCTCTGGTGTCTCTGCAGATTGGACAACTGGGAGAAGGCCTTCCCATACTCGGGGCAGGCATACAGCATCTCCCCAGTAGGGATCCGCCAGTAGGGATCACCAGGGTGGACAAGTGAACAAGGCCCTTCCCGCACACGGAGCAGGTGAACGGCTGCTCCCCAGTGTGACTGCAGCGATGGCCTTCCATCGAAGAGGGGAATTTGAATTCCTTTCCGCAGTCCCCGCATCTCCACAGTTTCTCCACGACGTGGACCTCCTCGTCCGTCTCTCGAGCATTGACAATCAGTTGAAAGACCAGCCACATACACAATGTGTTCAGTCTCCCACACTGTGAACCGTGTGTTTTTTTTCTTTTTCTGTGTAACCAGAAAAAGCTTTTCCCTCAGTTCACTGGGACACTCTCTCCTAGGTGTGTGACTATCTCTCAGACACACAAATGTCTGGAAACAGATGTTTGGAAACAGTCAGATCACACATGGTTGCTCCTGTTAGATTCAGGCCCCTCGGTCAGATTGTGATGTGGCATTTAATTTGAGGTTTCGGCTCGCAAAGCCTCCTTTTCTCATATCCTATGAAAGGAGATTCCCACAAGTCAAACACTCTCAGCACTGGACTGAAATTCAGAACAACCTCGCTCCTTCCCTGAAGGCTGTGCATCTCCATTCCACACAATCGCCTCCCATTCTCACTTCGATATACCTAATATTCTCCCTCCTCACCCTCCTAAAACTGCTGATGTAGACTTCATGACTGGAGTCATCAATCACCGTTGAGCGGAGAGAGACGTCAAAGGGCGGTCTCCAGTTCTGTGTTCAGAAGTACAAGCTATCTTTATTCGAGCCCTTTACCACACGAGCGGGAGAGGCCAAAAACCGCTGCACATCTGGCTTTCACGTGGGGCCCTCTTAATCATAGCTCAGATCGGAGAAGAGCAATGACCCTCTGATTTCCCCAGGGGGGTACAGCATTTTAATAGGTTTTCTTTGCAATAATTACATGTAACATTGGAATTGTTCCGCCTCCTTCCCCCCCACTTTAATCTATACATCCGTTCCTGTGAAACACAATGATGGACAGCCCTAGGTTCCCTATGATGTTGACCGGATATCGTATCATCAGTCTTCGGCAGCTTACAATGTATCCCATTAATTACACTCTCTTTCAGACGTCCCAGACTTGCTCATCTTGAAGGACTGCTCCAATTCTGCTATTCATTGCTAGCCCTATCAAATTCTATTACTCATCTTATATTTCCCACTGTCCCAATCACAGGAAATATCCAAGGAGGTTAGCTCTTACTAATTGTTATAAGCTTCATAATATTAGTTCTAACTAAACTTAGTTATATGTAAACACTTCACCGTCAGCTAATAAGTTGCAGTTTCCCCGTGTTATACTCACATTTAAATTCAATGATAAAGTTTACTGTCCTCATTACTGGACATACAAAAGATATTAATGTTTACTAGTTGTGTTAAAAAGTTGTACCTACAGTCTGAATAAAGTTACATGGTTAGAAATGATGTTAGAATTCTTTCATTAATAAGCATTATCACTTGTCTCTGTTCTTGTGGGATCATACCTTTCTTTTTAGGTAATGCTCACTGCAAGCATCTCTTTTTGAAATTTTTCCAACAGAACTGTCATTTTTACAGAACAGCCTGTCTATTCATTTGTTCGATTATGTTGATGTGCTGATGGGAGTGGGGGAATAACGAGAGAGAGAAAGAGAGAGAAGTATGAAGAGGAATGGGTGGAGGCTCATGTGGAACATAAATACTGACAGAGCCCAATTGAGCCGACTGGCCTGGCCTAAAAATTGATTGATTGTTTTGATTTATTATCACGTGTACCGAAGTACAGTGAAAAACTTTGCGAGCAGTACAGCCAGATCATAGTAAGTAAGGACATACAGATCATAGGCTGAAAAAAAAACTTGCACAGATTAAGGCAAACAGGTTACACAAGGATGTGCGCTAGACAAGATCAGCATTGTTTGAAGTTAGAGTTCATGCATCAGTCTAATAATGGCAGGGAACATGCTTTTGGTGCACGTATTCAAGCTTTTGTACCTTCTGCCAGATGAAAGAGGTTGGAGGAGATCATTATCAGGGTGGGAGGGGTCTTTGATGATGTTGACAGCCTTTCCACAGCTGTGAAGTGGAAATGGAGTCTATGGATGGGAGGTTGGCATCTGTAGTTTCTTAATATCCTGGGGAGAACAGTTGCCATACCAGGCTGCGATGCATCCGGACAGTCTGCTTTCTGTGATGCATCTGTAGGAGTTCGTGAGGGTCCTTATGGACATAAGAGATACTGAGGACTGCAGATGCTGGGGGAAATGCTAAATTTCCTGATCTGCCTGAGGAAGAGGAGGCGTTGTTGTGCTGGAGACTCAATGGCACAGGCAGAAATGTGTCTGTTTTAGATCTACCTGTAGTGGTCGGATAAACACTAGTTAATATCCAGGATGAAATGAAAAGTTCCTTCAGCAGATCCTGTGGATCGTCTCAGAGGGAAGGTGCAGTCCCATGCTCAAAACTGGAAACAGAGTGGATGAGAGCGACCAGTTTGGCAGAAAGTAACTCCTTGTTCTTCCCAGTTCACCCACGGTTCAGTCCCGAATGTGTTTCCCAGCAGCAAGAACAGCAGACTCCATCCTCAAGTGATCACTGGCGAATTTCCTGGTGTTTCACCAGACTGGAATCTGATCAAAGCCCTTCCCGCATACGGAGCAGGTAAACGGCCTTTCTCCGGTGTGGACCCGCTAACGTGACTGCAGGTTGGAGAACTGGGTAAACTTTTTCTCGCATCAGAGCAGGTGAACGGCCGCTCCCTGGTGTTGGCTCGCTCGTGTTTGTGCAGGGTGGATAAATCGTAGAAGCCATTGCCGCACATGGATGTGAACCTGCTGCTGGATCAGGAGGTGATGTGACCTAATGAAGTCTTTCCTGCACTGTGGGCAGGTGAACAGCCTCTCCCCAGTGTGGAAACGCTGATGAATCTCCAGCGCAGATGCGGAAGAGAAACCGTTCCCACACTGCCCGCATTTCCACAGTTTCTCCCTAGTGTGGGAGTCCTTGTCTCTCTGCAGGTGCAATGTGTCAGTAGAAAGTTCGCCCACCCTTACAGCACCTGTATGGTGTGATTTGTTTCTTCAGTCTGTGTTACTAGTTAAGCCTCTGATAATTGGAACATTCTTACTCGGTCTGTGAAATAGGTTAAAGCTTGCTCCACTGTCACTATTCTGGGATACTCTCACTCAGTGTGTGGCTCTCAAAGATTTTCCAGTCACACTGATGTTTCAAACTTAACGAAGCAGACAGAACAGACAGACCTCGCTTCTCCTCCTCGTTTTCAAAGCTGTCTATATTCACAGTTTGGGTGAATCAACTGACCGCCAGATACTGACATGAAGCTTGGTTTGAGATTTCTGCTTCCAAATTCTTCTTTTCTGTTGTCCTGCAAAAGAGATTTAAAGATGTTGTCACTGTCAGTCCATGATATTAATTCAGAACACATTAATTCCAGTTTCTGTGGAGTATTTGATCCTCTGTTAATCTCCAAGGCTAATAGGGCGTCATAGTTGAATGGGGCTGCTTGGATTCCCCCACTAAGCATTGCCAGGGACTCAAATTGCTGTAAGGTCATCTTTTGTGCTGTAATAACTCTTTTACTGAAGATATATAATGTACCTGCAGTATGAAATTACAAGCCAGAAATAATTACAAATAAAGCTTTTGGAACCATAAATACGACACCAATGTCTGAATGTGGAAGTTGGACAATGAGCATCTGAAGCTCAAGGTTGTTACTGCTCCTCTCTCTCTGAATGAAGATTGAGTTTCACTCTAGACTGCAACTTCCTTCCTCTGTTCAACATCTGTGAGCAAAACATTTTCCCCCTCTTCTCCATTTCTGTTATCATTGTGGGACTAAACTGTTGACTTGCAGGAATTGAAGGGAAGGGAAATGAACCCGGGGAGGGGGCAGACTCTAGATAGCTACTTCTAGGTCGCTTGGTTTTAAGGATGTTGCGGTGATTCGAGGGTTTGATCTCTTGGAAGAGACTGAGTAGACTGAGACTATTTCCCTGGATCACCAGAAGCTGAGGGGTGATCAAATCATGAGGGGCATGGATAGGGTAAATAGACAAGGTCTTTTCCCTGGGATGGGGGTGTGCAAAACTGGAGGGCATAGGTTTAGGGTGAGGGGGGGGGAGGTTTGAAAGGGACCTGGTAACTTTTTCACACAGAGGGTGGTGCATGTGTAGAATGAGCTGCGTGAGGAAGTGGTGGAGGCTGGTACAAATACAACATTTAAAAGGCATCTGGACGGGTACATGAATGGGAAGGCTTTAGAGGGATACAGGCCAAATGCTGGAAAATGTGATGGATAATTTGGGATATCTGGTCAGCATGGACGAGTTGGACAGCCTCAAGTGGGGAATTATATAGGCAAGGTAGCAGCAGCCACTCCAGCCTTTCAGGCTTTGAGGCAGTGTTTGATCAACATCATAACATGCATGCATTCCTATACAGTCGGTCATGCAAATGTATTTTTTCCCTGGGAATAAATGGATAGGCCTTCAGGCCGCATACCCAATATGTTCCATTTAATATTTGGGGAATGATCGTGGCAGTGGCTTGGCTGGTGTAGACACAAGATAATTTTCCTAATCGGAAGGGTGCGATATCATTCTGATTACAGAAACAAGTGGTATTTACTATTCCTTTCGGTGGGGAAACTCTAAGGCCATCGATAGCACCCAGAGTTTTTGGGGCTGGTCGAGGGAACCACCCCGCAAAGTTATAATTACCCCTTTCAAATCTCCAAGTTGTATCATTTGAGCCAGAGTCAAATTGTTGTATATCGTACACTTCTCTTTTGGTAAGTGGTATTACTGTGAGAGGAATTCCAGATTCCCCATGGTGTGGGATCTCAGCACATACCCAACAGGCGATTGGGTATGCCCCTTTTGTTTAGCATAATTCTGATATAAAGCGGTAAAATAATTTTTCCCACCCCCCCCTTGGCAGCTAGCGCCAATATTATCGTGACAACATAAAGCTGACCATTCATCTCAGCTCACAACCCTATCAGTCTATTCCCTAACCCTTTAAATACCAGGGAGGAGTGAGTCCATGCAACACTTACAATTGTTTTGGGATACAGTTTTTTTTAACCAATACTGAATAGTCTCTTATCTCAGTTTCTTTTTGCTCAGCTTGACTTTCAGAGGGTTGTCTGTAGGATGTGCTTGCCACTCTGCCGGAGGGGAAGGAGTGTCCACCGGGCCCTTAACACGAGTGTGATGACTCCACCCTTTTTCAGCAATTCAGATGGCTGTTTCAGTAGTCAGGAGGGTTAGGAACGGTCCGTTCCCAGCTTGGGTGCAGTTTGGTATCTTTCCAGGTTTTGATCAGGACCCAATCACCCAGTTGTATTCGATGTATGGCGAACTCAAGTGGAGGTGTCTGGATCAACAGACCCTTCTTCCTCAGGACAGACAAAGAAGAGCCGAATGCCACAATATAGTTCTTTAAAAACTTATCATTGAACTCTACAGTTGGTAATTGTCCTGTCACTTCCTCATCATTTCCTCTAATTAGGGTTGGCTCAAATATAGGCACCAAGAATTCCTCAACGTTTACTCCGGAAACCCTGAGATTCTTGTTAGTCAATTTAGGTCTAAACCTTAGGGATGATCCACCAAAAATACTGCGCCCTCCCCTTCTGGTCCCACCTTAAAATTTATCAAGGGTTCCCGGTGGGTCTCAGGAGGAAGGACCCCTGACTCCCCAAATCTTCATCTAAAGTCATTAGGAAAACGGCTAATTTCTCGTACTAATTCCGGGCATTCCCGTTTAAAATGCCCCACTTTCCCGCAATGGTAACACCCTGCCTGTTGCCTCCTTTCCCGGGTCTCTGACACTTGTCTTTCATGTCCTCCCCTACCCTTCCTGTTATCCCCTGATCCCATTCTCCTTTTTGTTATTTCTTCTACTGCCGCCACCATCATTTTGGCTTTCTGCTTCTCGTCTTCCCTTTTCACATACACTTTCTGTGCCTCACATAACAGTTCTTCCATCTGTCTTTCACTCCATCCATCTAATTTCTGTATTTTCTTTTGTATTTTTCTGTTCTTTCCCCGATTCCTCTGTATTCATGGGACATAATTTTACTCCCGCGCTCCCTATCCAACCAGCCGCATAATTGGACTCTTTTTGACTGTACGCTTCTTTTCAATTGACATATATATTAAGATCTTGACACAGCCAATCCTCATCGGACCCATATTTGGGCCAAAAAATACCAGGCGCCTTAATACTTTCTCTAGTCCAAATGAAACAACAATAGTTTATCATTGTGGCCTTATCTTTCTCCCGCGTCCAGGAATTGTGTTCCCAATTACCCAACATTTTCCCCAAAGGACTGTCAGGCAGAATATATTCATCTTTAATGTTATTTACAGATCGATCATTACACAGGCAACTTCCCGTGCCTCCCATTGTTGCTAATTTAATTAATCTTAATGAGGTCCGGTGTCACCTTCTTCCACACCCCCTTCAGGGTCTTGACTAGACACCTTACTCGTCCGATTAATCTGACCAATTATATGCTTTTTTTTGAGACTTCAACTGTTCTCCATAAATCACTTTTATGTAAGGATAAAGGAGATTACTTAGAAACTGATAGTAAGGCAGTCATGACCTGTAAAAAGAACAGGAGTTAACATTTTATTTCATAATCTGTAAAATCCTTAATCTTAAAAGAAATCATTTTAAAATTTCCATAGTAGAAATCAGATTCAAAACAGTCCTGGATCTCAAGCTCCAGGGAACAAAGCACATACATTCAATCACCAACAAACAAATGTGCATTCAAATCGAATCACAAAGGGTTAAACTTTCTACTAGCTGTACAGCTCTTTCTCTCTCACACACATGCGCACACACACACAGACACCGTATCTCACAGACATTTTGAGCTTCCTGCAACGACTCCTCTAGCTTTTGAATATTCTGGACATCTGGCCATAAGTTAGTTACGAAGTGCACCCTCAGTAGCCCTTCAGCTACTAGTCCTTCTGACATGGGCTGTTTTCCATTGACATATGCTTAATTTTATATATCGCCAATTCCCCGTACATTTGTACGTCCTGACCACAAAGGCAATACTTAAAGGTCTCTTTTCTCACCTTGGTCTGTGCACAGAGTTACCTGGTCATTTTTGGTGCGCCCCATCCCGCAGCAATTCCTGTAGCAAATACCGCTGCCCCCGATTGCCCGGATATATCCTTTAAGACCTTTCCCTACCCGGGTCTTGTGCACAAGAGTTGCCTAACCGAACCCGCTGCATCTGCCCGCCTTGTTTCCAGGGTCTTCCAGTCCGGATCGTACTCGCCCAAACCACGAACGACAAGCAAGGGAGTCGGAGATCACCGAAATCGGCGAGGTGCACCTCCCCCATCGTCCCAAGAGTGTCAAGCAGTCGGAGTTTGGGATCCTGGGCGAGGCCCCCAATTGTGAGAAACAGAACTCACAAATCAATCAGCCTGAGACAAAGCCTTGGAAACAAGAACAATTTATTACAGCCTTGCAAGTACCGGACGCTTCTGCAATCAAGCAGAGATGCGCGCGAAAACAGAGTCTGTTAGCATTCTTATTCAGTTTACAAGTTGCGGAATCACACCTCCCTTTTCCCATCCTATCATAAGCTGATTACCTCACTTGTTTTTCCTCTAGTTATTTTCTTATCTGGCCATCCTGCTGTGGAGGAGAAAGTGAGGTCTGCAGATGCTGGAGATCAAAGTTGAAACTTTATTGCTGGAACAGCACAGCAGGTCAGGCAGCATCCAGGGAACAGGAGATTCGACGTTTCGGGCACAGGCCCTTCTTCAGGAATGAGCAGAGAGTGTTCAGCAGGAGAAGATAAAAGGTAGGGAGGAGGGACTTGGAGGGGGGGGAGTTGGAAATGTGATAGGTGGAAAGAGGTCAAGGTGAGGGTGATAGGTCGGAGTAGGATGGAGGCGGAGAGGTCAACAAGAAGACTGCAGGTCAGGAAGGCGACGTGGTCGACGGTGCCCTCCACCGCATCTCCTCCACTTCCAACTCCCCTCCTCCAAGTCCCTCCTCCCTACCTTTTATCTTCTCTCGCTCCGCGAGTAGGCGGCCTGTCTCCCCAATATAGAGGAGGCCACACCGGCTGCAGCGGATGCAGTAGATGATGTGGGTGGAGGTGCAGGTGAATCTGTGGCGGATATGGAAGTTTCCCTTGGGGCCTTGGAGAGAAGTGAGGGGGGAGGTGTGGGCGCAAGTGTTGCACCTCCTGCGGTTGCAAGGGAAGGTGCCGGGAGTGGTGGTTGGGTCGGTGGGGGGTGTGGATCTGACAAGGGAGTCGCGGAGGGAGTGGTCTCTACGGAAAGCTGATAGGGGAGGGGAGGGAAATATATCCTTGGTGCTGGGGTCTGTTTGGAGGTGGCGGAAGTGACGGCGGATGATGCGCTGTACATGGAGATTGGTGGGGTGGTAGGTGAGGACCAGTGGGGTTCTGTCCTGGTGGCGGTTGGAGGGGCGGGGCTCAAGGGCGGAGGAGCGGGAAGTGGAGGAGATGCGGTGGAGGGCACCTGCTGTCCTTGTCTGTATTCTTTGTTCCTTGTTTGTTACAGCTTGTTCTTTTATCCAGTTTCTCTTATCACACTATAAGCTTTATTGTGAAATGTCCCTGCTGCTTCTTTTTGTGTTCAGCTACAACCCTTCATAGTTATTTCCTAGCTTAAAACTATTTTCTTTAAAAGACCCTCTATATTCATTAAAGTCTTCGCCTTAAGTATGCTACATGCTACAAGAATTCCGCGAAGGTTTGTATAATGTCCCACCCCTGCAACACCCCTCCCCCACCTGCAGAACTACATTTCTAACCTCCCACAAAGAACATAGAAAAGTACAGCACAGATGGCCCATGATGTTGTTCTGAGGGTTAATCCTAATGTAAAATAAAATAACTTAAGCTACACACCCCTCAACTCACCGCTATCCATGTGCATGTCCAGCAGTTGCTTAAATGTCCTTAATGACCCTGCTTCCACCACCACTGCTGGCAATGCATTCCATGCATTCACAGCTCTCTGCATAAAGAACTCTCTGACGTCCCCTCTATAACTTTCTCCTATTATCTTAAAACTATGACCCCTCGTACCAGTCAACCCTGGCCTTGGGAAAAGTCTCTGGCTATTGACTCTATCAATTCCTCTCATTATCTTGTATACCTCGATCAGGTCACCTCTCTTCCTCTGAGTTTATTCAACCTCTCTTCATAAAGCAGGCCAGTCCAGGCAGCATCCTGGTAAATCTTCTTTGCACCTTCTCCAAAGCCTCTGTATCTTTCCTGTAGTAGGGCAACCAGGAAAGGACACAATATTCCAACTGTGGCTTCACCAGGGATTTGTAGAGCTGTAGCAAAACCTCGCGGCTCTTAAACTCGATCCCCCTGTTAATGAAAGCCAAAACACCATATACTTTCTTAACAACCCTATCCACTTGGGTGGCAACTTTGAGGGCTTTATGTACCTGCACACCAAGATCCCTCTGTTTCTCCACACTGCCAAGAATCCTGTCTTTAATCCTATATTCTGCATTCGAGTTCAACCTTCCAAAATGCATCACTTCTCATTTAGCCAGGTTGAACACCATCTGCCATTTCTCAGCCTAGCTCTGCATCCTGTCTATGTGGCACTGCAGCCTGTAATAGCCCTCGACACTATCAACGGTCTTTGTGTCATCTGCAAATTTACTAACCCACCCCTCAACCTCCTCATCCAAGTCATTTATAAAAACTACAAAGTGCTGAGGCCCAAGAACAGAGCACTGCGGGACCCCACTCAACAGTGACTTCCAGGCAGAATAACTTTCCATCTACAACCACTCTCTGCCTTCTGAATCCAGAAAGCCAAATCTCCCTGTGTGCCATACTTCCTGACTTTATGAATGACCCTACCATGGGGAACCTTATCAAATGCCTTGTTGAAATCCATTTACACCATATCCACTGCTCAAACTTCATCAACCTGTCTTGACAGCTTCTCAACGAACACAATAAGATTTGTGAGGCATGACCAGCCCCTCACAAAGCCATGCTGACTGCCTTTTTTCATGCTATGCTTTGCCAAATATTCATAAATCCTATCCCTCAGAATTCTTTCCAAAACTTTGCTGATCACAGACGTAAGACTGACTGGTCTGTAATTGCCAGGGATTTCCCTATTACCCTTCTTGAATACAGGAACAATACTTGCCTCCTTCCACTCCTTTGGTATGACTCCCACGGAAAGTGAGAAGGCAAAGATCTTCACCAGAAGCTTAGCAACCTCCTTTCTCACTTCCCTGAGCAGCCCACAGTAAATCTGGTCTGGCCCTGGGGACGAATCAATCTTAATGTTTTCCAAAATTTCCAGCACATCAACTTCAGCAATCTTGATCTGGTCAAGCCTGTATCCCAGCTCCTCAAAGTTCTGATTCACAACAAGGTCCCTTTCCTTAGTGAAACCCGAAGAAAAAAACTCATTTATCACTAGATGCTTGGCAGTACAGTTGCAGAGTCACAGTTATACCACACGAAAACAGAACCTTCAGTCCAACCAGTCCATTCCAAACATGATCCCAAACTAACACGTCCCCACTTGTCTGCTCTGGCTCATATACCTCCAATCCTTTCCTAATCACTTACCCATCCAAATGTCTTTTAAATGTTGCAATTGTATCTGCATCCACCTTTTCCTCAGGAATTTCATTCCACACACAGTCCATCTTCTATGGAAAAAAAATGCCCAGTGTTTTTGTTAAGTCTCTCACCTTAAAAGAATGTGCCCCCAGTCTTTAAGTGCCCCATTCTAGGCAAGAGGCAGCTACCATCAACTGTATCTGTACTCTCATTATTTTATAAACTTCTGTCAGGTCCCCTCTCAATCTTCTATGTGCCAGTGAAAAAGGTCCCAGCCTTTCCTTATGGCAGAATGGGTCTTTAGTCCCTGGGGTTTAGAAGAATGAGAGGTGACCTCATTTAAATCAGCACAGGTTCTGATAAAATGCTTCCATGTCAGGGAATCTAGAACTCACTGATATAGATTACAAATATGGACTCTCCCATATCAGGCTGAGATGAGCAATTTATCCTCTCTCGTTAGTTTATGGAATGCTCCCCTTCAGAGAGCATTGGAGACAGGCTCATGGAATATATTCAAGGCTGAATTGAACATAATTTTGCGTGAGAAGGGTATGAAAAGTTATCGAGAATGGGCAGGAAATGGAATTGAGTCCACAGCAGCACAGACATGATGTTGTGGAATTGTAGAGCAAGCCCCATCAGCTGAATGGCCCACTCCTGGTCCAATCTTTTACAGGGCAGGAAGAGGCGAGCATAGATCTGTGAGTCGACATCTTTCAGCATTTTTGGGAGAATTTGGAGCAGTGATAGTAAAAGCTATAGCATAGTGAAAATGTAGGGAGACTGTGGCATTGAGATTCACATTTTTGGGGGAAGAAGAGGAGAAAGAATGTTCCACAGGAACCAGAATTGTCTGTTTGGAATTTCTATTGTGTGCAGACAGTGACAGACTATGTAATCGTCTTTTATAGGATACGGGAGGGGAAGGAATTGCAGCCAGAAATCTCAAAACAATTTCTGATAAAGACAATCGATTCATTGGCATGGGAATATCATCAGCTTTTGAATCTCACAGGATTTTTTATTTCTCTTCTGTCCTGTGAGATTCAAAAGCGTTCAAACATCAGTGAGACATGCACACAGACCCGAGTAAGATTGTCCCAGTGACCTGACTGTGGAAAGAGCTTTAAGCGGCTACGCAGTCTGAAATAGCAACATCCTATTTGCAGCAGCAAGAGACAGAACACCTTGTGTGTGTGAGTGGTCTTTCAACTGATTGTCGAAGCTGGAGAGAGATGAGGATTCCCAAGTGATGGACAAACCATGGAAATGTGGGGACTGTGGGATGGAATTCAAATTCCCGTCCTTGCTTGAACGCCATCGGCGCGGTCACACCAGGGAGAGACCGTTCACCTGCTCCGTGTGTGGGAAGGGATTCAGTCAGACCGGCCATCTGCACCAGTGGGTCTGCACAAGAGAGAAGCCGTTCACCTGCTCCGTGTGCTGGAAGGGATTCACTAATTAGTCTGACCTGCTGATGCACCAGCACCTCCATACCAGAGAGTGGCCGTTCACATGCTCCGTGTGTGGGAAGGGGTTCACCCATTCATCCACCCTGCGGAAACACCAGCGTGTCCACACCGGGGAGAGGCCATTTACCTGCTCCATCTTCGGGAAGGGGTTCACTCAGTCCTCCAACCTGCAGAGACATCAGCGCGTCCACACCAGGGAGAGGCTATTCTCCTGCTCCGTGTGTTAAAGGGATTCAATCAGTCATCCCATCTGCTCAGACACCAATCCAGTCACACCCAGTAGAGAACATTTGGATTCTTTGTGGGTGTGACTGGTAATAGTATTCAAGAGGGCATACGTGCACTGGTCAGTTGAGCACCTATTAAGGCACATTTACTGATTTGGAACACGCAGTAGAGTCGGGAGATGTACACTTGTCATGTTTGACTCTGTGAAGAAATCTACCTCCTGTAAAGATTGGGTCTGGTTTTTCCCTTCCCCACGAAGCTGTCAGGACAATAACATGGCGTGAAATATTGTATGAATGGGCTCTTTATTAACCCACTCACAAACACTTTATACATACTCATTCATCAGTCTTTACAAACCTGCTGACAAGAGCCCTATATCTAATATACCGCATTCCCATGTCGTTCATTCATAATTCCTTTCTATAAGGCGGTTTCATTCAGTCATTCATAAAACTGTGGTTTTGTAGTATATTTTACTATTACAAGATAGACTAAATTAAACACCCCTTTCAACCCATTACTGCTTTTTCACACCTTCAATCCTTAAGAGCTCTTGCTATAAGCAGTGTTTAGGCCTATTTCTACATCAAAAGCTACCTCTGATTGACTGTCGATATCATAACATATTCAGAACAACACCATCCCTGAACACCAAGTCTTCACAAACGATTATAATATTAATCAGCCCTTACCATCCATCTCTCGGGACCCGAATAGATACAGAACATCAAACAGTTTCTCCAACTGGCAGCCACTATCCTCTTTAAGAAACTTACTATCAAGACTGTGCTTCCATGAAATTGCATGAATGAATGAAACTCACGCCGGTAAGTAAATAAATCTCACAACCTAGGCAGGGTAAGCAGTTTAATATCCTTTATTCTTTTATTCAGTGAAGGTACAATCTCTAATGTATTTAGAGCATATAGGAGTCATATTTTTCCGAACATTTGCTAACTTAAAAGACAAAAGGACTAACAATTGTTAATTGTGCAAGTAGACCACACAGACACACTATTGGGAGTAGCAGGCAGCATTTAGCACACGTTCAAACCATCTCCTGTTTCCCCAGGGTAGAAGTCTGCCAAGCCTGTGCGTACAATAGATAAAACAATATAACACCACAGTGATGGAATGTTAATATATGTCAGAACTGTGTGTATAGAGGCTGCTGTAAGAATGGTATTTCGGATTCCATCACCACCACAAACTTGAGCTCCTTGTGGTTGCTGAATAAAGAGGCTATTTTCACCACTTACTGCTGAGTTTGATCGTTAATTGAACACAATTCCAGGACGGGAACAGAGAATGGTCGTCCAGTGCTGAAGGTTGGACAAAAAGGAAAACCAAAGCTTTTGACGACAGCTTACAATCCGAGTGGCTTTTGTGAGAAATGCCCAGAGGTATTTGGAAGTTATCAGTGTCTGGTGACCCAATGATGTTCCCAGGGTCTCAGCCACACAACAAGTGGCAGGATGGAGGTGGGGGGAATGTAGATATAAGTTACGTCCCCACCCTAGAGCTGTACAGCACGGGCACAGTCCACTTGGTCCAACCCGTCCTGCCGACCAGATGTCCCAAATTAATCTCATCGCATTTGACCCATATCTCTCTCAACCAGATGACTTTGAAATGTTGTAACTGTACTAGCTTCCACCACTTCTTCTGGCAAGTCATTCCATACAAGCACCACCCTCTGTGTGAAAACATTGCCCCTTAGATCCCCTTCCCTCTCACCTTTAACCACTAGTTTTGGACACAAAAGAGTCTGGTTCCATGCAGTACAGCTCTTTGACTCTGGTGTAAGTGATAATATATTCTTGGTGGTCCAGACTTGATGGGCCAAAGGGCTTTTCTGTACTGTATGATTCTGTGATCAGAAAGCTCGAGTAGGGTTCCACAAGAAAATTGCCTCTTTATGCCTTTCAGAAGCATACACCATTTAAAACAGATTAATACATAATAAACTTCACCTGGAATTTAAGAACAGACATTGTTCCATCAGAGCAGACTCCTTCTGTGCTGAAGCTATTCTATAGTTTGTGGGAGTTCAGGCTGAGGAACGTTAACTATTTAGATCTAGATGTTACACATGTAAGTCTGGAGTAACTGTAGATCAGGAAAGAATGGTACTCCCTATCTCTGTAATCCTGTTAGGTTAACAAGAGGGAGAGGATGTCAAATCTAAAGAGCATACAGAGAACTGTGCAGCTTGTTCAGTCAGTTGAGTTGGTTCTACACTCAGATGAGACTGGACACTGCTTTTGATGGATCCTAATTAAATACTACAAATCCAAGGAATGTGTCATGGACAAATCAAACGTGACATTTGGAGAAATAGATGCTGACAGGAATTGTGTGTGGAGAGGAAACGGTTAATGTCTAGAGTCTGATTTCACTCTTGTTCAGAACTGAAAAGGGCTGGAAAATGCTGTTTTTTATGCTGAAGACAGAGTGGGGAGTAAGAGTGAGGGGAGCACACGGTGCGAGTACCCACAGCCAAAGGCATAGATTGCTAACGATGGTGAAGGAGCGATTGAGATATTGTATGGGTGTTAATGAGGCTGTGAAAAAGAGAAAGTGTTCACTCTGCTCAGACAAAGTCAACAAGACAAGGCTGTGTGGGAAAATGGAAGAAAATTGGAGAAGACTAAGCAGGACAGACTTACACAGTGCATGGTAGAGCCCTGCAGAGTGTTGCTGAACAAATAGTCCCAGAAGGACTATTTAGTGGGCGGCACGGTGGCACAGTGGTTAGCACTGCTGCCTCACAGCGCCAGAGACCGGGTTCAATTCCCGCCTCAGGCGACTCTCTGTGTGGAGTTTGCACATTCTCCCCGTGTCTGCGTGGGTTTCCTCCGGGTGCTCCGGTTTCCTCCCACAATCCAAAAATGTGCAGGTTAGGTAAATTGACCATGCTAAATTGCCCATAGTGTTAGGTGAAGGGGTAAATGAAATGGGTCTGGGTGGGTTACGCTTCGGCGGGTCGGTGTGGACTTGTTGGGCCGAAGGGCCTGTTTCCACACTGTAAGTAATCTAATTTCTAATCTAATTTCTAAGGGCACTCGCTTAATTCCTTGAAAGTGGAGTCATGGGGAGACAGGATGGTGAAGAAAGTGCTTGCTTTCATGGGTCACAGTTTTGAGTATAGGAGTTGGGATGTCATGTTGTGTTTGTACAGGACATTGGTGAGACTGTGCAGAAGGTTGGTCACCATTCATTTGGAAGAACCCTGTTAAACTGGAGACGATGGACAAAAGATTTACAGGGATGTTGCCAGGATTGGAGGTTTTGAGTTATAGTGAGTGGCTCGGGATTTTTCACCCTGGAGCGTCAGAGCCTGAGAGGCAACCTTATGGAGGTTCATAAATTATGAGGGGCATGGAGAGGGTGAATAGCCAATGTCTTTTTCTCCCAAGGTGGGGGAGTCCAAAACTAGAGGGCATATCTTTAAGGTGAGAAGGGAAAGATTTAAAAGGGACCTCATGGACAACTTTTTCATGCTGATGGTGGTATGTGTGTGGAATAAGTTGCCAGAGGAAGTTGTGGAGATAGGTACAATTACAATAGTTAAAAGACATCTGGATGAATAATTTGGATCGAGAGGGATATGGGCCAAATGCTGGAAATTAGGACTGGGTCGGATTGGGATATCTGGTCAGCATGGATGAGTTGAACCGAAGGATCTGTTATCGTGCAATATGAGTTATAGTCTTATAGACTTCTAGTCTATAACTCTATGACTGAAACCAGACCTTTGTACTGATAACCCTCCTGCTGGATTTTTTAATGCACCCAGTTTCAAGAGATTTCTGGTGGATAAAGCAGCACATGCCCCCTATCCTGGGAATCCTGGAAAATCTAAAGGGGCTGTTAAAAGTATTTTAACTTTGGGAACACTGGGTCTTGTGGAAGCAGGGCATTTGTCAAATATTTTCAGAGAAATTCTCCATAACTGGCGGACTACAAACAGTTTTCCCACGGAATGTTACACAGATATTAAGCATGTTACATTCTCCTGAAAAGTGAAGAAGGATTGATCTTGCTAACGTGAAACAAATGTTGGAGAGAAAGGAAACCACCAAGATCAAAATGGTTGATGAAAGTCAACACTTATCAGATTGTTTCTCGAACAGAAAAGCTTGCACTGGAAGAGGGGCATCTCATACTTATTTCTTCAATTAGTTTTGAAATATTGTTGGTGTGTCTTACTGGTTAAGTCATGGTTATGGTTGTTAAAGGTCAGTCATCTCAGCTACAGGACGTCTCTGTAGGAGTCCCTTAGGGTAGTGTCAAAGGCCCAACCCATCTTCAGCTGCTTCATCAATGACCTTCCTCCATCATAAGGTCAGAAGTAGAAATATTCACCAATAATTGCACAACATTGAGCACTATTCACAACTCCTCACATCCTGAAGCAGTTCAGTTTCAAATGCAACAAGATCTTAACAATATCCAATTGGCTGATGAGTGGCAAGTAACATACATGTCACATAAATGCCAAGCAATGACTCATTTCAAAAGAGATAATCTGACTACCGCCCGTGACATTCATTGGTGTTACTGTCACTAAGTGCCATTGATCAGAAACTCAACTACACTCACCACAGTGGCTACAAGAGCAGGTCAGAGGCGAGGGATACTGTGGCAAGTAAACCACCTCCTGACTCCCCAAATTCTATCCATCTTCTACAAGGCACAAGTCAGCAGTGTGATGGAAAACTTTCCCTCTCACTTGGATGGGTGCAACTTCAATAGCACTCAAAAAGCTTGATACAATCCAGGACAAAGTAGCCTGCTTGATTGGCACCATATCCACATGCATCTACTCTCTCCACTGCCAATGTTCAGAAGCAGCTGAAAATGTGTTGCTGGAAAAGCGCAGCAGGTCAGGCAGCATCCAGGGAACAGGAGAATCGAC
>NC_057753.1:10931637-10953426 GCF_004010195.1 Chiloscyllium plagiosum
AGAAGTGGTGGAGGCTGGTACAATTACAACATTTAAAAGGCATCTGGATGGGGACATGAACAGGAAGGGTTTAGAGGGATATGGGTCAAATGTTGACAAATGGAACTAGATTAAATTAGGATGTCTGATTGGCACGGAGGAGTTGGACCAAGTGGACTGTGTCCATGCTGTACAGCTCTATGGTGGGGACATAAGGCATATCCACATTCCCCCCTCCATCCTACCACTTGTGTGGCTCAGACCCTGGGAACATCAGTGGGTCAGCAGACCCTAACAATTTCTAAATACCCCCAGGCATTTCTCGCAAAAGCCACTTGGATTGTAAGCTGTCGTCAGAAACTTTAGTTTTCCTTTTTGTCCGACCTTCAGCACTGGACAAGCATTGTCTGTTCCCGTCGTGGGATCGTGTTCATATAGCGACCAAAATCAGTGAGTGGTGAAAATAGCCTCTTTATTCAGCAACTACAAGGAGTACAAGTTTGTGGTGGTGATGGACTCCTGAAATACCGTCCTTACAGCAGCCTCTTTACACACAGTTCTGACATATATTAAAATTCTATCACTCTGGAGTTACATTGTTTTATCTATTGTACACAGAGGCTTGGGTGACGTCTGTCCTGGGGAAACAGAAGATGGTTTAAACGTGTGCTAAATACTGCCTGCTACTCCCAATAGGATTGAGAGTGTCTGTGTGGTCTGCTGCATAATTCAAAGGAGTTAGTCCTTTTGTCTTTTAAGTTAGCAAATGTCAGTAAAAAAATCCTGGGCCTGTATGATCTAAATACATTAGAGATTGTACCTTCACTGAATAAAAGAATAAAGGATATTAAACAGCTTACCCCGGCTGGATTGTTTACTATTTGCCAGCATGAATTTCATTCATTTATGCAATTTCATGGAAGCACAGTCTAAGTTTCTTAAAGAGGATAGTGGCTACGAGTTGGAGAAAACGTTTGATGTTCTGTATCTATTCGGGTCCCGAGAGATGGATGGTAAGGGCCGATTAATATTATAATCGTTTGTGGAGACTTGGTGGTGCTTTGAATATGTTCTGATATTAAGTTATTCAGAGTTAGCTTTTGACGTAGAAATAGACCTAAACACTGCTTGTAACAAGAGGTGATAAGGATTGAAGGTGTGAAAAAGCAGGAATGAGTTGAAAAGAGTATTTTAATTTAGTCTATCTTGCAATAGTAAAATATACTACAAAAGTACAGTTTTATGAATGAAGGAATAAAACCGCGTTATAGGAAGGAGTTATGAATGAAGAAATGTGGTGTTATTAGATAGTGAGTTATTGTCAGCAAGTTAATAAAGACCGATGTAAATATAAAGTGTTTGTGAGTGGGTTAGTAAGAGACCTATAATACAATATCTCACACCATGTTACCGTCCTGACAGCTTTGCGGGGAAGGGAGTAACTGGAGCCAATCTTAACATGGGGTAGATTTCTTCATAGAGTCAAACATGACCGTTATACACCTCCACTGCATGTTCCAAATTAGTAAGTGTGTCCTAATCGGTCCTCAACTGACCAGTGAATGTATGCCCTCTTGAATACTAATACAAAGAATCCAAGTGTTCTCTCCTCAGTGTGACTGGATTGGTGTCTGAGCAGATGGGATGGCTGACTGAATCTCTTCCCGCACACGGAGCAGGTGAATGGCCTCTCCCTGGTGTGGACCCGTTGGTGCGCCAGTCGTGTAGACGATGTATCGAATCCCTTCCCGCACTTGGAGGAGGTGAAAGGCCACTCCCCGGTGTGAATGTGCTGGTGCTTCCGCAGGGAAGACGAATCAATGAACCCCTTCCCGCAGGCGGAGCAGATGAACAGCCTCTCCGGTGTGGACCTGCTGGTGTGTCAGCACGTTGGAGGAGTTAGCGAATCCTTTCCCACACTTGGAGCAAAAGAATGGCCTCACCCCGGTGTGGACCCACTGGTATTTCCGCAGGGAAGATGGAACACTTTCCCGCACACGGAGCAGGAGAATGGTCGCTCTCTGGTGTGGATGCGCTGGTGTCTCCACAGTGCACACTCAGAGTCGGTGAACGGCCTCTCCCCGGTGTGAAGCCGCTGGTGCTTGTGCAGGTCGGATGAACAGCTGAATCCCTTCCCGCAGACGGAGCAGGAGAACGGCCTCTCCCCGGTGTGAATCTGCTGGTGGGTCAGCAAGGCAGAGGACCGGGTGAAGCCCTTCCCACACCCACAGCAGGGGAATGGCTTCTCCCTGGTGTGAGTGTGGGAAGGGCTTCACCGATGCATCAACAGGGCGGATAAATGGGTGAACCACAATGATGGGATTCGAGCTGACACGGGAATTTGAATTCCTTCCCACAGTCTCTCCATGACGTGGGAATCCTTGTCTCACTCCAGCTTTGACCATCGGTTGAAGGACCACTGGAACATGTTCTGTCTCTCGCCGCTACGAAAGGGGTTTTGCTATTTCAGGCTGCAAAAACCCGTCAAAGCACTTCCCACAGTCAGTTCACTGGAAAACTCTCACTCAAGTCTGTGTGCCCCAGTCTCACTGATGTTTGAAAGCTTTTGAAGCAGACCGGACAGAAGGGAAATAAGAAATCCTGCACGATTCAAAGGCTGATGATATTCCCGTGCCAATGAATTGGTTGTCTCGACCAGATCTTGCTTTGAGATTTCTGGCTGCAAATCCTCCCTTTCCCATATCCTGTGAAAGGAGATTACAGAAGCCATCACCTTCTACACAGGATAGAAATTCAAAACTGAATTCTGGTTTCTGTGGAACATTCTTCCTTCTCTCCATCCCCCCAAAATATGAATCTCCATGCCACAGTCTCCCTCCATTCTCACACTGCTGCAGCTATACTGTCCCCACTCCGAATTCTCCTACAAATGCTGAAAAATGTCAACTGACAGATCTATGATCACCTCTTCCTGCCCTGGACACAGGTTGTAAGAGATTGGACCAGGAGTGAGCCATTCAGTTCATGGGGTTTGCTCTGCAATTGCACAAGATCATGTCTGTCCTGCTATGGCCTTAACTCCATTTTCTGCCTGTTCTCTATAACCTTTCATACCCCTGTTTCGCAAAATTATGTTCAATTCAGCCTTGAATACATTCCATGAGCCAGTCTCCAATGTTCCCTGTGGAGGAGCATTACACAAACTAAGAAAGGATAACTTCCTTATTTCTGCATGATATGGGAGAGACCTTATTTGTAATCGCCAGTGACCGGAGACCCAATCTGCTCAACCTCTCCTCATAAGACATACCCCTTCATACTAAGAATAAGTGGAGTGAACCTCCTCTGAACTGCTTCCAATGACAAGGAAGCGTTTTATCAGAATCTGTGCTAACAGGTCCCCCTCAGAATTCTATTGGTTTAAATAAGGCCTCCTCTCATTCTTCTAAACTCAGTGACTAGGAACCCAATCTGCCATAAGGAAAGGCTGAAACCTTTTTCATCAGAGCATGTGAGATTGAGAGGGGACCTGACAGAAGTTTATAAAACAATGAGAGTTACAGACACAGTTGATGGGAGCTGTCTCTTCCCTAGAATGGGGCATTTCAAGACTGGGGGGGCGAGGGGAACATTTCGAAGCTGAGAGGAGAGAGATTTAAAACCATATTGGGCAATTTTTTTTTCATAGTGTGGTTCGCGTGTAGAATGAAATTCCTGAGGAAGAGGTGGATGTGGGTACAATTGCAACAAAAGACATTTGGATGGGGAAGTGATTAGGAAAGGATTGGAGATATACAGGCCAGGAGCATGCAGGTGGGGATGAGTTAGTTTGGGATCATGCTCAGTATGGACTGGTTGGATTGAAGGGTCTGTTTCCATGCTGTATGACTATGACTCTAGCTGCTTGGCAGTACAGTTGCAGTGATGTTAAATGTTAACCATCTCCCCACTGACCTATTGTACTCTATGCCACTCTCTCCCCACCCCCACCCTCCTCCAGCTTATCTCTCCACACTTCAGGCTCTCTGCCTTTATTCCTGAAGGGCTTTTGCCCGAAACGTCGATTTTGCCTGTCCTCGGATGCTGCCTGACCTGTTTCTAACCTCCAGCAACACGATCCCCTGACTTGTCCGGGCTTGTCGGACCTGCCCAGCTCCTTTTCCACCTATCCACTCCACCCTCTCCTCCCTGACCTATCACCTTCATCTCCTCCCCCACTCACCTATTGTACTCTATGCTACTTTCTCCCCACCCCCCCCCTCCTCTAGCTTATCTCTCCACGCTTCAGGCTCTCTGCCTTTATTCCTGATGAAGGGCTTTTGCCCGAAACGTCGATTTTGCCTGTCCTCGGATGCTGCCTGAATTGCTGTGCTCTTCCAGCACCACTGATCCAGAATCTCCTGAGGAAGGCAGCCTCTTTAATTGAGAGCATTAACTAAATAAATCAATCTACCAAGTTAAGGAAGCAAAGACTTTCAATGTCCTCAACCTTGTCAACCTTCCCAGAATCTTCCCCTCTCCCTGCATTCATTTCCTTTCAGTTTATGAAACTAAGCAGTTTAACCCCAAAATGAGAAAAGAAATGGAAAAAGGGATGAGAAAAGAGGGTGTTGTACTCACAGATATTGGACAGAAGGAATTTACAGTCTGAGGTGAAGCTCAATCTTCATTCAGAGAGATAGGAGCAGCAGCAACCTCAGAATCTCATGGTTCAACTTCCGCATTCAGATAATGAGGGGCTCTGAATGGCAGGAGAGATTCCAATTGCTCACAATGGTCTTGTGTGACGCGTGGGCGGTTGGCCATTAGGAGACAAGCAGCTTGGAACACGGGGTTGTCTCCTGTGACCTGCATCACGAAGTCCCGCCCCTTAGTGTTGACGTCACAACGCGGAAGCAGCTTGTCGGATGTGGAGTCAAACTCCTTCCTCTGGGCAACATCTCCCCTTTTTATTCCTCGGGGGCAGAGAATCCAAGGGAACGGGTTTCAGATTCTCTCTCTCAGGGTTTCAGATCCTCATGGCATTTATCAGGACCAGAACTTGAGAAGAGACAGACTAGTGTTGTTACATGGTTAAACATTCAATGTGCTCTTCCTGGTTCTCTAAGATTCGATAATTATTTGTTGGAATATTGTGTTGTAGCTATGTCACATACATCAAATTATACTGTTATTGAAGGGGATGGTAAGTGGGCATGAGACAGAGAGTCATAAATATGTCCAGCACAGAAACGGACCCTTTGGTCTAACTCATCCACGCTGACCAGATGTTCTGGATAAATCTAGTCCCATTTGCCAGCACTTAACCCATATCCCTCTAAAACTTCCTAAGTCATACACGTATCCAGATGCCTTTTAAATGTTGCAATTGTACCAGCCTTCACCACTTCCTCTGGTAGATCATTCCATATGTAAATTGAGTCCATTCATCAGTCTAATAACAGCAGGGAAGAAGCTGTTTCTGAACCTATTGGTGCGTGTTCAAGATTCTGTATCTTCTGCCTGACTGAACAGGTTCTAAGAGAGCTTTAGCTGGGTGGGAGGGGACTTTGATGACGTTGGCAGCCTTTCTGCGGCAATGAGAAGTGTAGATGGAAATCAAGAATGGGAGGTTGGGTTTTGTGATGGTCTGGGCAGTGCATACAACCTTCTATAGCCTCTTACAATCCTAGGCAGAGCAATTGCCATACCAGGCCGTTACGCACCCAGATAGAACACTTTCTAAGGTGCATCTGTAAACGTTGGTGAGGGTCCTTATGGACATGCTGAATTTCCTAAGTCTCCTGAGGAAGAAGAGGCATCGTTGTGCTTTCTTGATTGAAATTGCCCACATCATTATTCCAGATGGTGAGAACACTCAAACAACCCATTGTGGAGTTTGCATTGCTGACATAAAGAAGTTTGTGTTCAGCAGCAGCTCGGTCACTCAGTAAGAACGGGGACACTAGGTGCTATGAGATTAAAGGTACAGAGAGCCCATGAGGGACCAGGCATGTTTCCAACCAACATTCAAACTGATCAGTCTAAAGCTTTGAAGTCTGAAAGAAAATCTGGAAGGTCACTGAGCCAAAAGCTAATGGAGGCATCCTCATAAAATTACCAGGAATACTTGGAATCCTGAGAAGGATTCAAGTGAATTCTAGAGAGACGTGGCATGCCTTGGATTATTCCTAGAAAGTGAATGAACTATAAAGATTCATGGGAATTTTTGCAGGGAAGTAAAGAAAACTAGATTTACAATTTAAGGCCATACATGCTATTCTGCTAAGTTACTCCTGTTAATTTTATTTTGTTTAAAAATGTGAAAACTTCATGAGTAGTTCTACCAGTTAATCATGGTGTTCAAATTTCTCTTCAAAATTGATGACCGTAACAAAACTGGATGTCATTGTGGGATTTTGAATCTGTAGGGTGTGCTTGGGAAAGTTAGAATGAACAATATTTCAAAATGAATTTAATCGTGTTAAGTACTAAGACTTTCTGGAGGGGAAGGATTTGTCCTTGTGTGTTTTGCAACACTTAACCAAGGTCAGTTCAATAGAATAAGCAGACAGGTTGATGCTAGAGTTGAGAGCTGGGGCAAAACATCAGAAATAATGTAGGCAGTAGCATAATAAGTAGTTAGAAAATTAGCCAAAAGTATAAAAACAGGTGGGAAACGTTTCTTCAACTTTTTTTTAAAAAAATTAACAAAATAAGTATTGGTTCTGTAGAAAATGTTTCTGAGGATTCAATAACAGAGGATAAAGAGCTGGCAGATGAATTGAACAAATCTGACTTCACTGGAGAGGATGCAAGAAGCAGCCGAGACCTAGCTGTAAATCAGGAACTGAAAGGAAGGGAGGAACTGAAGAAAATTACAATTACCAGGGAAGTAGTCAACTGTTGGAACTATGAGTTGACAAGTCCCAATACCCAAAGGATTTCATCCTAAGACTTTTAAAGGAAAACTAGCTAGTGAAATAGTTAATGCTTTTGTCTTAATTTTCCAAACTTCATTAGATTCAGGGAAGGTTTCTTTAGGTTGGTAATCTCCTTTTTTCATAAAAGGAGACAGAACAGAAAACTGCACACCACTTACCTTAACATCTGTCATAGGAAAAATGTTAGAAGCAATTATTAAAGATGTTACAATAGGACACTTGTATAAGTTCAAGGTAATCAGGCAGCGTGAATGTATTTTTATCAATGGGAAATGATTTTGAAATAATTTCTAGAAGAACAGCATCTCCCCGGTGCAACTAAGTTGATGAATCTCCAGTGCCGACAGGGAATGGAATCCCTTCTCAGAGTCCCCACATTTCCACAGTTTTGCTGCATTTCTGGTGTCCCTTTGGCTCTCTGTTTTTGATGAACAATTGAAACTGTGACAACACTCAGGAAACGTGTACAGTCACTCCCTGCTGTGAATACTGTAAAGTTTCTTCAGTCTGTGTAACTGGTTAAAGCTCTTCCCACAGTCAGCTCACTGGAAAACATTGTCTCTCAGTCTATGTAACTGGGCAAAACTCCTTCCACAGTCTGCTCACTGGGACAGTGTCTCAGTCTGTAACCGCGTAAAGCTCCTTCCCACAGTCCCCTCACTGGGACAGTGTCTCAGTCTGTGTAACTGAGCAAAGCTCGTTCCCACAGTCTGCTCATTGGGACACACCGGGTCTCAGTCTGTGTAACCGGTTAAAGCTCTTTTCTGTCAGCTCACTGGGACACTCACTCTCTCAGTCTGGGTAACTGTTAAATCTCTTCCCACAATCATCTCAGTGGGACACACTCTCTCTCATTCTGTGTAAACATCGGAAGCTCTTCCCACAGTCAGCGTAACTGGTTAAAGCTCTTCCCACAGTCAGCTCACTGGGTCACTCTCACTCAGTTTGTGTAACTGGTTAAAGCACTTCCCACAGTCTGCTCACTGGGACACACTGTCTCAGTCTGTGTAATTGGTTAAAGGTCTCCCTGCAGTCAGCTCATTGGGACACAGTCTCTCAGTCTCTGTAACTGGTTAAAGCTCTTCCCACAGTTATACAGAGACAGACACAGAGACAGAGAGAGAGAGAGAAAGAGAGTCCCAGTGAGCTGACTGTGGGAACAGCTTTGACCAGTCGGCTCACGGGGACACTCTCCGTCTCTGTAACTGGTTAAAGCACTTCCCACATTCAGTTCTCTGGCACACACTCTCAGTCTGTGTAACCAGTGAAAGGTCTTATCACAGTCAGCTTACTGCAACACTATGTCTCAGTCTGTGTAACTGCTTAAAGCTCTTTCCACAGTAAGCTCACTGGGACAGTCACCCTCTCTCAGTCTGTGTAACCGGTTAAACCTCTTCCCACAATCATCTCAGTGGGAAATTCTCCTCTCTCTCTGTGTAACCGGTTAAAGCTCTTCCCACTATAAGCTCACTTGGACACACACTCTCTCAGTCTGTGTAACCGGTTAAAGCTCTCCCCACAGTCAGCTCAGTGGGACACACTGTCTCTCAGTCTCTGTAACTAGTTAACGCTCTTCCCACAGTTCCCCAGACTGACACAGTGTGTCCTCATGAGCTGACTGTGGGAAGGGCTTTAACCAGTTACAGATTGAGTCAGAGGGAGTGTGTCCCAGTGAGCTCACTGTGGGTAGGGCTTTAAACAGTCAGCTTACGGAAATACTCTCTTTCTGTCTCTGTAACTGGTGAAAGCATGTACTACAGTCAGCTCAGTGGGACACACACTGTCTGTCTGTGTCACTAGTTAAAGCTCTTTTCACAGTCAGCTCACTGGGACACACTCTCTGGAGGAAAATTTGGGAACTAGCAGCCATCTTGTCACATAAGCTGTCCTTACAGGACAAAGCTAGAACTGCTGACATGCCCGCTTAGAGAAGTACTGCTTAGTTGTTTTCTAAAAATAACCTTGCAACTACTCGAGAATCATTGTTTCTCCCCCAAACATAGACTAAGTTCTGCTTTCCTAAAGATATATGGCTTATTGTCTTGTTTACCTTCCTGATTCCTGCTCCTTGTGTCGCTTATCTTCCTTATTCTTGCCGGACCTGACGCAAACACAGTGTCTGCTACCCCTCCAACCCCGCTTGATAAGGAAATATCTGTGACCACAACCTGTGATATCCCTGACCCCATGACTTTGTGACTAACGGTCAGCCACTGCTTAAGATAATATATAAACTGTAACATTTTGTATTGCTTTGGACTACATCTGCCTCTCACTGTGAGGCATGATGTTTTCCCCATGGCCATGTAATAAAGTCTTATAATACTCAAGTTCTGATTTTCTGCAACACTCTCTCTCAGTCTGTGTCACTGGTTAAAGCCCTTCCCACAGTGAGCTGGCTGGGATACTCTCTCTCTCTCTGTCTGTGTCACTGGTTAAAGCCCTTCCCACAGCGAGCTCACTGGGATGCGTTCTCTCTCTGTCTGTGTAACCAGTTAAAGCTGCTTCCACAGTCAGCTCACTGCGACACTCTCTCTCACTCACTCAATCTGTGTAACTTGTTAAAGCACATCCCCACAGTCAGGTCACTGGGATACATTCTCTCTCCATCTGTGAGCTGACTGTGAAAAGGGCTTCAACTGGTTACACAGACAGAGAGTGTGTGTCCCAGTGAACTGACTCTCTCTTTCAGCCTGTGTAACTGGTTAAAGCTGTCAATTCACTGGGACACAACTCGCTCGGTCTCTGTGACTGGTTAAAGCACTTCCCACTGTCAGCTCACTGCGACACACTCTGCGTCTGTGCAACTGCTCACTGGGACACACTGTCTATCAGTCTGTTTAAAGCTGTTCCTAGCATCAGCTCGCTGGACTCTCTGTCTGCCTGCGTCACCAGTTAAAGCACTTCCCACAGTCAGCTTACTGGGACACTTTCCCTCAGTCTCTGTAACTGTTTGAACAGCTTCCCACAATCAGCTTAGTGGGACACACGCTCCCTCAGTCTGTGTAACTGGTTAAAGCATTTCCTAGAGTCAGTTCACTGGGACACACTCGCTCTCAGTCTGTGTAACCAGTTAAACTCAGTTCACTGGTGTGTTCCGGTCTAAGTGCATTTCTGGTCACATTGATGTCCAGTACCTTTTGAAGCAGGTCGAATGGATTTCTACTTCCAGATTCAAACATCCAATGATATTAAGTGACCCTGTCAGATCTTGTTATGGCATTTGTTCTGAGGTTTCTGTCCGCAGATCCTTCCCTTCTCACACCTTGTAAACAAAGTTGAAACAAGTCATTACTGTCTGTACTGAATAGAAATTCTGATTACATCATATGTGAATTTTGTTTAAAGTATTAAACCAGAAACATACAACCTGTGTTCTTAATTTAAAACACACAGGAGGTGTGAGGAAGGCTGTGTCAAGGCCTGGAACTCTCTGAACTCTAACAGGGTGATGCAAGTGGCAGTAAAAGATTTCAAAATGAAGTGGATAGTCATAGAGTTATACAGCATGGAAACAGACCCTTCAGCCCAACTCATCTGTGCCGACCAGATATCCTAAATTAATCTAGTCCCATTTGTCAGTACTTGGCCCATATCTCTCTAAACCCTTTCTGTTCATGTACCCATCCAGATGCCTTTTAAATGTTATAATTGTACCAAGCTCCAATTCCACTTCCCCTCACAGTTCATTCCACACACGCACCACCCTTGCATGAAAACGTTACCCCTCAAATCCCTTTGAATCTTTCCTTCCCATCGCCCTAACCTGCACCCTCCAGTTTTGGAGACTCCCGCCTCAGGGAAAAGACCTTGTCTATTTACCCTGTTCGTGCCCCTCATGATTTGGTCAACCCCTGTAAGGTCACCCCCTCCGCCTCCAATGCTACAGGGAAATAGCCGCAGTCTATGCAGCCTCTTCCTATAACTCAATCCCTCCGACCCCGGCAACATCCTGAAAACAGAGAGACCTGGTCTGTCCCTTCCTTGGATTCATTTCATTTCCTTTCCTTTCAGTTCTTCCAAATCAACAGTTTAATCCCAGAATGGGAAAAGAAATGGAAAAGGGTGAGGAATACTGAACAAAAGATAGAAGTTGCAGCCTGGAGTGAAGAGCAATCTTCATTGGGAGAAAGAGGAGCAGCAACACCTTAAAAAGCTTCCGACTTCAGACAATAGGCGGGTTCTGATTGGCAGGAGGACAGGACTCCTTCCGGTCCTCCGTGGCTTCCGATTGGTCAAATCGCATCAGCGAGTCTTGCCGTTCCGGCCTTCCATTGTTAACGTCACAATGCGGATGTAGCCCTGTCCGTTTCAGAGTGAAACTCCCTGGGAGCAAAGCAACGTCACCCCCTTTCCACTCCTCATCCTGGGCAGGAGAGAGAGAGAGAGAGAGAGGAGGGGAAACACTGTTCAGTTGCAGCAACTGGAATCCGAGGTTGTGAATCCTGGGATCAAGCGGACTCTGCAAAGGTTAGTTTCAGCCGCTGTCTCGATTGCTAAAAATATTGAGATTCAATGTGACAATTCCAGAACAGAAAATCATTAGAGGTCAAAGAAATGCTTCCTGCCATTTATCTCGTGGAAGACTTGATGTATCTCCAGTAACAGAGTCAGTACGACACAGCAGGATTCCAAAAAGATAGATTCTTCCCCCCATGCGCACACTTGAAGCTGTGGCCTTCCCAGAAGAGGATTGACATTTAAGAAAGCCGTTTGTTAATACAAGACAGGGATGTGTGTAGGTTATTTGGTGTGTATTTATGGTTCTAAAAGCTTTATTTGAAATTTATTTCTGACGTTGTAATATCACACTGCAAGGATATAAAGAGTCATACAG
Source organism: Chiloscyllium plagiosum (assembly GCF_004010195.1). Taxonomy (NCBI): domain Eukaryota; kingdom Metazoa; phylum Chordata; class Chondrichthyes; order Orectolobiformes; family Hemiscylliidae; genus Chiloscyllium; species Chiloscyllium plagiosum. The sequence goes on from NC_057753.1 coordinate 10,943,338, forward strand.
ATGTACAGCTGGGAAACAGACCCTTCGGTCCAACCCGTCCATGCTGACCAGATATCCCAACCCAATCTAGTCCCACCTGCCAGCACCCGGCCCATATCCCTCCAAACCCTTCCTATTCGTGTACCCATCCAAATGCCTTTTCAATGTTGCAATTGTACTAGCATCCACCACTTCCTCTGGCAGCTCATTGTATACACGTACCACCCTCTGCATGAAAATGTTGCCCCTTAGGTCTCTTTTATATCTTTCCCCTCTCACCCTAAACCTTTACAGCACAAAAAGACGCCCTTACAGCAACTTGAGTCTCTGCCAATGCTTAGTGGAGGAATCCAAGCAGCCCCATTTCCCCCTTGATACCTATTATCCTTGGAGATTAAGAGAACATCAAATGCTCCACGGAAACTGGAATTGTGTGTTCTGAATTTATATCCTGGACTGACAGTGATAATATCTTCAAACCTCTTTTACAGAATAACAGAAAAGAAGAATTTGGAAGCAGAAATCTCAAACCAAACTTCATGTCAGTGTCTGGCAATGCGTTGATTGACCGAAAATGTGAATATCGATGGCTTTGAAAACGGGGAGGAGAAACAAGGTCTCTCTGTTCTGTCTGCGTTGTTAATTTTGAAACATCAGTGTGACTGGAAAATCCCTGAGAGTCACACATCAAGTGAGAATATCCCAGAATAGTGACTGTGGAGCAAGTTTTACCCTATTCAGTAAGAGTGTTCTAATTATCAGAGGCCTAACAAGTAACACAGACCGAAGAAAGAAACCACAACATACATGTGCTGTAAGTGTGGGCAAAGTTTCTACTGACTGTTGCACCTGGAGAGAGACAAGGGCACCCACACCATGGAGAAACCGTGGAAATGCGGGGAATGTGGGAACAGTTACCCTTCCCCGTCTGCACTGGAGATTCATCGGCGTTTCCACACCGGCCAGAGACCGTACACTTGCACTCAGTGCGGGAAAGGCTTCACTCAGTCGCACCACCTCCTGATACATCTCCGTGTTCACACTGGGGAGAAACCGTTCATCTGCCCCGTGTGTGGGCAGGGCTTCAATCAGTCGCACCACCTGCTGTTGCACCAGCGGATCCACAGCGGGGAGAAGCCGTTCTCCTGCTCAGTCTGCGGGAAGGCCTTCACCCGGTCATACCATCTGCTGCTCCACTTCCGCGTCCACACCGGAGAGAAGCCTTTCACCTGCTCAGTGTGTGGCAATGGCTTCTTCGATTTATCCACCCTGCGCAAACACGAGCGGGTCCATACCAAAGAGCGGCCATTCACCTGCTCAGTATGTGGGAAAGGCTTCACCCAGTCGTCCAATCTGCAGACCCACCAGCGGGTCCACACTGGGGAGAAGCCCTTCGCCTGCTCAGAGTGCGGGAAAGGGTTCACCCAGTTCTCCAACCTGCAGTCACACCAGCGGGTCCACACTGGGGAGAGGCCGTTTGCCTGCCCCGTGTGCGGGAAGGGCTTCGCTCAGACATCAAACCTGCAGAAACACCAACGGGTCCACACGGGTGAGAAGCCATATACCTGCTCAGAGTGTGGGAAGCGATTCACTCAGTCGTCCAGCCTGGTGAAACACCAGCAACTTCACCAGTGAACACTGGGATGGAGCTTGCTGTTCTTGATGTTGCTAAGAATCACATTCAAGATTGTCCCTCCGACTTCCCGCACGGTTGAATGTGTTACTTTCTACTGGACTGGTCGCTCTCACCCACTCTGCTTCCCCAGGGGCCTGATGCTCTTTGAGCCTGGGACTGCACCTTCCCTCTGAGACAATCCACAGATGCTGATGAAGGAATTTTTCTTTTCATCCTGGTCATTAAATAGTGGTTATCCAACCACTACAGGTAGATCTAAAACAGGTAGATACATTTCTGCCTGTGCCATTGAGTCTCCAGCACAACCACACTTCTTCTTGCTCAGGTGGATCAGGAAATTTGGCATGACCCTCAGCATCTGCAGTCCTCACTATCTCCTATGTCCATAAGGACCCTCACCAACTCCATAGATGCACCACAGAAAGCAGACCGTCCAGGTACATCACAGCTTGGTATGGCAACTGCTCTGCCCAAGACATTAAGAAACAACAGAAGGTTGTGTGCATAGCCCAGACCATCACGGAAGCCAACCTCCCATCCACGGACTCCATTTACACTTCTCGTTGCTGTGGAAAGGCTGCCTACATCATCAAAGACCCCTCCCACCCCGATAATGACCTCTTCCAATAGGCAGAAGATACAAAAGCTTGAACACATTTACCAACAGCTTCTTCCCTGCCATTATTAGACTGATGGATGGACTCTCTGACTTCAAATAATGCTGATCATCTTAACATTGACCTTGTCTAGCGCACGTCCTGTGTAATGGGTGTGCCTTAATCTGTCCAAATTTTTTTTTCAGCCTATGATCTATATGTCCTTGCTTACTATGATCTACCTGTACTTAGGTACACGTGACAATAAATCAAATCAATCAATCAATCAATCAATCATTCAATCTCAGGGCCAGGCCAGTTGGCTCAATTGGGCTCTGTCAGTGAGCGTTGAGAAGATTTGTAGCTCAGGTTGAGGTTCGGGGTGTAGGTTTGCTTGCTGAGCTGGGCGGTTCATTTCCAGATGTTTCATCACCCTACTAGGTAACATCTTCAGTGGGCCTCAGGCGAAGCACTGTACATGATTCCTGCTTTCTATTTATATATTTGGGTTTCTTTGGGTTGGTGATGTCATTTCCTGTCATCAATGCAAGCAAACCTACATCCAGGGCTCTGTCAGTATTTATGTTCCACGTGAGCCTCCACCCATCCCTCTTCGTACAGTTGCAGATATCTGTTGGAGAAATTTAAATAACAGTTGTTTATAATGAGCATTAATTAAAAAGAAAGGTATGATCCCACAAGAACAGGAGCAAGTGATAAGGCTTATTAATGAAAGAATCCTAACATCAGGTCTAACCATGTATCTACAGTCTGAATAAAGCTGCAACTTTTTAACAAAACTAGTGAACATTAACATCCTTTTCTATGTCCAGAAATGAGGACAGGAAATTTTATAATTGAATTTAAAAACGAGTATAACATGGGAAAACTGTTTGCAACTTAATCGCGAAGAGTAGTGTAAACGTAAAGTGTTTACATATAACTAAGTTTGTGTTTAGAACTAATATCGTGAAACTTATGGCAAATATTAAGAGCTAACCTCCTTTTATATCTCCTGTGATTAGGACAGTGGGAAATATAAGATGAGTAATAGAATTTGATAGGGCTAGCAATTAATAACAATTGGAACTGTCCTTCGAAATAAGCAAGTCTGGGACAAGTCTGAGAGAGAGTGTAACTTATGGGATATATTGTAAGATGCTGAGGACTGATGATACAATGTCTGGTCAATCTCATAGGGAACCTAGGGCTGTCCATCATTGTGTTTCACAGAATTGGATGTGTAGATTAAAAAGGGAGGGACAATAACAATGTTACATGTGATTATTGAAAAGCAAACTGTATAACAATGATGTATCTCCTTGCTCTCTTCTCCAATCTGAGCTATGGATTAAGAGAGCGACTGGGCCCCACATGACAGCCAGATTTAGAGCGTACTTTGGCCTCTCCCGCTCGTGTGGTAAAGGGCTCGAATAAAGATAGATTGCACTTCTGAACACAGAACTCGAGACTGCTCTTTGATGTCTCTCTTCTCCCCCCACCCCAACAGCGTCCTCCTGATGATTGAGGACTCCAGTCATGAAGTCTACACCAGCAGAGAGAGAGCAAGAGAGGAAGTGGTATCTGCACTGACTGAACTGTTCACAAGGTACAGTCTGCCAGTCCCTGTGTATTCAACGCCAGGCTTGACCAGAGTTTGTGACAGTCACAGGCACTCACTGTCAGACAGCAGTGGGGATGGTGTCCAATTGTCTGGTTGGGTTGAGGGATAAACTTCAGGCCCCAGGATACCCAGGGGTGAATTCCTCTCCCTGTCCTATTCAGTTCTGCTCCCCACCCGACAACAAGACCGATAGGACCCTCAGGTTCACACGCAAACATACTGTCAGTAACATTGGGTCTTAGATTTTGGTCAGGGCTATGTGGTATTTTCAGAGACTTGTTACAAGCACGTCGACTTTGCTCGTCTGAAGTGGGAGAATTTTCTGAACGTTGCAATCTGCAAGATCCCTCCCCTGTGCTGCAACAGAGCCACAGTCACTCAAAATCCTGACAAACTCTGATATCAGTCAAAGATTCATTCGGAGAAGCAGGGTTGAGCTACACTGAATAGACTGGGACTGTTTTCCCTGGAGCATTGGAGGCTGAAGAGTGACCTTATACAGATGTGTAAAATCATGAGGGGACACGGATAGGGTAAATAGACAATGTCTTTTCCCCAGGATGGGGGAGTCTAAAACTAAAGAGCATAGGTTTGAGGTGAGAGGGGAAAGACCTAAGAGGGAACATGATCATGCTGAGGGTTGTGTGTGAATGGAATGAGCTGCCAGAGGAAGTGGTGGAGGCTGGTAAAATTACATCATTTAAAAGACACCTGGATGAGTATATGAATAGGAAGAGTTTAGAGGGATGTGGGCCAAGTGCTGGCAAATTGGACTAGATTAATATTTGATATCTGGTCAGCGTGGACAAGTTGGACCAAAGTTTCCATGCTGTACATCTCTATGACTCTATAACTTTCAGTTCATCTGTTTCATTTCAAATACTATGTACATTCAGATACAGGGCCTTTCAATTCCTCCTTTCACTCTACCTGTAAATCCAAATCTTATATGTTTGCCGACTCTTAGATTCAGACTTGATGTTGCTTCTTAGTACCTATCTCTTTGACCTTGGCTCTACTCTTTATCACTTACTTTCAAATCTGATGGATTGTCCCCACTACCCAGTTTAAAACTGAACAGAAAAAAATCTGTCGTGAATAAAGGCTGTCTTAATCTTTTTTTAATTTTTATGAATGTACCTCAAACAGAGCATCTGGCCTGGGTCAGAAACTGTCCTCAGTGATGTCTGGATGAAGAATGAAAAGGCACAAATTTAAAGTGATTTGCGAAAGAATGAAAAGTGATGTGGGGAAGGAATTATTTGCACGGAAAGCAAGGAGAGTCTGGAATGTGATGCCTGCATGTGTGGTGCAGGCACATTCGACAGAGGCTTTGAAGAGGGACTTCAGATGGTTATTTGAATGAGAATAATGGACGAGGTTAGGGGGAAGGGGAAAGAGAATCACCTTAAGACATAACCCTCCTTTGAAGAGCCAATGCAGATAAAAATGGACCTCTCATTTCAAATCTAATGTTGATCTTTCTTTTCATGCATCTTCCTTGCAGCTTCAACCTTCTATTCCTGGCCCTGATCAATCACCCGTGAACTTTGTATGGACGGCACAAAAAACAAAACCTTTCATTGTACTTAGGTACAAGTGACAATGTTTCCAATCGAATCAATTGCCATCTTCAGCATTGTAACAGTTCTGTGATTCTGCCATTTCTTTGTCGAAATGGTGCTTGTGTATTTGTAGGTACATTATTTAGGTGGTCATTAACATATATTTACATTTCAGTCTTGACTATATTAACTAATTATCGCATCTTCATTAAGTATATTTTGTTTCAGTAATAAACTAATAATTGTGTTACTTGTGATGGTTCCTGTTGTTGTGATAAGGTATTTAACTTGGTCACCTTGGTAACTGGAAAAAGTATTATATTTGATGTTACAGAGTCATAGAGATGTACAGTACGGAAACAAACCATGCGGTCCAACTCGTCCATGCTGATCAGATATCTTAAATTAATCTGGTCCCATTTGGCCCATGTCCCTCCAAACCTTTCCTGTCCATATACCCATCCAGATGCCTTTTAAATCTTGTAATTGTATCAGCATCCACCACTTACTCTGGCATCTCCTTCCATACACATACCACGCACTGCGTGAAAAAGTTGCTCCTCAGGTGCCTTTTAAATCTTTCCTCTCTCTCAGCTCAAACCTCTGCCCTCTAGTTTTGGAGACCACCCACCCTGGGAAAAGGACCTGGTCGATTTACCGTATACCATGCCTCTCATGATTTATTAACCTCTATAAGGTCACCTCTCAGCCTCCGAAGCTCCAGGGAAAACAGCCCCAGACTATTCAGCCTCTCCATATAGCTCAAACCCTGGCAACAACCTTGTAAATCTTTCCTGATCTCTTACAAGTTTCATAACATCCTTCCGAATTGCACATAATATTCCAAATGTGGCCTAACCAATGTCCAACCAACAACCACAACATGACCTCCCAACTCCTGTACTTTTTCTATGATGCCCCAAAGAGATTGGGGGGGTAGGTGATGTGGGGAACCAACGCCATGTGTTTCCTGTTTGGAGATGATAGATTAGGGGGGGGGGGGGAACATACTCTGATAATCAGGGTCAGATCATTCAGGAGAGATCTTCAGAAGCACTACCTCACACAAAGAGTGGCAGAGGTTTGAAACATTCTTCCACAAGTGACAGTTTATTCTAGATCAGTTTAAATTTGACCAAGGTAAACTTTTGTTCAGTAAATGTATTAAGGAATATGGTCCAAAGGCAGATGAATGGAGTTAAGTCACAGATTATCTCATTGAATGTTGGAAGAGGCTCAATGAGCTGAATGGCCCAATCCCCCTCCCATGTTCTCTTGCATCTACCTAAAATGGAAGTTGCACCAGATCAGGCCTCATGTGGACTGGGTGCCCAACAGACTGTGTAACTCAGTGGCCTTTCATCAATCTTAATGCATGCACGTGGGATGTCACACCATGTCTGTCAGTCTAACTGACCAAACTTCACTCAGCAACAGTGACTACCGGTGATGACAACTCCAAAAATTCACCACAATGCAAAAAAATGTTCTGTCTGTTTCTGCGAGTTTGTAGGTTAAGGGTATCATTGCAGTGATCGACCTGTCATGTGGGGAGCAGAGGGTTATCTTAGGGGTGCTTCTTCAGGTGCTCTGTGACAGTGATCACATTAAGCAGTAATTCTGCAGCAGCAATGGCCCTTCAAGATGTAGGAAATAACTCGGGCCCCTTGTCAGTGTTGTTAGAGTGTAATACTTGTCAGAAATGAGGATTGAAGTTGGGTTGAGGTTAAAGTTACGGTTAGGGCTAAGACTGTGGTTCAGGTTAGTGCATATCAACATTTAGGATTTGCAGGAAAGGAGTTAGCTTTGGTGAGGATCTAAAATTTGAATTTAGGTTATTATTAGAAGCAACAAGTATATGTATATTTTTACTAACCACAAAATGGCTTTTCAATTTAAAAGAATACATCAAAATGGCTGAGAATAGTTATTGAACCCTGTAAACGTGTACTGCTGTTTTGCAGAATTAAGCTGAAATCCAAAGATAAAAGGACAATAGAGTTTTCATGAAATGAATACTGACACATTAATTGACCATTTGAACTAATCTTGAACTGCTACAATGACATAACGATTCATGTAATTAAGACCCATTTCCTGGGAATATCATTGGATTAGCCTGATGTCAATCTTGTCACCTTATTACATTTCTTGTAATTAAGGCTGTTCTGTCTCTTAAAAAAACATATAAATAATGTGTAATTTTCTACTGTAATTGCGCAACTTCACCACGGAACACAGAAGCTTTAATCTCTGTGTTGCTGGACAGAATTGCGTCAAGATGCTTTAATTCAATAAACTAATGACCCTTGTTTTTGTACACACCACATTCCATTGATTCTTTTGACCGGTCTCGAACTAAGAGACTCTCTTGAGGCATCATAAAGCTTCATTGGGATTAGGTTATGGTTAAAATTAATTTATAAGAATCATGGTCAGTGGTGATTAAGAAAGGGAGTAGTATTATGAATAGTTGTGGTTAATGTTTTTGTGGTTAATGAATAATAAGGGTTTTACATGTGAGATCTGTATTTTGGATACTTTATGCCATATGACTGTAAGACAGAGGAGCAGAAATTAGGCCATTCAGCCCATCGAGTCTACTCTGCCATTCAATCATGGCTGGTAAGTTTCTCAACCCCATTCTCCCAGTTCCTCCCCAAAACCTTTCATCCCCTTAATACTCAAGAATCTCTGTCTCTCAATCTTAAATGTAGGAGGAGAAAGTGAGGACTGGAGATCAGAGCTGAAAATGTGTTGCTGGAAAAGCGCAGCAGGTCAGGCAGCATCCAGGGAGCAGGAGAATCGACGTTTTGGGCAAGAGCCCTTCTTCAGGAATGAGGAAATCTTTCCTCATTCCTGAAGAAGGGCTCTTGCCCAAATCTTTCCTCATTCCTAAAGAAGGGCCCATGCCCGAAACGTCGATTCTCCTGCTCCTTGGATGATGCCTGACCTGCTGCGCTTTTCCAGCTGTCTTAAATGTACTCAATAATGTGGCATCCACAGCCTTCTGTGGCACAAAATTCCATAGATTCACCATTTTCTGGCTGAAGAAGTTTCTCCTTGTCTCCATTCTAAAATGTCTTCCCTTTACTCTCAGGCTGTGTCCTCGGGTCCTAGCCTTTTCTACCAATGGAAACATCTTACCAGCATCCACTCTGTCCAGACCATTCAATATTATCTAAGTATCAATTAGATTCCCATTCATCCTTCTCAACTCCACTGAGTATAAACCCAGAGTCCTCAAATGTTCCTTAAATGCTGTCAAGTTCACAGTCACTGATTGTCCTCCCTCATATGTAGCCGGGGTCTACATAATAAAATAAAACAAAACAAAGAACTGCAGATGCTGAAGGTCTGAAACCAAAACAGAAATGGCTATAGAGACTCAGCAGGTCTGGCAGCTTCTGTGCAGAGAAAGCAGAGTCATCAACCTGATTTTCCAAAAGGTGCCACAATCAAAACCAGTGCCGGCTCAGGTATACCTTCTGTAAAGTTGGACGATAACATCCACAGCCATTCTTTCCAAGGGCTTCAGCAAACGATCTCCGGCTTATCATGGTGGAGAGAAGGACCACAAAATCCCAATCTGTAGAAACGTCTCTATCGACTGAAAATAGGGTGGCTATGGTAGGAGATTTTAACTTTCCAAACATAGAGTGGGACTGCCATAGTGTTAAGGGTTTAGATGGAGAGGAATTTATTAAGTATGTACAAAAACATTTTCTGATTCAGTATGTGGATGTATCTACTAGAGAAAGTGCAAAACTTGACCTACTCTTGGGAAATAAGGCAGGGCAGGTGACTGAGGTGTCAGTGGGGGGGGTGGGCACTTTGGGGTCAACAACCTTATTTTATTAGTTTCAAAATAGAGATGGAAAAGGACAGATCTAAACGCTGAAGTTCTAAACTGGATAAAGACCAATTTTGATGGTATTAGGCAAAAACTTTCAAAAGCTGATTGAGGGCTGATGTTCGCAGGTAAAGGGACGGCTGGAAAATGGGAAGCCTTCAGAAACGAGATAACGAGAATCCAGAAAAAGTATATTCCTGTTAGGGTGAAAGGAAAGGCTGGAAGGTGTAGAGAATGCAGGATGACTAAAGAAATTGAGGGTTTGGTTAAGAGAAAGAAAGAAGCATATGTCAGGTATAGACAGGATAGATCGAGTGAATCCTTCGAAGAGTATAAAGGCAGTAGGAGTATACTTAAGAGGGAAATCAGGAGGGCAAAAAGGGGACATGAAATAGCTTTGGCAAATAGAATTAAGGAGAATCCAAAGGGTTTTTACAAATATATTAAGGACAAAAGGGTAACTAGGGAGAGAAATAGGGCCCCTCAAATTTCAACAATGCGGCCTTTGTGTGGAGCTGCAAGAGGTGGGGGAGGTATTAAACATGTATTTTGCATCAGATTTTACTGTGGAAAAGAATATGGAAGATATAGACTGTAGGGAAATAGATGGTGACATCTTGCAAAATGTCCAGATTACAGGGGAGGAAGTGCTGGATGTCTTGAAACGCATAAAGGTGGATAAATCCCCAGGACCTGATCAGGTGCACCCCAGAACTCTGTGGGAAGCTAGAGAAGTGATTGCTGGGCCTCTTGCTGAGATATTTGTATCATCGATAGTCGCAGGTCAGGTACCGGAAGACTGGAGGTTGGCTAACGTGGTGCCACTGTTTATGAAA
>NC_057753.1:10953726-10956107 GCF_004010195.1 Chiloscyllium plagiosum
GTTCCCTGGATGCTGCCTGACCTGCTGCGCTTTTCCAGCAACACATTTTCAGCTCTGATCTCCAGCATCTGCAGACCTCACTTTCTCCTCATTCCTATCAGAAAGATGTTGTGAAACTTGAAAGGGTTCAGAAAAGATTTACAAGGATGTTGCCAGGGTTGGAGGATTTGATCTACAGGGAGAGGCTGAACAGGCTGGGGCTTTTTTCCCTGGAGTGTTGGAGGCTGAGGGGTGACCTAACAGAGGTTTACAAAATTATGAAGGGCATGGATAGGATAAATAGACAAAGTCTTTTCCCTGGGGTCGGGGAGTCCAGAACTAGAGACATTGGTTTAGGGTGAGAGGGGAAAGACATAAAAGAGACCTAAGGGGCAACTTTTTCACACAGAGGGTGGTACGTGTATGGAATGAGCTGACGGAGGAATTGGTGGAGGCTGGTACAATTGCAATATTTAAACGGCATTTGGATGGGTATATCAATTGGAAGGGTTTGGAGGGATATGGGCCAGGTGTTGGCAGTGGGACTGGATTGGTTTGGGATATCTGGTCAGCATAGACGGGTTGGACCGAAGGGTCTATGTGGGTGTCCTCGCTGTCCAGATGTTCCAGGGATGACTGCGGAACTAAGGGAATTTGCATCCACTGCGGACCCGATATGTTGGTCGGCAAATTGTAGGGGATCAAGGCAGGCTGGGAGGCTGGAGTTGGTGTGGTTCATGACCAACCTCTCTGAGCACGTCATGATTATGGAGGTCAGAGCCACGAGGTGTTCATTATTAATGAATGGTGGCTGAGTGGTCAGCACCACTGCCTTTCAGTGCCATGGATCCAGGTTTGATTCCAGCCTGGAGCTGTGTGGAGTTTGCACGTTTTCCTCACNNNGGATATTATTTCCCCCCCCCCCCATCCCCTCCCCCCCCCCCATCCCCTCCCAATGTCTGCATGGATTTCCTCTGGGTGGTTCAGTTTCCTCCTACAATCCAAAGATGGGCAGTTCAGGTGAATTGGTTGTGCTGAATTTCTCTGTGCATGTTAAGTGCATTGGTCAGAAGTAAATTTAGAGTAATGGGGTAGGGGAATGGATCTGGGTGGGTTACTCTTCAAAGGGTCGGTGTGAACTTGTTGGGCCAAATTGCTTGTTTCCACACGGTAGGTAATGTATAACATTTGTTTATAAAAAGATTTTTAATAATAAAGTATATTTTTGAAATAAAAGACATTGCAGGCACAAAGTTAAAAAGTTAAACATTACAGTGCTTACTAAAAAGTAGAAAAACAAAAGAATACAGGGAATCTGAACAGACATTTACAGAATCCACTCCCTCTCTGGACTTCAATTGCTCCAAGTCCTGCAGCTCCTGAGGAGGAAGTTTCAGCTGGAAGCTCACTGGAGAACCTCCGAGTTGCGCTGTCAACAGCGGGGGGCGGGGTCTCTCCAGGGCAGCCAATGAGAATCGCGGTGTTCGGTGGTGACGTCGCCAGCTGATTGTCTTTGTACCGCGCGCGCGCGCGCGCGCTCCAGGGTTAAAGGTTCACTGGGGCTCCGAATCTACCAATGGGAAGCCCTGGAGGACCACAAAGAGCCTGGTCCTCCTGCCAATCGGAGCCACCTTATTGTTTGAATGCGGAGGGTAGAGCGTGAGTTTTTGGAACAGCGGCTGTTTCTTTCTCCCTGAGTGAAGGGAGATCCCAGATTTGCAACCTCCGTCCTTTGTGAGTACGGCACTTGCCTTTCTCACGCTCTTCTTTTCCTTCCTTAGATATTTCCAGAATTCCTCTCAATATTGTAAATGGAGTCTGGTCAGAGCTCTGTACAACCTTAGCTATGCATAGAGTCACACAGATGTACAGCATGGAAACAGACCCTTCGGTCCAACCTGTCCATGCTGACCCAGATATCCCAACGCAATCTAGTCCCACCTGCCAGCACCCGGCCCATATCCCTCCAAACCCTTCCTATTCATATACCCATCCAGATGCCTCTTAAATGTTGCAATTGTACCAGCCTCCACCACTTCCTCTGGCAGCTCATTCCACACACGTACCACCCTCTGCGTGAAAAAGTTGCCCCTTAGGTCTCTTTTATATCTTTCCTCTCTCACATCCAAACCAATGCCCTCTAGTTCTGGTCTCCCCGATCGCAGGGAAAAGACTTTGTCTATTTATTCTAACCATGCCCCTTGTAATTTTGTAAACCTCTATAAGGTCACTCCTCAGCCTCTGACGCTCCACGGAAAACAGCCCCAGCCTGTTCAGCCTCTTCCTGTAGCTCAAATCCTCCAACCCTGGCAACATCCTTGTAAATCTTTTCTGAACCCTTTCAAGTTTCACAACATCTTTCCGATAGGAATGAGACCAGAATTGCACGCAATATTCCAACA
>NC_057753.1:10956367-10958923 GCF_004010195.1 Chiloscyllium plagiosum
CCACCACCCTCTGTCTTCTACCTTTTGAGCCAGTTCTGTATCCAAATGGCTAGTTCTCCCTGTATTCCATGAAATCTAACCTTGCTAATCAGTCTCCCATGGGGAACCTTGTCGAATGCCTTATTGAAGTCCATATAGATCACATCTACTGCTCTACCCTCATCAATCATCTTTGTTACTTCTTCAAAAAAACTCAATCAAGTTTGTGAGACATGATTTCCCACATACAAAGCCATGTTGACTATCCCTAATTAGTCCTTACCTTTCCAAATACATGTACAGGATTCCCTCCAACAACTTGCCCATCACTGAGGTCAGGCTCACCTGTCTATAGTTCCCTGGCTTGTCTTTACCACCCTTCTTAAACAGTGGCACCATGTTTGCTAACCCCCAATCTTCCGGCACCTCACCTGTGACTATCAATGATACAAATATCTCAGCAAAAGGCCCAGCAATCACTTCTCTCGCTCCCAAGGAGTTCTCGGGTACACCTGATCAGGTCCTGGGGATTTATCCACCTTTTAACCGTTTCAAGACATCCAGCACGTCCTCCTCTGTAATCTGGACATTTTGCAAGGTGTCACCATCTACTTCCCTACGGTCTATATCTTCCATATCCTCTTCCACAGTGAATACTGATGCAAAATAATCATTTAGTATCTTCCTCATTTTCTGTGGCTCCGCACAAAGGCCACCTTGCTGATCTTTGAGGGGCCCTATTCTCTCCCTAGTTACCCTTTTGTCCTTAATATTTGTAAACACCCTTTGGATTCTCCTTAATTCTATTTATCAATGTTATCTCATGTCCCTGTTTTGCCCTCCTGATTTCCCTGTTAAGTATACTCCTACTTCCTTTATACTCTTCTAAGGATTCACTTGATCTATCCTGTCTATACCTTACATATGCTCCCTCCTTTTTCTTCACCAAACCCTCAATTTCTTTAGTCATCCAGCATTCCCTGTATCTACCACCCTTCCCTTTCACCCTAACAGGAATATACTTTCTCTGGATTCTTGTTATCTCATTTCTGAAAGGTTCCCATTTTCCAGCTGTCCCTTTACCTGCAAACATCTGCCTCCAATCAGCTTTCGAAAGTTCTTGCCTAATACCGTCAAAATTGGCCTTTCTCCAGTTTAGAACTTCTACTTTTAGAAGGTTTATCCTTTTCCGTCAAGATTTTAAAACGAATAGAATTATGGTCATTCCTTGCATTGAAATAAATGCAGTTTAATTTATTAGTCCTACCTTGTCCCTTCCTGCCCTGACTGTTGGTTTGATTCACTTCAGTTCTCAACTGTACCAGTCTCAGATTGATCTCTTTCCTCACTATCTTCGTGGGCGGCACGGTGGCACAGTGGTTAGCACTGCTGCCTTACAGCGCCAGAGAAAATTGTCTTGTACGCACTTAACAAATTCCTCTCCATCTAAACCTTTAACACCATGGCAGTCCCAGTCGGTGTTTAGAAAGTTAAAACTTTGGAAAGTTAAAACTCAGGCGACTGACTGTGTGGAGTTTGCACATTCTCCCCGTGTCTGCGTGGGTTTCCTCCGGGTGCTCCGGTTTCCTCCCACAGTCCAAAGATGTGCACATCAGGTGAATCGGCCATGCTAAATTGCCCGTAGTGTTAGGTAAGGGGTAAATGTAGGGGTAGGGGTGGGTTACGCTTCGGCGGGTCGGTGTGGACTTGTTGGGCCAAAGGGCCTGTTTCCACACTGTAAAGTAATCTAATCTAATCTAATCTAATCTCCCTGGGTCCCCCCCCACCTTACTAGTTTAAATCCTCCCAAGCAGTTCTAGCAACTTTCTCTGCCAGTATATTAGTCCCCTTCCAATTCAGGTGCAATCCGTCCTTCTTGTACAGGTCACTTCTACCCCAAAAGAGATTCCAATGATCCAAAAATGTGAATCCTTCTCCCATACACCAGCTCCTCAGCCATGCATTCATCTGCTCTATCCTCCTATTCCTGCCCTCGCTGGCTGGTAGCACTGAGAGTAATCCAGATATTCCTACCCTTGAGGACCACCTTTTTAAATTTCTGCCTAACTCTCTCTAATCTCCCTTCAGAATCTCAACCTTTTCCCTTCCTATATCGTTGGTTCCAATGTGGACAATGACCTCTTGCTGGCCTCTCTCCCCCGTGAGAACATTCTGCACCCTCTCTGAGACATTCTTGATCCTGGCACCAGGGAAACAACACACCATTCTGCTTTTTCTCTGCTGGCCACAGAAACATCTGTCTTTACCTCGGACTACAGAATTCCCAAACACATTTGATCTCTTGGAAGCCGATGTACTCCTCATTGCATTAGAGCCTGGGTCAATACCAGAAACTTGGCTGTTCGTGCTACGTTCCCCTGAGAATCCATCACCCCCTACATTTTCCAAAACAGCATACCTGTTTGAAATGGGCATATCCACAAAAGACTCCTGCCCTTGGTGCTGACCTCTCTTACCTTTCCTGGAGTTAACCCATCTATGTGACTGTATCTGAGACTTTCCCCCCTTCCTATAACTGCCATCCATCACATACTGTTGCTGTTGCAAATTCCTCAT
>NC_057753.1:10959995-10968452 GCF_004010195.1 Chiloscyllium plagiosum
TTATGAGGAAAGGCTGAGAGACTTGGGCCTTTTCTCATTGGAAAGGCGGCGGCTAAGGGGGGATTTGATAGAGACATACAAGATGATCAGAGGATTAGATAGGGTAGACAGAGAAAGACTTTTTCCTAGGATGATGATGTCAGCTTGTACGAGAGGGCATAAGTACAATTTGAGGGGTGATAGATTTAAGACTGATGTCAGGGGCAAGTTCTTTGCACAGAGAGTGGTAAGGGTGTGGAATGCCCTACCTGCTAAGGTAGTCAACTCAGCCACATTAGGGAGATTTAAACAATCCTTACATAAGTGCATGGATGATTTTGGGATAGTGTAGCGGGACGAGCTGAGAATAGTCCACGGGTCGTCACAACATCGAGGGCCGAAGGGCCTGTTCTGCGCTGTATTGTTTTGTGTTCTAACCCATGCAGACACGAGGTGGGGGGGGCAGGGAAAGGACATGCAAACTCCACACAGACAGTCACCTGAGAGTCTCTGTGCTGTGAGGCAACGGTGCTAACCACTGAGCCGCCTAGGTCTCAGCCGACAAGAATGAGCACTTTTATGAGAGCTGGGAGGGCGGATATGAGGTCCATCAAAGCGAGAATGGGAGGTGAGTTATGGAATGGAGATGTACAATCTTCAGGGAAAGAGTGAGGCTGCACTGAATTTCAGTCCTAGCTGAATGTGTTTGACTTGTGGAACCATCTTTTACAGGTTATGAGAAAGGGAAGCTTTGCGGGCCAAAATCTCAAACCAAAAAAAAATCACGATCTGACCAAGGGGCTTGAATCGCTGGTATTCAAATAGGTTTTGAAGTTTTGAATCTAAAGGGAGCAACCATGTGTGATCTGACAGTTTACAAAAGTTGTCGACATCAGTGTGACCGAGGTGGGGAGGGGTGGGGGGAGGAAAGAGGAGAGAGAGAGACACCTGTGTGTGTCCCAGTGAACTGACGGTGGGAAGAGCTTTAACCAGTTACACAGACTCGGAGAGAGTGTGTTCCAGGGAACTGGCTGTGGGAAGTAACAGAAATAAAAACACACTGTTCACAGCAGTGGGAGACTGAACCCGTGTGGGTGGTCTTTCAACTGATGTCAACACTGGAGAGATGGACGAGGATTCCCACGTCATGGAGAAACTGGAAATGCGGGGACTGCGGGAAGCAATTCAAATTCCTATCTTTGCTGGATGGCTATCGCTGCAGTCACACCAGGGAGAGACCGTTCACCTGCCCAGTGTGTGGAATGGACTTTGTTCACTTGTCTACCCTGGTGACCCACTGGAGGGCCCACACCAGGGAGAGGCCTTTCTCCTGCTCAGCGTGTGGGAAGGGCTTCAGCCAGTTGTCCTCCCTGCTGACGCACTGGCGTATACACACCAGGGCGAGGCCGTTCACCTGCTCCATCTGTGGGAAGGGGTTCAGCTGGTCATCCGCCCTGCTGACGCACCAGCATGTCCACACGGGGGAGAAGCTGTGCACTTGCTCCACGTGCGGGAAAGACTTCAGTTAGTCCTCCAACCTGCAGAGACACCAGCAGCTCCACACCAGGGAGAGGGCAGTTAACTGCACTTAGTGTGGGAAAGGGATTCAGTCAGACTCCCCTGAGACACTGAATAGATCCTGTGACCACGTGGGTTTTAATTGGATCAGTGTTTAAGAGGGGGAGGCGGTATTATCGTTGGACTGTTGTGGCCCAGGTAATGTTTTTCGATGCCTATGTGGAATTAACTTCCAGACGAAGTGGTGGTTGTGGATACAGTTACAACATGTAAAAGACATTTTGGATCAGTACATGAATAGGGAAAGGTTTGGAAGAACATGGGCCTGGAGCAGGCAGGTGGAACTTGTTTAGTTTGGGATTATGGTCAGCATGGATTGGTTGGACCGAAGGGTCTGTTTCTGCACTGTGTGACTCTATGACTACCTTCGGGAACATGGCATTTTAAGTGTTCAACCTGTTTTGAGAGACACTCCCTCCACACCTTCTCTGGTAGGAAGTTACTTACTTCTATCACCGTCTGGGTGAAATGGGTTTTTTCAGAACTCCTCTGAACTACTTACTCCTCACCTTCAACTTCTGCTCTCTGTTCTTCAAAAGATTGTCAGTGTCATTGTCCGTCTGTGCCTCTCTGAATTTTGCACACCTCAGTCAGATCCCCCCCATGGCCTCCTCTGCTCCAGGGTAAACAAACCCAGCCTATCCAGCCCCCCCTCATAACTGAGACTTTCCATCCCAAGCAACAGCTGGCGAATCTCCTCTGCACCCTCTCCAGTTCAATCACGTCCTTCTGATAGTGTGGCAACCAGAGCTCTGCACGTCAATGTTTTAGAGTAAAAGAGTCCTACAACATGGAGACAGACCCTTTGGCCCCAGCTGATCCCTGTTGACTAAAATATCATCTGCGCTAAGTCCATTTCCCTGGACTTGGCCTATATCCTTCTAAACCTTTGTGTTTGTCCAAATGCCTTTTAAATGTTGTTAATGTACCCACATCAACCACTTCCACTTCCATATGCATACCACTCTGCGTAAAAAAACAAAAGAGTCCCCCTAAGGTTCCCTTTTATTCTTTCCCCTCTTTCACCTTAAACTGATGCCCTTTAAGTCCTCGATTCCCCAACCCTGGGAAAAAGACTGAGTGCATTCACCCAATCCATGCCTCTCGTGATTTTATATATTTTTAATGAGATCTCCAACCCCCCCCCAGTTGTGACGCGATTTCCTTGCTTCCAAGCCCTGGTTAATGAAGACAAGCATCCCCTCTGCCTTCCTCACCCCCCTTTTTACCTGTACTGACATCTTTGGTGATCTCTGGACTTGGACACCAAGGTCCCTTTATTCCTCATCACTCTGCAGGGACCAGTTACTTATTGCGTATTTCCTTCCCTTATTAAATTTCCCAGAATGCCTCGATTAAATTCAATCGCTCTGCCCCATTTACCAGCTGATCGATATCAGACTGTAGCTGAAGACCATCCTCCTCACTTTCAACACCACCACCTTTCCAGCATTTACTTCTGAACAGAGAGGGGGGCAGCACTGTCTCTGGCTGAAGAGTGGGAATTGGGTGGAGGGAACTTTGCAAGCTATAATTCCTTCATTTTCTTCCCCCCCAAAGTAAATGGAGTTTTTGTTTTTTAAAACAAAAAATGCACAAGGTTTAAACTTCACACTCGCTGAAACTTTGTCCTCTTCTCTTTTTCCCCCCCAGAGAGTTGTGGGACTGGTACCTGTTGCTACTTTGTGATCTATTCCAATGAAATTTATCCTCTGCAGGCAGGGGTGAACAGCCTGTTTCTGTGCTTTGTGGGAGATCAGGCCAGCGGCTTTTAAATCTTTATGTTAAGCAGAAGAGTTAAGTGTCGATCAGCAATTGTATTTCGGGAGTAGTACTTGCAGCCCTGGTAATCTGTTGGATCAACAGAGAGAAGGGAGAGAGAGTGGATGTCTAATAAAAGAGCAGGCAGAAGAGTTGTTGTTTTCCTTGTTCAGTCAGTTAAGTTGGTTGAGATGAGACTGGATACTGCTTTTAATTGATCATAATTAAACACTACAATGGAACACCTTAAATTCAAAGAATTTTAGATTAGATTAGATTACTTAGTGTGGAAATAAGCCTTTTGGCCCAACAAGTCCACACTGACCCTCCAAAGAGCAACCCACCCAGACCCATTCCCCTACATTTACCCATTCACCTAAAACTACAGGCAATTTAGCATGGCCAGTTCACCTAACCTGCACATTTTTGGACTGTGGAAGGAAACCCATGCAGACACTGGGAGAATGTGCAAACGCCACACAGACATGTGCCTGAGGTGGGAATTGAACCCGAGTCTCTGGCACTGAGGCAGCAGTGCTAACCACTGTGCCGCCCACAATTTTGAAAGGGCAAATCGAACAGTAAACTTGAAGAGATTTGTTCTTCCATTTCTATCCTTGGGTGACCCAAGTAAGACATTTTTACTGATTTGCTCCATAATAATCTACCTGCTGGATTTTTTCAAGGTAAACAATTTCTGGTGGGAGAAATTCTGTTAAAAGCATTTTAACTGTGGAACCACCAGCTCTCGTCAGAGCAGTGCATTTGTGAAAAAACATCATTTTGGAAGAATTCTTGAATAACTGCGGTCGGACTGAAAATAGTTTCCCCACTGAACGTTGCAAGTGTGTTGCTGCGAAACAGAGGAGGATTGAACTTACAACGTGAAACAAACTTTGCAGAGAAAGGAATTTCCCAGGATCGGAGAGGTTGATGGCAGTCAACAATTGTCAGATTTTCATGTAAATAACAGCTCGTACGGGGAGATTACTAGCGAACCCAGAAGAGGGGCATCTATAATGATTTGTAGAGAATATGCAAAATCTTTCCTTTTGCATTTGTCTGACTGCTCAACGTTTCAATGTCTTTTCCCAGAATTAGAGGAAGTCCAAAACTGGGCGGGGGGGCATAGGTTTGAGGTGAGAGGGGAAAGATTTAACATGGACCTGAGGGGCAACCTTTTCACACAGAGGGTGGTGTGTATGGAATGAGCTGCGATAGGAGGTGGTGGAGGCTGGTTCAATTACAATGCTTAAAAGGCATTTGAGCCTTTTAAGCGTTGTAATTGAATGAATCTTTCCTTTTGCATTTGTCTGACTGCTCAACGTTTCAATGTCTTTTCCCAGAATTAGAGGAAGTCCAAAACTGGGCGGGGGGGCATAGGTTTGAGGTGAGAGGGGAAAGATTTAACATGGACCTGAGGGGCAACCTTTTCACACAGAGGGTGGTGTGTATGGAATGAGCTGCGATAGGAGGTGGTGGAGGCTGGTTCAATTACATGTAATTGAATGGGTACATGAAGAGGAAGGTTTTAGAGGGATATGGGCCAAGTGCTGGCAAACAAGACTAGATTCCTAACTTACAGTAGTGGAAACAGGCCCTTCGGCTCAACAAGTCCACACCGACCCTCCGAAGAGCAACACACCCAGACCCATTCCCCTACATTTACCCCTTCACCTAACACTACAGGCAATTTAGCATGGCCAATTCACCTAACCTGCACATTTTTGGACCATGGGAGGAAACTGGTGC
The DNA here is from genome assembly GCF_004010195.1 of Chiloscyllium plagiosum. Lineage (NCBI taxonomy): Eukaryota > Metazoa > Chordata > Chondrichthyes > Orectolobiformes > Hemiscylliidae > Chiloscyllium > Chiloscyllium plagiosum. The sequence continues at coordinate 10,965,066 of NC_057753.1, forward strand.
ACCCGGAGGAAACCCACGCAGACACAGGGAGAATGTGCAAACTCCCCACAGACAGTTGCCCGGGGCAGGAATTGAACCCGGGTCTCTGGCGCTGTGAGGCAGCAGTGCTAACCACTGTGCCACCATTCATTTAGGATATCTGGTTGGCTTGGATGAGTTGGACCGAAAGGTCTATTTCCCTGCACTATGGGGATGAAGTGCTTTAAAGTTTACTGGCAGTAAGTAAATTGTGCTGAACTGGGGGCCTAGTGAAGTGTTAGGTGGGTTTTTGTTCTAAACTGCTCATTCTTTTCGGCCTCCGAAATTGTATTTCCAATACAGCGAGAGGTGCTGCCAGAAACGTTTAAGCAGTTAGATAACACACATACGAGAGGGCAAAGTGGGACTTGTCTTTGGATTTGCGGTAAATCTTCAAAGCCCGTACAGTGTGTAAGCCGGCCATTCAGCCCATCAAGTGCATGCCACCGAGACTCATCCCTATCCATCCCCTTACCCGACCCAGGTGTTTCTGCTGGTGGGTGAGACTCGGACTGCCCAAGGAAGCAGTAGAGGCAGCTTCATTAAGTATATTCAAGACACAGTTGGATGGGTCTTTGCATAGTAGGGGAATTAAGGGTAGTCAGGACAATGCAAGTAGGAGGAACTGAAATGATGGATAGATCAGCCATCATCTTAATGAATGGCGGAGCAGGCTCGATGGACCAAATGGCCGACTCCTGCTTCTATAGCAAAAGTGAGGACTGCAGATGCTGGAAATCAACGTGCAAACTCCACACAGTCAGTCGCCTGAGGCGGGAATTGAACCCGGGTCTCAGGCGCTGTGAGGCAGCAGTGCTAGCCACCGTGCCGCCCACTAAAGTAGGAGGAACTGAAATGATGGATAGATCAGCCATCATCTTAATGAATGGTGGAGCAGGCTCGATGGACCAAATGGCCTACTCCTGCTTCTATAGCAAAAGTGAGAACTGCAGATGCTGGAAATCAGAGTCTAGATTAGAGTGGTGCTGGAAAAGCACAGCAAGTCAGGCAGCATCCGAGGAGCAGGAAAATCGATGTTTCGGGCAAATGCCCTTCATCAGGACTGAAGACAGGGAGCCTCCAGGGTGGGGAGCGGCCTCCAGGTGGCCTACGCTTGCTTCTATTACTATGAAACTACTGCATTTCCCATGGCTAACCCACCTAACCTGCACATCCCTGGACACTATGGGCTATTTAGCATGGCCAATCCAAATCAGGGCAGGTGAGCAATGTAGTGATGTGGAAAATGAACATCAGAGAACAATAGAAAGAGACAAGGTGAATAAATGTGCCAGCAATCAAAACTGGATTCTAAACATCAGCAAAAATAAAACTAACAGCTTAGTATCTGAATGTGTACTGCATTATAACATAAGTGAATGAATTGACTGCACACATTGAAGGGAGTAATTATGATCTGAGACTCCTTACAGAGAGATGTCTTCAGGATGACAAGGATTGGATCCTGAATATCGAGGGGGTATGTGGCATTCAAGTCGAATGGGAAACTAGGTAACAGTAGAGAATTGGCGCTGCTAATCAACACATTGATAACATGGTAGTCTGGTGTCAGCTTGGATTTCAGGTCCTGATTTCTGTTTTCTGTTGATCTCCCTATTCCTAGAGTTAGATGTCATCTGTTCTCAGCTCTGCTGGATTTCTACTGATGCTTTGACCCCCTTTTACACCTTCTAGATCATTAAACATTTAGTCATCAAGGTCCAACCCACAATTTCCCAGCCTGTCAACTATCCAGAAACAGTGTCATCATAGCAGGGAATAAACAAGAAAAATGAATCAAAATTGGAAAGAAGTAAGTGCTCGTGCTTAATGTTTGTTGATCAGGAAGTAAAGCAGAAATAGGGGTCTCCCAGGATTCTTAGTGCCCACTTGAGGAATTCTCTCTCCCTTACATTTAAGTATTAGTACCCAGCTATGATTTATAACAAGTATTTACGTCAACTGAAATAAAGCATCTGTTATCAAATAGACAGAGATATACAACATGGTAATAGATTTTTCTCTCTTATGTACGCACACACATGTATGTTGATGAGGTGAATTTGTATTTGCAGAATTATATTGGTAGATACATTCAATTTTGCTCAAAAAGCATACAATCCACAGTTAATGCAGGGCACTCAATATATGTAATATTTTGTAAATTTCATTTTGGAACTAGAACCAGTCTGACTCAAGTTTGGGATACAGACAGACTCTGACCTCACACCTTTAATGCATTGTCTGGGCTGAGATGTCACCTTTTGTGATATAACCTCACGTTATCTCGAGAAGGTGACTCATAAGAAGTTCTGGGTTTTACATATTAATGATACCTACAACCTATTCTAAAAGATCAAATACTTAACAATCCAGGTTTGTGCAATGTATCATTTCAGTGGCATGACACTCACGTTTTGCTATAAATTATGTGTCTTATGATCTTATACTCCGCAAACACCTGATGAAGTGGCAGCGCTCAAAGCTAGTCCAAATAGACCTGTTGGATTATAACCTAGCGATGTGTGATTTTTACCTTTCTCCAGGTTAGGGTGGATTATAGGTTCAGGGTTGTGTAGGTTAGGCGCATTATTCAGAGGTAAATGTAGAGCAATAAGGGTGAGGAAATGGATCTGGGTGGGTGACTCTTCGGAGGGTCGGTGTGGACTCACCGGGGCCACGTAGCCTGCTTCCACACTGTAGGGATTCGATGAAGGGAAGGGATTTTTGCAAAGTGTGCTCTGCTCCCGTTCTGCTGCAGGGTCCGGCTGTCGTTGCCGAATTTGCCCCGCCCCATAGCTCCATTGTGACATCACAAGGCGGACGTGGCCCTGTCAGTTTGAGTGAAACTCCCTCCCTCTGGGCAACTCCTCATCCTGGGAGAGAGGGGGAAATCTGTTCACTTGTAGCAACTGGAGTGAATCCAGAGAGGGAGCAGGCTCTGCAACTCAGCTATGTGTCCTAATGTGTTCAACATGCGGCGTGACATCGAACAATTCTTCCGCCGCCTTCGCCTCCGCGCCTACTTCTTCAACCAAGACTCTCGCCCACCCTCTGACGACCCCTTCTCCTGCCTCCAACACACCCCATCCACCTGGACACCCCGTGCTGGCCTCCTACCTGCCCTCGACCTCTTCATAGCCAACTGCCGCCACGACATTAACCGCCTCAACATCTCTCACCCACTCCAACCTCTCACCCTCGGAACGCGCAGCCCTCCACTCCCTCCGTTGCAACCCCAACCTCACTATCAAACCAGCTGACAAGGGAGGCGCAGTAGTAGTTTGGCGCACCGACCTCTACACCGCTGAGGCTAAACGCCAGCTCGCGGACACCTCCTCCTACTGCCCCCTTGACCATGACCCCACC
>NC_057753.1:10970420-11001285 GCF_004010195.1 Chiloscyllium plagiosum
CTCAGTCAAATCCCTCGAACTCAGCACCGCCTTCCTAACCTGCAATCATCTTCCTGACCTCTCCGCCCCCACCCCATTTTGGCTATCATCCTCACCTTGACCTCCCTCCACCTATCGCATTTCCGATGCCCCTCCCCCAAGTCCCTCCTCACTACCTTTTATCTGCTGGACACACTTTCCTCATTCCTGAAGAAGGGCTTATGCCCGAAATGTCGATTCTCCTGTTCCTTAGATGCTGCCTGACCTGCTGCGCTTTCCCAGCAACACATTTTTAGCTCTGATCTCCAGCATCTGAACCCCTCACTTTCTCCTATATGTCCTAATTACCTGGGTGAGGAGGGACGGAAGGATAGAGACTGGGAGGATGGAGGGATAGACATTTTTCTGTTTTTATTTTTAAAATGCACCCGATTCCCACAGATAAATGTAACAGGTACATGCAATATTCCTCATTGCAGCTTCAAGCCGGCTGCAACGGTTTTGTATCCTCTGTTCTTCCTCCGCCTTGGCTCCAGTACATTCAGCTTCCTTGCCCCATCCTGACCCATGCCCCGAAGCATTGATGCTTCAAGCTGACCTCTCAAAAGTTCGATTTGTCCCTCCATTCTTTTCCTGGTGGGTTTGTGGGTTTTGCAAACTTTCCCAATCCTCTGATTGAGGAGATGAGTTGGGAGGTTATGCTATTGCTCTACAGGACATTGCTTTAGCCACCTTTAGAGTATTGTATGCAATTCTGGTACCCCTCCTTTCGGAAAGATGTTGTGAAACTTGAAAAGGTTCAGAAAAGCTATACAAGGATGTTGCCGGGTTTGAGCTAGAGGGAGAGGCTGATTAGGCTAGTGCTGTTTTCCCTAGCGCGCTGGAGGCTGAGGGGTGACTTTAGAGATGTTTATAAAATCGTGAGAGGTACGGATAGAGTAAGGGGAGTCTAAAGATGTGCAGGTTGGGTGAATTGGCCATGCTAAATTGCCCATAGTGTTCGATTCATTAGTCAGAATGGGGTGGGGGAATGGGTCTGGGTAGGTTGCTCTTCGGAGGTCAGTGTGGGCTTGTTGGGCCAAAGGGCCTGTTTCCACACTGTAGGGAATCTAATCTCAGAACGCGAGGGTATTATGAAGTTGGGGACATGTACTGTACCTTTAAGGAAGCTGAAACTCCTGGCTGGCACACGGTGTGCTGAAAAATTTTAAAACATATTGTTCGGTTGTGAAACAAACAGCTGGAACTGCGTTGCCATGGTATACAACAAACTCAAGTTCGTCCAATCAGTTTAAGTTATGCCCAAAATCCAAATGCATTTGAAATTTATTGTTTTGGATGACATCAAACCGATGAGACGATTTGATATTTGGAGTATGTAAAATGTGTTTTGAATAGTTGGACAAAACAGCAAAAAGCAGCCAAGCACCAACAGACTTCAGAGAGCTACTCTGATGGCAAGGTACCCATCCATAAGAAATTTGTGCAGTCGAAGACTGAAGATGACCTAGAGGAATCTATAGAGGAAGTTCAACATCAGAAGATGACAACTAGTTTTGAAATTGATGCGCTGTAAATTTAAGAGGAAATTTATCGGACCAGTATTGTAGAGTCAGGGTTAAAAATAGGCTTATGAGAAAGGAGTTGTAAACAGTTCTTGTTTAATCTTTTCTTTTGGTCTTAAAGAATAATATTGTTAACTTTTTTTCTTTGCCACTCAAAATTTAACACATTATGTCACAAGGTGACCATTTGTGTGTGTCTGGTTTAAAGTAGCAGAAGGGTTTACCCCATGTCATGGTAAGGGTAATCGGTTCAGGGTGAGGGGGGAGGGAGAATTTAAAAGGGACTGAAGGGCAACTTTTTCATTGAGGATGGGCGAGTAAGGAATGAGTTGCCAGAGGAAATGGTGAATGCTTGTACAATTGGCCATGCTAAATTGCCCGTGTTGGGTGAAGGGATAAATGTAGGGGAATGGGTCTGGGTGGGTTGCGCTTCGGTAGGTCGGTGTGGACTTGTTGGGCCGAAGGGCCTGTTTCCACACTGTGTAAGTAATCTAATCTAATTACAATATCTAGGAGGCGAATGCTTGTACAATTGGCCATGCTAAATTGCCCGTGTTGGGTGAAGGGATAAATGTAGGGGAATGGGTCTGGGTGGGTTGCGCTTCGGTAGGTCGCTGTGGACTTGTTGGGCCGAAGGGCCTGTTTCCACACTGTGAAAGTAATCTAATCTAATTACAATATCTAGGAGGCATCTGGATGGGTATATGAATAGGAAGGGTTTAGAGTGATGGACGAGTTAGACCGAATGGTCTGTTTCTGTGCTGTATGTCTCCATGATTCTGGCTTGCCACTAAATATTTGCCATGTCTGTATGTTCAGTTTCTCTGTGGTGTCTGCATCAAAAATGCCTTGATGTCTCCTTTCATCCCCAACTTCCCAGGGATGTTAACCATTTCATGTTTCTGAAGAAGCTGCATTGCAGGTTCACCCTGAGTTTACACTTTTTTTTGTTGCTTCTCCGAATCAGACCGACTCACTCTCAGCAGTATCACAATGTCATGAAAGTTATTAACTTTCAGGTGGCATTATCCAAAATTCAAAGAGATATCGCCCCTGTAAGATCCTGAATCAGACCGTCAGGAGAATTAGAGAGGTACAGAGAGAGTGGGATGGTGCTTTCAATTTTGTGGAATAATAAAAGAAAAGAATGTTTCGCAGAAAGTAGAATTGCTTGTTGTGAATTTCTACCCTGCACTGATAGAGATGACTTTTGTAACCTCGTTTTACTATCACCTGATGAAGGAGCGATGCTGCAAAAGCTAGTGTGCTTCCAAATTATTGGACTATAACCTGGTGTTGTGATTTTTATCTTTTTACAGAGTATTTGAAGGTCTGAAAACAGAAGTTTCAAAATCAACAGATGATGGGCTTAGGTTGGAAACGTCGACTCTCCTGCTCCTCGGATGCTGCCTGACCTGCTGCGCTTTTCTAGCGCCGCACCTTTCAACTCTGACTCTCCAGAGTCTGCAGTCATCACTTTGTCATCAATGTCTGACAGTCACTTGATCCATCAGGACCGCAGTGATTTTTGACTGTGATTCTGTGAGAAGGAGCAAAGCTTTTCGGTTCCTGTTTCAGTACGTGTTCAGCATCAGTAAGAGACCCTACAGTTTCAGCGCACTGAGTGTGGAGCCTTAAACGGTTAGACGGCCTGGAAAGAGGAATTCACGGCAGGGAGGGGCTGTACACGCACCTGTGCGCTGCTGAAGCTTCGACCATGGAGAAAGCTGAGGAATCCCAACACATGGAGAAACCGTGGAAGTGTGGTGACTGCGGAAAAGGCTTCTGTGCCTGGAGATTCATTGGCGCAGTCACACTGGGGAGAGGTTGTTCTCCTGCCCCACGTGCAGGAAGAGTTTTACCCAGGCCTCCCACCTCGTAGCCCATAGCCGGGTCCACACAAGGGAGAGGCCGTTCTTCTGCCCCGAGTGCGGGAAGGGCTTCACCCACCCCTCCCGTCTTCATAGCCATCGGCATGTCCATACTGGGGAGATACCGTTCCCTTGCCCCAAGTGCGGGAAGGGCTTCAACAATTGCTCCAACTTGCTGAGGCACTAGCGGGTCCATATGGGGGAGAGGCCCTTCAGCTGCCCTGAGTGCGGGAAGGGCTTTACCCAAAACTCCACCCTTGTGACCCACCGGCGGGTCCACACGAGGGAGAGGCCTTTCAGTTGCCCTGAGTGCGGGAATAGCTTCACCCAGTCCTCTCATCTCCATAAGCACCGACGGATCCACACGGGCGAGAGGCCCTTCAGCTGTCCCGAGTGCAGTAAGGCATTCAGCAATTCCTCTGACCTGCTGAGGCACCAGCAGGTCCACACGGGGGAGAGGCCCTTCAGCTGCCCCGAGTGCGGGAAGGGCTTCACCTACTCCTCATACCTCCAGAAGCACCGATGGGTGCACACAGGCAAGAGGCCCTTCAGCTGCCCCGCGTGCAGGAAGGTGTTCAGCAGTTCCTCCGACCTGCAGAGGCACCAGCGGGTCCACAAGGGGAAGAGGCCTTTCCCCTGCCCTGAGTGCAGGAAGGCCTTCAGCAATTCCTCTGATCTGCTGAGGCATCAACGAGTCCACATGGGCTAGACGCCATTTGCCTGCCGCGAGTGCCAGTGGAGGTTCACATTGTCCTGCAATTTGCAGAGGCACCGATGGGGCACTAGTGCTCCCAACACTCAGATTCCACCAGTGATGCTGCTGTGGATCACTCCCAGGACTGAACTCCCTCACCGTTCTGACAGTGTGTGCCATGGGAGAGTCAGTGGGCTTTTTTTTTTCTGCTGGACTGCCCTCTGTTTCCCTTCCCCATCAACATCGCTTCAAGTGGGCGCAGCTGCTCATTTAGCCCGGGAGTTACTCTCTCTAGTTTTTTCTGTCCAGTTAAAGAATTGTTGGCTCTTTTTGGGAACGAGTCCAAGTCTGTAAGAAATAGCTTGAAGCTACATTGAGGAATATTGCATGTGCTATACTTGTACCTATTGTATTTATTTGTGGGCATCAGGTACGTTTTAAAAATAAAAACAGAAAAGATATCTACCTCTTTCCCCCCCCCCCTTTCCAATCTCTATACTTCCGTCCCTCCTCACTTAAGACACATAGGCAGAAGGGTATACTGCAGATGCTGGAGAATAGAGTCAAGATTAGAGTGGTGCTGGAAAAGCACAGCAGGTCAGGCAGCATCCAGGGGGGGGGCGGGGGAGAAGGTACCTACGAGTGCAATAGGTGGACGGATGTGAGGGTAAAGGTGATAGGTCAGAGAGGAGAGTGGAGCGGATAGGTGGGAAGGAAGATTGACAGATGGGACAGATCATGAGGATGGTGCTGAGCTGGAATGTTGGAACTGGTGTAAGGTGGGGGCAGGGGACATGAGGAAACTGGTGAAGCCCACATTGATGCCATCAGGTTGAAGGCTCCCAAGGCGGAAGATGAGGCATTCTTCCTTCAGGCGTCAAGTGGTGAGGCAGTGGCAGTGGAGGAGGCCCAGGACCTGCATGTCCTCCGAGTTGGAGGGGGAGTTGAGTCTATAGACTCCGCTCCCTCCCTGGATTCACTCCAGTTGCTACAAGTAAACAGATTTTCCCCCCCCTCTCCCTGCTCGGATGAGGAGTTGCCCAGAAAGAGGGAGTTTCACTCTGGAACTGACAGGGCCACTTCTATGTTGTGGACATCTTCAATGGGTCACTGGGCGTGGCCAGTGGTCGGGCAAAGCCAACAACTGAACCCGCACTGCGCCTGCTCCGGACGGTCGGCCGACTGGCTCGCACTGCACCTATGTTGCCCAGCCACAGGCGTGGAGGAGAGACCGTTTGCAATTACCTGTACGTCTTCCCTTCATAGAATCCCTACAGGGTGGAAGCAGGCTACTCAGCCAAACAAGTCCACACCGACCCTCCAACGGGTAACCCACCCAGACTCATTCCCCTACCCCTATTGTTCTACATTTACCCGACTAGTAATTTAGTATGGCCAATCTATCCAAATCTGCATATTCCTGAACACTATCGATAATTTAGTACAGCCAAGTAACAATTTGTGTTAGAATGACATTTCATCCGATGTTTTCAAGCCTGTGGCAAGTTGACGTCTGACTTTGTCCACCTTTCTCCCATACTAGCACCTCAACATCATGCAGACTGGAGGATAGCTAATGTAACCCCTCTATGTAAACAGGGAGGTAAGGTGAAAGCAGGGAGTTATACACCAGTCAGCCTGACATTGGTCGTGGAGAAAATGTGAGAGTCATGACAAAATAATTAATAGCTAAGCACTGAGAAAACAGTGGCAGGAGCAGATGGAGTCAGCATGGATTTCCAAAAGGGAATCATGTTTCACAAATCAACTTGAATTCTTTCAGTATGTAACTACTGTAATAGAGTTGATGAGAGGGAGCCAATGAATGTGGTTTATTTGGAATTTCAGAAGGCTTTTAATCAGAACCAACGACATAGGAAGGGAAAACGTTGAGATTCTGAAGGGAGATTACAGAGAGTTAGGCAGGAATTTAAAAAGGAGGTCCTTGAGACCTGGTGCTATGAGCTAGTGAGGGCAGGAATAGGAGGATAGAGCAGATGAATGCATGGCTGAGGAGCTGGCGTATGGGAGAAGGATTCACATTTTTGGATCATTGAAATCTCTTTTGGGGTAGAAGTGACCTGTACAAGAAGGACGGATTGCACCTGAATTGGAAGGGGACTAGTATACTGGCAGGGAGATTTGCTTGAGCTGCTCGGGAGGATTTAAACTAGTAAGATGGGGGGGGGGGCGGCTGGACCAAGGGAGATAGTGAGGAAAGAGATCAATCCGAGACTGGTACCTTTGTGTCCATTTGCCAATCTGGGGTTAAAACAAAAGGCTGGAGCCACAATTTTTTCCCTTGTTGCTGCACATTTCATTCCTTTTGCATTTTGTCTGGCTGCTCAACTTTTGTGTGTATTTTCCTCAGGGTAGGGGAATGCAAACTAGAGGGCACAGGGTTAGGGTGAGAGACAAAAGATTTAAAATGGACCTAAGCATTAGAAAAAAATTGTGTGCAAGTCAATTTGCCTCAAGAAAAGCCCTGTCTTACGACCCGAACAATATAGATTGTTCACAGCCTATTACTGACTAATCAGGAAGGATAAAGTGAGGACTGCAGATGCTGGGCATCAGAGCTTAAAAATGTGTTGCTGGAAAAGCACAGCAGCTCAGGCAGCCTGACCTGTTGCGCTTTTCCAGCAACACATTTTTAAGCTCTAATTAGGAAGGATGTTGTGAAACTTAAAAGTGTTCAGAAATTTATAAGGAATTTGCTAGGGTTAGAGGGTTTGAGCTACAGGGAGAGGCTGAGTAGGCTGGGGCTGTTTTTCCTGGAGCGTCAGAGGCTGAGGAATGACCTTTATGGAGGTTTATAAGATTATGAGGGGCATGGATAGGGTAAATAGGTAGGGGTTTTTCCCTGGGGTGGGAGAGTCCAGAACTAGAAGAAAGATTTAAAAGGGACCCAAGGGGCAATGTATAGTTTGGTATGTGTATTGAATAAGCTGCCAGAGGAAATACTGAAGGCTGGTATAATTACAGCATTTAAAAGGCACCTGGCTGGGTATGTGAATAGGAAATTTTAGAGGGACATAGGCAAAGTGCAAGAAAATGGGACTAGATTAACTTAGGATATCTGGTCAGCACGGACCGAAGGGTTGTTTCCATGCTCTGTAACTCAATGGTTCTATTTATACATAGTCAAAACAAATTTCACAAGACTAGGAATAGGCCATTCACCCCTTACAGCTTGTCCTCAACTGTACATATTTCAATGCAAGTTCCAGAAAGATGTCTGCAGCTTTTATATAAAATTGAACATGATTTCAGACTTTATTGATGTTTGTGAATATTATCATTTTAAGCTATTCTCAATTTAAAAGATCAGCGATCTCTCATGCACTCCCATCTCCCATGTAGAGTAACCACCATCCGTTCTCTGTGACTTAGAAGGGCTTGATACAGTGTTTAAAGAGGGCTTGAGGAAAGAGAAAGAGGAGAGAGGGTACAGGAGGGAAGGAAGGGACAGAGAGAGAGAGACCCACCCGCTTATCCTACAGCCTTGCAGTTCCCCGTGGCTAACCCACACAAACCTCCAAATTCCTGGACACTTTAGCAGGGCTGATCCACCCTAAACTGCAGCTATTTGGAATGTGGGAGCAAACTTGAGGACCTCAAGTAACCTACACAGACACAAGGGGGAGAACATGCTGAAGTCCACACAGGGCAGAGGTGGGTACTACAGATGCTGGAGATTACACTCAAGATTAGAATGGTGCTGGAAAAGCACAGCAGGTCAGGTAGCATCCGAGGATCAGGAGAATCGACGTTTCAGGCAAAGGCCCTTCAAAGTCCATACAGATAGTTGTTAAGCACTGAGCCACCGCGCCACCCAGAGCTTTCAGGTTCTGCTTTGTCTTTGTAGCTTCTAACTTCTCATGTGCCCTCAGCACAGACTCTCTCCTCCTGACATTGTTGGACCACACCCACCTCAATCTCCCTTTCCCACTTCGAGTCATGGAGTCTGTTTCCGTGCTCTATATCTCTTCAGTCCAATATGTCTATGCCGACCAGATATCCCAACCTAATCTAGTCCCATTTGCCAGCACTTGGCCCATATCCCTCTTAAACACTTGCTGTTCATGCCCCCATCCAGATGCCTTTTAAATGCTGTAATTGTACCAGCCTCCATCACTTCTGCTGGCAGCTCATTCCATAGCTGAAAATGTGTTGCTGGAAAAGCGCAGCAGGTCAGGCAGCATCCAGGAATTTTCCTGAAGAAGGGCTTATGCCCGAAATGTCGATTCTCCTGTTCCCTGGATGCTGCCTGACCTGCTGCGCTTTTCCAGCAACACATTTTCAGCTCTGATCTCTAGAATCTGCAGACCTCACTTTCTCCTCCAGCTCATTCCATACACTCACCACCCTCTGTGTGAAAAGGTTGCCCCTTCGGTCCCTTTCATAGCTTTTACCTCTCTCCCTAAACCTATCCCCTCTAGTTCTGGACTGCCCTACCCCAGGGAAAAGACTTTGTCTATTCATCCTATCCATATCCCTCAGGATTTTATAAACCTGTATGAGGTCACCCCGCCAGCCTTCGACGCTCCAGCCTATTCAGCCTCTCCCCATAGCTCAATTCCTCCAACCCTGGCAACATCCTTGCAAATCTTTTCTGAAACGTTTCAAGTTGCACGCAATATTCCAACAGTGGCCTAACCAATGTCCTGTATAGCCAGAACATGACCTTCCAACTTCTGTACTGAATACTCTGACTAATAAAGGACAGCATACCAAACGCTTTCAAGAAGCTATGAACCTGCACTCCAAGGTCTCTTTGTTCAGCAACACTCCTAATCTTGCTAACCAGTCTCCCATGGGGAACCTTGTTGAACGCCTTACTGAAGTCCATATAGATCATATCTACTGCTCTGCCCTCATCAATCCTCTTTGTTACTTCCTCAAAAAATTCAATCAAATTTGTGAGACATGATTTCCCATGCACAAAGCCATGTTGACTATCCCTAATCAGTCCCTGCCTTTCCAAATACATGTAGATCCTATCCCTCAGGATTCCCTCCAACAACTTGCCCACCACTGACGTCAGGCTCATTGGTCTATAGTTCCCTGGCTTTTCCTTACTACCCTTCTTAAACAGTGGCACCATGCTATCCAGTCTTCCGGCACCTCACCTGTGACTATCGATGATATAAATATCTCAGCAAGAGGCCCAGCAATCACTTCTCTAGCTTCCCACCGAGTTCTAGGGTACATCTGATCAGGTCCTAGGGATTTATCCACCTTTATGCATGTCAAGACATCCAGAACTTCCTCCTCTGTAATATGGACATTTTGCAAGGTGTCACCACCTATTTCCCTACATTCTATATCTTCCATATCCTTTTCCACAGTAAATGCTTCCTTTTTCTTAACCAAACCCACAATTTCTTTAGTCATCCAGCATTTCCTATACCTGCCAGCTTTACCTTTCACCCAGGAATATGCTTTCTCTGGACTCTCGGTATCTCATTTTTGAAGGTTTCCCCATTTTCCAGCCGTCCCTTTACCATCAAACATTTGCCCCAACAGCTTTTGAAAGTTCTTGCCCAATACCATCAAAATTGGCCTTCCTCCAATTTAGAACTTCAACTTTTAGATCTGGTCTATCTTTTTCATCATTATTTGCACCTTCTCTAGTAGCTACATCCACATACTAAATCGCAATATTTTCTTGTACATACTTAACAAATTCCTCTCCATCTAAACTCTTCACACTATGGCAGTCCCACTCTCTGGAAAGTTAAAATCCCCTACCATAACCACCTTATTACTCTTACCGATAACTGAAATCTTGCAAATTTGTTTCTCAATTTCCCTCTGACTATTAGGGGGTCTATAATACAATCCCAATAAGCTGATCATCCCTTTCTTATTTCTCAGTTCCACCCAAATAACTTCCCTGGATGTATTTCCGGGAATATCCTCCCTCAGCGCAGCTGTAATACTATCCCTTCTCAAAAACGCCACTCCCCCTCCTCTCTTGCCTCCCTTTCTATCCTTCCTGTAGCATTTGTATCCTGGAACATTAAGCTGCCAGTCCTGTCCATCCCTGAGCCATGTTTCTGTAATTGCTATGATATCCCAGTCCCATGTTCCTAACCATCTGCCTCCCCTGTTAGGCCTCTTGCATTGAAATAAATGCAGTTTAATTCATTGGTCCTACTTTGTTCTCTGCTTTGTCCCTGACTGTTCAACTTGCTTCTGTTCTCAACTGTACCAGTCTCAGATTGATCTCTTTCCTCACTATCTCCCTGGGTCCCATCTTCCCAACCACCTTACTAGTTTAAATCCTCCCGAGCAGCTATAGCAAATCTCCCTGCTAGTATATTAGTCCCCTTTCAATTTAGGTGGTCAATCCGTCCTTCTTGTACAGGTCACTTCTCCCCCAAGAGATTCCAATGATCCAAAAATGTGAATCCTTCTCCCATACACTAGCTCCCCAACCATACATTCATCTGCTTTATCCTCCTATTCCTGCCCTAGCTAGCTCCACTTTCAAGGAACTATGAACCTGCACCACAAGGTCTCTGTTTGGCAAAATTCTCCATTAACTGTGTAAGCCCTGCCCTGACATGCCTTTCCAAATGCAACCCCCCACACTTGTCTAAATTAAAATCCAGCTGCCACTGCTTGGCCCATCAGCCCATCTGATCAATTCTAATTAATAATAAACTTCCTTCCTTCCCTCATTCCCTGAAAGTTGAAAATCTCCATCCCACACTCTCTCCCTCCATTCTCACTTTGCTGAACCTAATCCCTGCTGTACCACATCCTGAACAGGCTAGTTCATGCTGATTAACAAGCCCACACTCAGGGGCATAGTTAATTGATACATACAGAATACTGAATGGCCTGGACAGAGTAGATGTTGGGAAGATATTTCCATTGGTAGGAGAGACCAGGACCCAAGGGCACGGCCTTAGAGTGAAGGGAAGACTTTTTAGAATGGAGATAAGGAGAAACTTCTTCAGCCTGAGAGTGGTAAATCTGTGGAATTCATTGCCACAGAAGGCTGCAGAGGCCAGGTCACTGAGTATATTTAAAACCTCTGTTCTTGATAGTTTCTTGAGTATCAGGGGGATCGAGGGTTACAGGGAGAAAGTGGGAGAATGAGGTTGAGAATCTTAGCCTTAACTGAATGGTGGAGCAGACCCAATGGGCTGAATAGCCTAATTTCTGCTCCAATGTCTTACATTCTCTTGCTGTCCTGGATAGAGAATTGGGAGCAGGAGTAAGCCATTTGGTCTTTTGAACCTGCACCGGATGGAACAGATCATAACTGGATATGAATATACCGACCTCGAGGTGGTTAGGCTGAGACTTTTTTCACTGCAGCATGGGAGGTTTAGAGGTGGCTTCATAGAGGATTATAAAATCATGAGGGGTAGAGATGAGGTGAACGGGGAGTGTCTTTTTCCTAAGATGGGGTTTCAATTTTGAAGGTGAGAGGAGAAAGATTTTAAAAAGACATGAGGGCCACCCTTTTTTTTTTACATAGAGTGATTTGTGTGTGGAATGAATGTTGTGAGGATGTGGTGGATGCAGGTACAGTTACAGCATTTAAAAGGTATTTGGATAAGTACATGAATAGGAAAGGTTTGGTGGGATATTAGCCAAAAACAGGCAGGTGGGACTAGTTTGAGAATATGGCATTGACTAGTTGGATTGAAGGGTCTGTTTCTATGCTGTATGACTCTGTAACTGCTCTGTTTTGGTCTGAAAGCCATTATCTTGCCTTCCCGTGTAAACATCCACTTCTTTATTGTTCAAAAATCAAATAAACTCAGCCTTCAATGATCCCCTAACTGCAGGAAGACATCCCCACTTCTGAACTCAATTCCTTTCGCTAATATATCACTTGCCTTGCTCATTGCTTGCTGCGAAGAGAAAATGAGGTCTGCAGATGCTGGAGATCAGAGATGGAAATGTGTTGCTGGAGAAGCGCAGCAGGTCAGGCAGCATCTAGGGAACAGGAGAATCGACGTTTCGGGCATTAGCCCTTCTTCAGGAATGAAGAAGGGCTAATGCCCGAAACGTCGATTCTCCTGTTCCCTAGATGCTGCCTGACCTGCTGCGCTTCTCCAGCAACACATTTCCATCTCATTGCTTGCTGCACCTGTCTGACAACTGGCAGTGACTGGCGCGGAAGGACACTGAGGCCCCTTTGTACTTCCAAAAATCAATCCCGATGAAGGGCTTGTGCCTGAAATGTTGACTCTCCTCCTCCTTTGATGCCTCCTGACCTGCTGTGCTTTTCCAACGCCACACGTTTCGACTCTGACCACCACCGTCTGCAGTCCTCACTTTCTCCACATCCCAATATATCACCATTTAAACAATGCACCTCCTTTCTGCTTTTTTTCCCACAACAAAGACTATAAATTCACATTGTGGTACTGCATTTGCCATGTGTTTATCAATTAAGATACAGACCTGAACCAACATTTCCAGAGTCTGTCCCCTCCCTGGATTCACCTCCTTTCCTTTCAGTTGCTGCAAGTCAACAAATGAATCCCAGAAAGAAAAAAAGAATGGAAAAGGGGGTGAGAAAAGAAAGCATTGGACTCACAGATGTTGGACAGAGGAAGGAAGTTAAAGTCTGGAGTGAAGTTCGATCTTCATTCATATCTCTGATTCAGCTCCATTTCCAGCAGCTTGAAGGGAGGCAATGGTATTATTGCTTGTCTGTTAATTCAGAGACCCAGGTGATTTCCTGGGGATACAGGTTTGAAACCAGCGACAGCAGATGGTGTAATTTGAACTCAGTAAAATCTGGAAGTAAGAGTCTAATGATTAGATTAGATTCCCTACAGTGTGGAAACAAGCCCTTCGGCCCAACAAGTCCACACGATCCTCCAAAGGGAATCCAACCCCCCCTATATTTACCCCTGACTAATCCACCTAACACTACAGGCAATTTAGCATGGCCAGTTCACCTAATCTGCATATCTTTTGACTGTGGGAGGAAACCGGAGCACCCGGAGAAAACCCACGCAGACACGGAGAGAATGTGCACAGACAGTTGCCCGGGAATTGAACCCAGGTCCCTGGTGCTGTGAGGCAGCAGTGCTAACCACTGAGCCACCGTGCCATGATAACTGTGAATCCATTGTCAACTGTTGGAAAAACCTATCTGGCTCACTAATGTCCTTTAGGGAAGGAAACTGATCTGGTCTGGCCTACATGTGACTCCAGACCCACAGCAGTGTGGTTAACTCTTAACTGCCCTCTGGGCAATCAGGGATCAGCAATAAATTTTGGTCAGGCCAGTTGCACCCTCATCTCATGAATAAATTTTAAATACCCTTCGTAAGCAGCTTATCCAGGTCATTGTGCATGGAGGACAACTTCATTGAAATTACACTTAATGCTATCTGGCTCCATGAGGGTTTTCAGATTTCTGTGTCCTGGATAACATATGATCAGCAGGCATCTGGTAATTTGCAGGAATTTGGCACCTATGTCATGTTCATTCAACTGTAGACTTATTTTGTGATTTTTTTTCACAGGCTATCAGAGAGGAAGACATGCAGAAAGTAATCTGAAACCAAATGATAGATCAACTTCTGACAGAGCCATTTGATTCATTGGGACTTGAATATCAGTGGGCGGCACACTGGCTCAGTGGTTAGCACTGCTGCCTCACAGCGCCAGAGACCTGGGTTCAATTCCTGCCTCAGGCGACTGACTGTGTGGAATTTGCATAATCTCCCCGTGTCAGCGTGGGTTTCCTCCCACAGTCACAAAGATGTGCAGGTCAGGTGAATTGGCCATGCTAAAATTGCCCGTAGTGTTAGGGGTAAATGTCGGGGTATGGGTGGGTTGCGCTTCGGCGGGTCGGTGTGGACTTGTTGGGCCGAAGGGCCTGTTTCCACACTGTAATGTAATGTAATCTAATCTAATCAGCAAACATTCAAATTGAATGTTTGCTGATTAGAAATGCTTGTTTCTATCTGCGTGTGAGATTTTGGATACTGGTGCGGCAAGAAGAACATTGAGACACAAATACCCAAGTGAGGGAGATTCAGGGCACTGACTGTGAAAGGTGCTTTAACGATTTACTCAGCTTGGGGAATCAAAATCACACCACCAGAGACTGTGCACCTATTCTGTTTGTAATTTCAGCTGGCCAGCAAACCCAGAGCAACACAAGCCTACACATGACTCCAGACCCACAGCAGTGTGGTTGACTCTTGACTGCCCCTTGGACGGGCAATTAATGCTGGCCTAACCAGTGACGCCCTCATCCCACAACGTCGATTCTCCTGCTCCTCGGATGCTGCCTGACCTGCTGTGTTTTTCCAGCACTACTCTAATCTAAACTCTGGTTTTCAGCATCTGCAGTCCTCACTTTTGCCACAGCATCATAGAGTTGAATGGCATGGAAACAGGCCCCTCAGTTCAATTCGTCCATGCCAACCAGATATCCTAACCTAATCTAGTCCCATTTGCCAGCATTTAGCCCATATCCCTCAAAACACTTCCTATTCATATACCCATCCAGATGCCTGTTAAATGTTGTAATTGTACCAGCCTCCAACACTTCTTCTGGCAGCTCATTCCATACATGCACTACCCTCTGCATTAAAAAGTTGCCTCTTCGGTCCCTTTTAAATCTTACCCCTCTCACCCTAAACCTATGCTCCTCTAGCTTTTGACTCCCTCTACCCTGGGGAAAGACATACAAAACTTGAGCAGCCACACAAAATGCAAAAAGACTAAAATGTCAAGCCACAGGGAAAAAAAAATAAATTTGTGGCTCGAGCCGTGTTTTCTCCTTTTGGCATTTGGACACTTCAAATCGCCAAGGGGCATACTGCGCATGCTCCTAGGTGTCAGCAAGCACTGCGCATGTTTGCCGGTGTCAGCAAAGACAACCACGTATGCTCATCGCTGTCCGCGGAAACAGACTGTGAACTTCTTTTCATGGACCAATGAGGATGGACGGGAAGGCGTCTGGTCCTCCTGCCAATCAGAGCCAACCCTTTGTCTCAGTACGGAGGTTGGACTATGAGCTTCTGAAGTTGCTGCTGCTGCTGCTGCTGCTCCTGCTCCTCTCTCTCTGAATGAAGATTGAGCCTCACCCCAGACTGCAACTTCCGTCCTCTGTCCAACATCGGTGAGTACGGCACTCGCCCTCCCTTTTTCCATTTCTTTTCTCACTCCGAGGTTAACTTGCATGAAGTGAAAGGGAGGTGTGGGGTTCATAGGAACAGAGGGCTTGTTCCAGCTGCTCATGGCATTGGTGACACCGCAACTCAAGAATTCCGTTCATTTCTGGGCAATTTCCTAAAGGAGAGATGTACTGTACTTACATTGGAAGCAGTTTAGAGGAGGTTCACCCCACTGATTCCTGGCATGACGGGGGTTGTCTTATGAGTAGAGGTTGAGCAGATTGGGTCTCCAGTCACTGGCGTTTAGAAAAATGAGGAGTGACCTTATTTAAACTAATAAAATTCTGATGGTCGACTTGTAAGCACAAGTTCTGATAAAATGCTCCCTAGAGAATCTAGAACTCGCTTATGCGGATTACAAATAAGGGCTCTCTCATATCAAGTAGAAATGAAGTTATCCTCTCTTGTTAGTTTATGTAATGCTCCCCTTCAGACAGTAATGGAGATTGGCTCATGGAATGTATTCAAGGCTGAATTTAACATAATTTTGAGTAATAGGGGATATGAAAGGTTATAGATAACAGGCAGGAAATGGAGTTAACGCGATAGCAGAACTGACATGATCTTGTGGAATTGCAGAGCAAGCCCCATGAACTGTGATAAGCTTTTGCCCGAAACGTCGATTTTCCTGCTCCTCAGATGCTGCCTGACCTGCTGTGCTTTTCCAGCACCACTCTGGCCTAAACTCTGGTTTCCAGCATCTACAGTCCTCACTTTTGCCTGGCTCACTCCTGTGTCCAGGGCAGGAAGAGGTGATTGTAGCTCTGTCAGTTGACATTTTTCAGGATTTGTAGGAGAATTCAGAGTGGGGATAGTATAGCTGCAGCAGTGTAAGAATGGAGGGAGACTGTTGCATGGAGATTCACATTTTTGGGGGGAAGGTGAGAAGGAAGAATGTTCACAAGAACCAGAATTGTCAGTTTTGAATTTCTATCCTGTTAGATGGTGATGGCTTCTGTAATCTTCTTTTACAGGATTTGAGAAAGGGAGGATTTGCAGCTAGAAATCTCAAAACAAGATCTTCTGGAGACAATCAATTGATTGGCACGGGAATACCATCAGCCTTTGAATCTTGTAGGATTTTTTATTTCTCTTTCAAAGCAGGAGCCTGCTTCGAAAGGTTTCAAACATCACTGAGACTGAGGCACACAGACCTGAGTGAGAGTGTCCCAGTGAACTGACTGTGGGAAGAGCTTTAACTTGTCACACAGCCTGAAATAGCAACACCTCATTTGCAGCAGCGAGAGACAATACGTAGTGTGTGATCTTTCAGCCGAACATCGAAGCTGGAGAGAGACAAGGATTCCCACGTCATGGAGAAACCGTGGAAATGTGGAGACTGTGGGAAGGAATTCAAATTCCCGTACTTGCTTGAGAGCCATCGCTGCCATCACACCGGGGAGAGACCATTCATCTGCCTCATGTGTGGGAAGGCATTCACTCAGTCCTCTGCCTTGCTGACCCACCAGCGGGTCCACACCAGGGAAAGGCCGTTCTCCTGCTCTGTCTGCGGGAAGCGCTTCAGCGATTCATCTGCCCTGCGGAGACACCGGTGGGTCCACACCGGGGAGAGGCCATTCTCCTGCTCCGTCTGTGGGAAGGCGTTCACCCAATCACGCATCCTGCAGAGACACCAGCATGTCCACACCGGGGAGAGACCATTCACCTGCTCCATATGTGGGAAAGGCTTCATTGATTCATCTTCCCTGCTGACCCACCAGCAGATTCACACCGGGGAGAGGCCATTCTCCTGCTCTGTTTGCGAGAAGGGATTCAGCTGTTCATCCGACCTGCACAAGCACCAGCGGATTCACACCGGGGAGAGGCCGTTCACCTGCTCTGTCTGTGGGAAAGGATTCAGCTTGTCATCCAACCTGTACAAGCACCGGCGGATTCACACCGGGGAGAGGCCATTCACCTGCTCCGAGTGCGGGAAGGGATTCACCCATTCATCTGCACTGTGGAGACACCAGCGCGTCCACACCAAAGAGCGACCATTCTCCTGCTCCGTGTGCGGGAAGATGTTCAATAATTCATCCGTCCTGCAGAGGCATCAGCGTGTCCACACCGGGGAGAGGCCATTCTCCTGCTCCGTGTGTGGGAAGGGGTTCAATAATTCATCCGTCCTGCAGAGGCATCAGCGCGTCCACACTGGGGAGAGGCCATTCTCCTGCTCAGTGTGTGGGAAGGGGTTTATTGATTCATCTTCCCTGTGGAAACACCAGCGGGTTCACATTGAGGAGAGGCCATTCTCCTGCTCCATGTGTGGGAAGGGGTTTATTGATTCATCTTCCCTGCAGAAACACCAACCTGTCCACACCGGGGAGAGGCCATTCACCTGCTCGGAGTGTGGGAAAGGATTCGCTAATTCTTCTAACCTACTGACACACCAGCGGGTTCACACTGGGGAGAGACCATTCATCTGTTCTGTGTGCGGGAAGGGATTCATTGATTCATCTTCCCTGCGGAAACACCAGCACATTCACACCGGGGAGTGGCCTTTCACATGCTCAGAGTGCGGGAAGGGATTCGCTAATTCCTCCAGCCTGCAGAGACACCAGCGGGTTCACACCGGGGAGAGGCCGTTCCTCTGCTCTCAGTGCGGGAAGGGATTTAGTCAGTCATCCCATCTGCTCAAACACCAATCCAGTCACACTGAGTAGAGAATGTTTGGATTATTTGTGGGTGTGACATGTATTAGTATTCAAGAAGGCATACATTCACTGGTCATTTGAGCACCTACCAGGATACACTTACTCATTTGGAACATGCAATGGAGTCAGGACGTATATACGTGTCATGTGAAGAAATCTACCCCCTGTAAAGATTGGCTCCAGTTTCTCCCTTCCCCACAAAGGATGGTAACATGTCAGGATGGTAACATGGTGTGAGATATTGTATTAAAGGTCTTTTTACTAATCCATTCACAAATACTTTTTTTACTCATTCATAAGTCTTTCCTACCCTGCTCACAAGAGCCCTATATCTAATAATACTGCAATCCCGTTTATTTCATTTGTAACGCAGTTTCATTCATTCATTCATAAAACTGTGGTTTTGTAGTATATTTTACAAGATAGATTAAATTAAACACCCCTTTCAACGCATTACTGCTTTTTCATACCTTCAATCCTTATCAGCTCTTGCTACAAAACAGTGTTTAGGTCTATTTCTATATCAAAAGCTGCCTGTGAATAACTGTCAATATCATAATATATTCAGAACCATACCATCCTCCACCACCAAGTCTCCACAAAAGATTATAATATTAATCAGCCCTTACCCATCCATGTCTCGGGACCTGAATAGATACAGAACATCAAACAGTTTCCCTGACTCGCAGCCACTGTCCCCTTTCAGAAACTTACTATCAAGACTGTGCTTCCATGAAATTGCATGAATGAATGAAACTCACACTGGTAAGTAGTAAGTAATTCTGACAACCCAGCTGCAGTAAGCAGTTTAATATCCTTTATTCTTCTATTCAGTGCAGGCAGAATGTCTAATGTATATAGAGCATATAGGCCTAGTATTTCTACTGACATTTGCTAACTTAAAAGACAAAAGGACTTGGTAATTGTGCAAGCAGACCACACAGACACACTCAATCCTATTGGGAGTAGCAGCTGGCATTTAGCATTTGTTTAAACCATCTCCTGTTTCCCCAGGACAGAAGTCACCCAAACCTTTGTTTTACCTTTTGTACACAATGTAACAACACAGTGGTGGAATTTTAATCTCTGTAAGAACGGTGTGTAAAGAGGCTGCTGTAAGGATGGTATTTCGGGATTCCATCACCACCTCAAACTTGTGCTCCTTGCAGTTGCTGAATAAAGAGGCTATTTTTCCCACTCATTGATTTTGGTCATTATTTGAACATGATCCCACAACAGGAACAGAACGTGCTTGTTCAGTACTGAAGGTTGGACAAAAAGGAAAGCTAAAGTTTCTGATGACAGCTTAAAATCCGAGTGGCTTTTGTGAGAAATGCCTGGAGGTATTTGGAAATGGTCAGGATCTGGTGACCCACTGAGGTTCCCGGGGTCTGAGCCACACAACAAGTGGCAGGATCGGAGGGGGGGGGAATGTGGACACGGGTAATGTCCCCACCATAGAGCTGTACAGCATGGACACCGTCTACTCGGTCCAACACATTCGTGCCGATCAGTCCCATTTGTCAAATTTGGCCTATATCCATCTAAACCTTTCCCATTCAAGTCCCTATCCAGATACCTTTTAAATGTTGTAATTGTACCAACCTCCACCACTTCCTCTGGCAGGTCATTCCATACACACGCCACCCTCTGCATGAAAAAGTTGCCCCTTTGTTCCCTTTCCCCTCTAGTTTTAGACAAGAAAAGGTCAACGAGAGAGAGAGGATGTCACATCTGAAGAGCAGACATGGGGGAGCTATTGAGCTGGCCTGCTCTTGCTGCTTTCCCTTTTCTGCAGTCAAAACTGCAAGGAGGTGTTCTTTGCTCTGCTGACAGAGCAAAAACAGCTACATCTAACTTCCTCAATGTTAGATTTTGTTCCCAAGTTTGGGTGGAACTGAGAAATAAGAAAGGGATGATCACCTTATTGGGATTGTATTATAGACCCCCTAATAGTCAGCGGGAAATTGAGAAACAAACTTGTAAGGAGATCTCAGCTATCTGTAAGAGTAATAGGGTGGTTATGGTAGGGGATTTTAACTTTCCAAACAAAGACTGGGACTGACATGGTGCTAAAGGTTTAGATGGAGAGGAATTTGTTAAGTGCGTAAAGACAATTTTCTGATTCAGTATGTGGATGTACCTACTAGAGAAGGTGCAAAACTTGACCTACTCTTGGGGAAATAAGGCAGGGTAGGTGACTGAGGTGGAGAATCACTTTGGGGCCAGTGACCATAATTCTATTATATTTAAAACAATGATAGAAAAGAATAGATCAGATCTAAAAGTTGAAGTTCTAAATTGGAGAAATTCCATTTTGACGGTATTAGGCAAGAACTTTCGAAAGCTTATAGAGGTTTACAAAATTATGAGGGGCATGGATAGGGTAAATAGGCAAGGTCTTTTCCTTGGGGTTGGGGAGTCTAGAACTAGAGGGGCATAGGTTTAGGGTGAGGGGGAAAGATTTAAAGAGACCTAAGGGGCAACTTTTTCACACAGAGGGTGGTACGTGTGTGGAATGAGCTGCCAGAGGAAGTCGTGGAGGCTGGTACAATTACAACATTTAAAAGGCATTTGGATGGGTATATGAATAGGAAGGGGCTGGAGGGATATGGGCCGGGTATTGGCAGGTGGGACGAGATTGGGTTGAGATATCTGGTCAGCATAGACGGGTTGGACTGAAGGGTCTTTTTCTATGCTGTACATCTCTATGACTCTATAATAGACTCACCAACGTCTGTGAACAAGCATCCAAATTAAGCACAACCCTCTTCTCCCCGTATCTGCGTGGGTTTCCTCCAGGTGCACCGGTTTCCTCCCACAGTCCAAAGATGTGCAGGTTAGGTGAATTGGCCATGCTAAATTGCCCGTAGTGTTAGGTAAGGGGTAAATGTAGGGGTATGGGTGGGTTGCGCTTCGGCGGGTCGGTGTGGACTTGTTGGGCCGAAGGGCCTGTTTCCACACTGTAAGTAATCTAATCTAGTGGCCCCTCTGACCCTCTTCACAGGCTCCACCAATATCCCCACTCACAATGATGGAAGAGCCTGACACATCATTGCTAAAGATCAGGCTGAACCACTGTGGCTCAGTGGTTTGATCAGCTGCCTCACAGCACCATCGAATCCAGCCTTGGGTGACTGTCTGTGTGGAGTTTGCACATTCTCCCCATGGCTGTGTGGGTTTTCTTCGAGTGCTCTGGTTTTTTTCCCACAGTGGTTAGCACTGCTGCCTCACAGCACCAGGGACTCGGGTTCAATTCCCGCCTCGGGCAACTGTCTGTGTGTAGTTTGCACATTCTCCCTGTGTCTGCGTGGGTTTCCTCCGGGTGCTCCGGTTTCCTCCCACAGTCCAAAAATGTGCAGATTAGGTGAATTGGCCATGCTAAATTACCCGTAGTGTTAGGCGTAAGGGAATGGGTCTGGATGGGTTGCTCTTCAAAGGGTTGGTGTGGACTTGTTGGGCCGGGCCTGTTTCCACACTGTAGGGAATCCAATCTAATCCAAAAATGTGCAGGTTAGGTGGATTGTTCTTGCTAAACTACCATAGTTGGGGTAAATGCAGGATATTAGGGGTGGGAAATGGGTCTGTGTGGGTTTCTCTTTGGAGGGTCGGTATGGATTTTTTTTTTGGACCAAAGGGCCTGTTTCCATGGTGTAGGGATTCTGCCAGATGTGCCAAATGGATGATCCATCTCGGCCTCTTCCAGTGATCCCCAGCATCACAGATACCAGTCTTCAGATAATTCCAGAAGTTTATAAAATGATGAGGGGCACAGATAGGGTGAATAGCCAAGGTCTTTTCCTGTTCTGACTGCCCATGCCTGAGCAGGATACAGACAGCTAGCCATGGTTAACGCAGTGGAACATAGCTGACAGGAGTTAGACACCTTGGGAAAAATGTTTGCTTAACAGAGTCCTGACAAGTAAAACAACAGTAACTCTGTGGACAGAAGATAACAGAACTGGGATAGAATGTGCAGCTGTAATTGTTTATGCAGAAAACATAGAGAAGAACATTTCACACCAATTGGATGTTTCTCTGGAATTATTTAATCAATCTGTTAGAATATTTAAACTTAGTTTTACTTAAGATCCTTCAAATAATTATAGCTTTTGATCCTTACAGATCTATCTACAAAAAAAAATTAATTAAAGCATTAGAGGAAAAGATTCCAACCGGTTTCAGACAGTAAAAGCAGCTCCATATCATCACAGAGAGGAATGAATCACAGAGACAGAAATTAGCAGACACTAGAACTTGAGGTGAATGAATACAATATAAGATACCCAAGGATAATGACAGAAGTGTCTGGTAAATATGGTAAGCAACAACGTATTAGCGAAAGAATTCCAACATTAGATGTAACCACATAAGTTTGTTGGAACGGATCAAAGATCAATATTCTTTTGGAGCTGTTCTGGGGCTATTTTCCCTGGGGCATTGGAAGCTGAAGGATCACCTCGCAGAGGTTTATAAAATCAGGAGGGGCATGGATCGGGTAAATAGACAAGATCTTTTCCCTAAGGTGGAAAAGTCCAGAACGAGAGGGCAAAGGTGAGAGGGTAAAGAGACCTGAGGGGCAACTTTTTCACGCAGAGTATGTGTATGGAATGAGCTGCCAGAGGAAGTGGTGGAGGCTGGTACAATCGCAGTATTCAAAAGGCATCTGAATGGGTGTATGTATAGGAAGGGTTTAGAACATAGAACAATACAGCGCAGAACAGGCCCTCAATGTTGCGCCGACCTGCAAACCATTCTCAGCTCGTCCCCCTACACTATCCCAAAATCATCCATGTGCTTATCCAAGAATAGTTTAAATCTCCCTAATGTGGCTGAGTTGACTACATTGGCAGGTAGGGGATTCCACGCCCTTACCACTCTCTGAGTAAAGAACCTGCCTCTGACATCTGTCTTAAATCTATCACCCACCAATTTGTAGCTATGCCCTCTCGTACAAGCTGATCTCATCATCCCAGGAAAAGGACTTTCACTGTCTACCCTCTGATCTATCAAATCCCCCCTTAGCTTTCTTTTTTCCAATGAGAACAGACCCAAGTCTCTCAGCCTTTCCTCATAAGACCTACCCTCCAGACCAAGCAACATCCTGGTAAGTCTCCTCTGCACCTTTTCCAATGCTTCCACATCCTCCCTAAAGTATGGTGACCAGAACTGTACACAGTATTCCAAGTGCAGCCACGCTCGCGTTTTGTATAGTTGCAGCATGATATTGCAGCTCTGGAACTCAATCCCTCTACCAATAAAACCTGACACACCGTATGCCTTCTTAACAGCACTATCCACCTGGGTGGCAACTTTCAGAGATCTATGTACATGGCCTCCAAGATCCCTCTGCATATCCACACTACTAAGAATCTTTACATTGACCCAGTACTCTGCCTTCCTGTTATTCTTCCCAAAGTGCATCACCTCACATTTAGCTGCATTGAACTCCATTTGCCATTTCTCAGCCCAATTTTGCAGTTTATTCAAGTCCCCCTGCAACCTGTAACATTCTTCCAAACGACTTTAGTGTCGTTTGCAAATTTACTAATCCATCCATCTATGCCTGCGTCTAAGTCATTTATAAAAATGACAAACAGCAGTGCTCCCAAATCAGATCTTTGTGGCACACCACTAGTAACCGGACTTCAGGCTGAATATTTTCTATCAACCACCACTGCCTTCTTTCAGAAAGCCAGTTTCTAATCCAGACTGCTAAATCACCCCCACTTCCATGCCTCTGCATTTTCTCCAACAGCTACTATGTGGAACCTTATCAAAAGCTTTACTGAAGTCCATGTATACCACGTCAACTGTCCTACCCTCATTTACATGCTTGATCACCTTCTCAAAAAACTCAATGAGGTTTGTGAGACACGACCTGCCCTTGACAAAACCATATTGACTATCTGAAATCAAATTGTTGTTTGCTAGATGATTATAAATCTTATCTCTTATAATCCTTTCCAAAATCTTTCAACAACAGAAGTAAGGCTCGCTGGTCTATAATTACCTGGGTCATCTCTACTCTCCTTCTTGAACAACGCCACAACATTTGCAATCCTCCAGTCCTCAGGTACTAAACCTGTAGACAATGACGACACAAATATCAAAGCCAAAGGCTCTGCTATCTCCTTCCTAACTTCCCAGAGAATCATCAGATAAATTCCATCTAGCCCAGGAGACTCGTCTACATTCACTCCTTACTAGATTTGAAAACACCTGTTTGTAACTAACCGTGGGTGGCACGGTGGCACAGTGCTTAGCACTGCTCCCTCACAGCGCCAGAGACCTGGGTTCAATTCCCGACTCAGGCAACTGTCTGTGTGGATTAGATTAGATTGATTAGATTAGATTACTTTACAGTGTGGAAACAGGCCCTTCGGCCCAACAAGTCCACACCGACCCGCCGAAGCGCAACCCACCCATACCCCTACATTTACCCCTTACCTAACACTACGGGCAATTTAGCATAGCCAATTCACCTGACCTGCACATCTTTGGACTGTGGGAGGAAACCGGAGCACCCGGAGGAAACCCACGCAGACACGGGGAGAACGTGCAAACTCCACACAGTCAGAGTGTGGAGTTTGCACACTCTCCCCATGTCTGCGTGGGTTTTCTCCGGGTGCTCCGGTTTCCTCCCACAGTCCAAAGATGTGCAGGTCAGGTGAATTGGCTATGCTAAATTGCCCGTAGTGTTAGGTAAGGGGTAAATGTAGGGGTATGGGTGGGTTGCGCTTCGGCGGGTCGGTGTGGACTTGTTGGGCCGAAGGGCCTGTTTCCACACTGTAAAATAATCTAATCTAATCTCAATCTTTTCTGGAGGGATATTGGCCAAGTGCTGGCAAATGGGACTAGATTAGGTTAGGATATCTGGCCGGCATGGATGAGTAGGACCGAAGGGTCTGTTTCCATGCTGTCTCACTCTGTGACTCTAACTGGGCCATGGACTGACGAATGGACTGGGCCATCGACAGACGGAGTTTAATTTAGATCAATGCAACGTGTTGCATTTTGGTGAGTCAAACCAGGGTAGGACGTACATGTCAATTGTGGGAGACCGAGAGGTGCAGGTGCATAGTTCCTTGAAAGTGAACTTAGAGGTAGACAGGATGATGAAGAAAGCTTTCGGCAGGCTTGTTTTCATTGGTCAGAGCTTGGTGTGTGGGAGCATCCTGTGGAGAGAAATCAGAGTTTACGTTTCAGGTCCGGTGACCCTGCCTCAAAACTGGACCTGAAACGTTAGGTCTGATTTCTCGCCAGAGATGCTGCCAGACCTGCTGAACTTTTCCAGCAACTTCTGTTTTTGTTTCTGATTTCCAGTGCCCGCTTTTCTCAGTATTTATTGAGTACAGGAGTTGGGATGTCTTGCTGCAGCTGTACAAGACCACGTTCAAAGGTCTCTCTACTATCGAAAGGACATTATTAAACTAGAAAGGGTACAGAAAAGATTTACTAGGATGCTACTGGGACTGAACGTTTGAGTTATAGGGAGAGGCTGGATAGACTGGGACTTTTTTTTTCTCTGGAAACTGAAGGGTACCCTTATAGAGGTAATTGTAGAATAATAGGGGAATGGGTCTGTGTGGGATACTGTTCAGAAGGTCGGTGTGGATCTGTTGGGACAAAGGCCCTGTTTCAACATTGCAGGAATTCTATCATTCTATGACCCATATCCCATCCAGATACCTTTAAAATGTTGCTACTGTACCTGCCTCAACCACTTTCTCTGGCAGCCCATTCCACATACGTACCACCCTCTGCATGAAGAAGTTGTCCTTCAGGTCCTTCCTAAGTCTTTCCCCTCTCACCTCAAACCTATGCCCTCTAGTTTTCAATTCGCCATCCCTGAGGAAAATGACGGTGTGGGTACAGTTAATCATACTAAGGGAAACTGATTGACACAGCATGAACTGGAGTTGGGAGGCATATACATTACATTACATTACAGTGTGGAAACAGGCCCTTCGGCCCAACAAGTCCACACCGACCCACCGAAGCGAAACCCACCCATACCCCTACATTTACCCCTTACCTAACACTACGGGCAATTTAGCATGGCCAATTCACCTGACCCTGCACATCTTTGGACTGTGGGAGGAAACCGGAGCACCCGGAGGATACCCACGCAGACACGGGGAGAACGTGCAAACTCCACACAGTCAGTCGCCTGAGGCGGGAACCTGTCACGTTTCACTTTGGAAATAAATAAATGGCTCCAGTTTCTCCCTCCCCTCCATAACATTGTCAGAGTTGTAACAACGGGAACTGAGATTCTTTGACCGACAGTGAAGGTCGGAACTGAAGTGAAATAAAATTTCCGACAGAATCTTTCAATTCTAGCGGCATTTGAGACAAGAGGCTGGAAATAAGTGGAAATTGCCAGGTTCTTGATTGCCGGCTGAGTTTGATTCTTCCCTCGGACTGACTGTCTGTGTGGCATTTGCACATTGCCCCCCTCAACCGCCACCCCTTCCCCCACCCCCACCCCTCACAATCCAAAGATGTACAGGTTAGGGTGGATTGGCCATGCTAAATTGCCCATAGCGTTCAGAGATGTGTAGGTGCGGGTGCATTAGTCAGGGGTAAATGTAGAGTAATAGATTTGGAGAATGGGTCTGGGTGGGTTACTCCTCAGAGGGTCAGTGTGGACATGTTGGGCTGAAGGGCCTGTTTCTGCATTGTAGGGATTCTACGATTCTATGATTCACACAATCTTTGGCAGAATGAATTGGCCAAGTCCCTACCCCAGAGGGAGCAAGACATGGTCTTGGAATCACCACTTTCTGATGAAAATTAATGTGAAAGACAATTTTGGGAACCAGACCTTTGTCAGTTGGACATTGATGAAGTTTTGGCTTTTCCATATGGTCCATGAAGGAGATTTACAGAAGGCTTATAGAGGTTTATGAAATCATGAAGGGCATGGATAGGGTGAATAATCAAGGTCTTCCCTTCGGGTGGGGGAAGCCAGAACCTCGGGACATATGTACAAGGCAAGAGAGGAAACACACAAAAGAGTCTCAAGGGGCAACCCTACACACATGCACAAGCAGCCACAGGAAGTGGTGGAGGCTGGCACAACCACAACATTCAACACGGACCAATGAGAGCAACTTGGGTGTGGCCAGTGCTCTCAGGTGACATTTTCTACTTTTATTTTAGTTTCTTGGTTAAAGCAGAAGAATTTGGGAGTTTCATGAGTGTCTCTCAGCTGCTACTCTCTCTGAATTTTCTCTTGTTGTTTGTTCCTCCTGTAGAACTCAATGTGTCGGAATCTGCCTTTTTACCAAAAGGGGTGTGTTTAATGAGATATAACTGTATCAGAACAGTTAGTAACAGTTACTGTGTGTCTATGAAGTTTCTAGTCTGTGCAGTTATTGTAAATTCATCTCTCTTTGGCTGTATTTTTTATACAGATTTTTTTTGAAAAAGAAGATTTTTGAGATTTTTTACAAAATTACAAAAATAATACAAATTAATGTATTCCAATATAATAACAACACCAATGTAAGATTTAAAAAAAACTAACTACTAATCTATCCTACAAACAACCATAGCATAAAATAGGATATCATACATTACTAACAATAAACAAAGGACAAAAGGGTAACTAGGGAGAGAATAGGGCCCCTCGAAGATCAGCAAGGCGGCCTTTGTGTGGTGGCTGCAGAAAATGGGGGAGATACTAAATGAGTATTTTGCATCAGTATTGACTGTGGAAAAGGATATGGAAGATATAGACTGTAGGGAAATAGACGGTGACATCTTGCAAAATGTCCATATTACAGAGGAGGAAGTGCTGGATGTCTTAAAATGCATAAAAGTTGATAAATCCCCAGGACTTGATCGGGTGTATCCTAGAACTCTGTGGGAAGCTAGAGAAGTGATTGCTGGGCCTCTTGCTGAGATATTTGTATCATCGATAGTCGCAGGTGACCTCCAGAAGACTGGAGGTTGGCTAATATGGTGTCACTGTTTAAGAAGGGCGGTAAGGACAAGCCAGGGAACTATAGACCAGTCCACCCTGCAGGCACTCTGATGAAGGGCTTTTGCCTGAAACATCGATTTTCCTGCTCCTCGGATGCTGCCTGTACTAGTGTGCTTTTCCAGCACCACTCTAATCTAGAATCTGGTTTTCAGCATCTGCAGCCCTTGTTTTTACCTAACTATAAACCAGTGAGCCTAACGTCGGTGGTGGGCAAGTTGTTGGAGGGAATCCTGACGGACAGGATGTACATGTATTTGGAAAGGCAAGGACTGATTAGGGAGAAGCTGGATACAGACACAAGCGAGAAAGCAAGAGAAGGAAATACAACAATTGTACTATAAATGGCAGATCATATAGGAGTATACAGAATGATCTCACAGAGTCGTAAAGATGTACAGCATGGAAACAGACCCTTTGGTCCAACCCGTCCATGCCAACCAGATATTCCAACCCCACCTGCCAGCACACGGCCCATATCCCTCCAAACCCTTCCTATTCATATACCTATCCAAATGCCTCTTAAATGTTGCAATTGTACCAGCCTCCACCACTTCCTCTGGCAACTCATTGCATACACGTACCCCCTCTGCGTGAAAATGTTGCCCCATAGGTCTCTTTCATATCTTTCCCCTCTCACCCTAATCCTACACCCTCTAGTTCTGGACTCCCCGACCCCAGGGAAAAGACTTTGCCTGTTTACCCTATCCATTCCCCTCATAATTTTGTAAACCTCTTTAAGGTCACCCCTCAGCCTCCAACGCTCCAGGGAAAACAGCCCCAGCCTGTTCAGCCTCTCCCTATAGCTCAAATCTGGGCAGATAGATCCCTGGAAGTGGCAATGCAGGCAGGTACAGTGGTCAAGAATGCACATGACACGCTTGCCTTCCTTGAGTGTAAGAGTTGGCATGTTATGTTACAGCTATTTATTCTGGTCACATTTGGAATGTGCAGTGTGGTTGCCATGCTACCAGAAGGAAGTACAGAGAAGGTTCACCAGGACGTTGCCAGGTCTGGAGGACTATCGTTACAAGGAGGGGTGGAATAAATCTGGATTGTTTTCACTGCAAAGAGGGGTGATCTTGACAAAATTATGAGGTGGATAGGGGTGGCATGGTGGCTCAGTGTTTAGCACCGTCGCCTCAGAGCACCAGTGATCTGGGTTCAATTCCAGCCTTGGGCGACTGCCTGTGTGGAGGTTGCACATTCTCCCCCTTGAGTTTGTGTGGGTTTCCTCCGGGTGCTCCGGGTTCCTCCCATAATCCAAAGATGTGCAGGTTAGGGTGGATTGACCATGCTAAATTACCCAGTGTCCAGGGAGGTGCAGGTTAGGATGAATTGGTTGTGCTATATTACCTGATGATTACTTGGATGATTAGATGATTCCTTAAGTGTGGAAACAGACCCTTCAGCCCAACAAGTCCACACCGACCCTCTGAAGAACAACCCACCCAGACCCATTCCCGTACATTTACCCCTTCACCTAACACTATGGGCAATTTAGCATGACCAATTCACCTAACCTACACATTTTTGGACTGTGGGAGGAAACCGGAGCATCTGGAGGATAGTGTCCAGGGATGTGTAGGTTAGATGCTTTAGTCAGTGGTAAAAGTAGAGTAATAGGGGTAGGGGAATGGGTCTGGGTGGGTTACCCTTTGGAGGGCTGGTGTTGACTTGTTGGACCAAATGGCCTGTTTCCGTGCTGTAGGGATTGTATGATAGTCAGAGGCTTTTTGTTTCCCCCAAGTAGAGTAAAGTGAACTTTCTAATGCAGGGGAAGCCTGTATGCTGATGGTAGTGATGGGTTGTGGCTCAGGTGGAGCATAAACACTGACAGAGGACAACTGAGCCGACCGGCCCTGGCCCGGTGGAGACTCAATGGGACAGAGACCAATGTATCTATTTCAGATCTACCTGCAGTAGTTGGACAAACATTATGCTCCATCCAAGATTTTAAAAAATGTCCTCCATCTGCTCTCATGGACCATTTCTGTAGGGAAGGTGCAGTGCTGGGCTCAGAGAGTGTCAGCCCTCACTGGAAGTAAAGTGGGTGTGAGAGCGGCCAGTCCAGCAGAAAGGAACACCTTGCCACCACACCACCACCACCTCCCCCCCCATTCACCCACTAAACAGGGTTCATGGTGTGACTCAGTAACAGCAGAATCCAACGCCTACACCCTGCGCCATCTCACTTGTGAAATTGCTGGTGTCGCCACAAGTTGCACGACTGGGTGAAACCCTTCCCGCACACGGAGCAGGTGAACAGCCGCAGGGTGGAGGAATCACAGAAGCCTTTGTTGCACACGGAACAGGTCAACGTCTTCTCCCCAGTGTGGATCTGCTGGTGCAACAGTAGGTGGTCCGACTGAGTGAAGTCTTGCCCGCACAGGGGGCAGACGAACAGTTTCTCCATGGGGGGGGGATCCCACTGGTGGACCAGAAGGTGATGTGACTGCATGAAGCCTTTCCCGCACTGAGTGCAGGTAAACATCCGCTGTTGGTGTGCAAATGCCAAAAAATCTCCAGCGTAGACCGGGAAGGGAAACCATTCCCACACTCCCCCCATTGCCACGGCTTTTCCATGGTGTGGCTGTCCTCGCGTCTGTGTGTGTGTGTGTGAGTATGTGGTTACTGGTGAACCTTCTGATAACTGGAACATACTCAGTCTGTAAAGCTTGTTCCAGTCACTACTCTGGTGTGTGGGTATGTGAGACTCTGAGTTTCCAGTCACACTGACGTTTAAAACCTAATGAAGCAGACAGACCGCCTCATCCTTGTTTCTGGATCAGTGGTGCTGGAAGAGCACAGCAGTTCAGGCAGCATCCGAGGACAGGCAAAGTCCGAGGACAGGCAAAATCGACATTTTGGGCAAAAGCCCTTCATCAGGAATAAAGGCAGAGAGCCTGAAGCGTGGAGAGATAAGCTAGAGGAGGG
>NC_057753.1:11001678-11016549 GCF_004010195.1 Chiloscyllium plagiosum
TAATCTAATCTAATCTAATCTAATCTAATCTAATCTAATCTAATCTAATCTAATCTAATCTAATCTAATCTAATCTAATCTAATCTAATCTAATCTAATCTAATCTAATCTAATCTAATCTAATCTAATCTAATCTAATCTAATCTAATCTAATCTAATCTAATCTAATCTAATCTAATCTAATCTAATCTAATCACACTGTAGGTAATCTAATCTAATCTAATCTAATCTAATCTAATCATTTCTGCCTCCAAATTCTTCTCTCGTAACATTTCTGTGATGAGAGATCGCAAAAGTCATCGTAGTCAGTACATGATAGAAAATCCGAACCCACAATTCTAGTTCCTGTGGAACATTCTTTCCTCTCTTAATCCCCAAGATCTTTGTGTAGATCTATATGTAACCAGCAGGGTAATGTCAACTCCACAAAGAGTTGACATGCACTCAAGTTGCCGAACGGACCTCTATCGTGCAGTATGGATGCTCTTACTGAAGATATACAATATGCTGCAGTACGATCTTAGGAGCCCAGAAATAACTGCAAATCAGGCTCTTAGAAGCATAAACACTCCATCAAATACGCAGACTTATGCACGGTTCTCTTAAATCTGAGTCTTCTGGGAATCTACAGTTTCAAGTGTCAATTTTTGGAAAAGAAGCCATCTTTCTGGACTCCTTCCGTGTCACGCTGACTCTATTACTGGAAATACATCCAGTACTACACTAGGATTCATGATCAATGACATGAGACATATCTTTATCCTCTTGTAATTTTCTGTTCCATAAACGTTTCGATGAATGCCAATGTTTTTACCAGTCATAGAGATGCACAGCACAGAAACAGATCCTTCAGTCCAACTCGTCCATGCCGACCAGATACCCAAAAATTAATCTAGTCGCATTTGCCAGCACTTGGACCATATCCCTCTCAACTCCTCCTGTTCATGTACCCATCTAGATGCCTTTTTGTGGAAGCTGTTTTGTTAGCCTGCTTGTCAGTTGCTGACCTGTTTGCAAAACCACCACCCAGGAAGCAGAGGCAGCTCTTTGCTTAGCTGGCTTCCTTACCTGCAGCCACCAGCTCAGCAGAGGTCAAAGCCACTTGCCTAGCAAAGCCCCAACCCAGGCAGATGGTATTAATGGGGGGGGGATGCAGTATCTGCAGTGTGCATTGACTCAAGGTCTGACAACAATAGCCCGTTAAAGATTGCTGATGGGCAGGGCATGCTGCAAGGGCCTTCCAGAAGAGAAAATAAACTCTGTTTTCACAGGGTTCCAAAATTATGTTCCACTCCAAAGGCATATCTGTGGCCTCCTTCTTTAAAGATCATAATTTCCCTTCCCACGTGGTTAAAGTTGGCCTTCAACGCATCTCATCCACATCCCCCACCTCTGCCCTAAGAACCCACCCCTCCCACTGCAACAAGGACAGAACGTCCCTGGTGCTCACCTTCCACCCTACCAACCTTTGCATAAACCGCATCATCTGCCGACATTTCCTCCACCTCCAAACGGACCTCACCACCAGGGATAGATTTCCCTCCCCACCCCTTTTCCGAGGACAATGACAGAAAAACAAGTGGCAGTAGCAGGGAGGCTAGTAATGTTGATATTGGTGCCTGGCACCAGAGGGGAGCAGGGGACAACGATGGCATTGACTGTCCTCAAGTCCGGCACAGATTTCCATTGTCCTGGTTTTCCTGGCTTAGGAATGGGGAGGATAGGAGTGTTGCAGGGCCTGGTGGAGCAAGATGCCTTGCTGTAGGTGGGAATCAATGACTGGTTTTATATCTCTACTGGCAAGTGACAAATTGTACTGTCTGATAGACGGTCGGATGGGCCCACATTTCGCAGTGACCGTATGAGCCAGAGCCAATATTACTAGGCCTGTGGCACTGGAGTGCTGTGCCCATAATGAAGGTGGCACATCGTTGAGCAATCGGGGCTGTCACAGGAGGGGAGGGTGACATCGACAGGGTTTGCAAGGTAAAGGAGGGAAAACAACACACACAAAAACTCCTCCTGGCCTAAGCAGGCAATCTGCATGGAGTCGGGCTCCACAGGGTCCAGGGGTTTAAATTCCTTTAGCAGACCGCCGAGTCTATGCACCATGGGCTCCAAATCCTTTGGGTACCAAGGGGCTTTAACTATGAAGGAAATATGAGGGAATGAGGTGGGGTTATTTCAGAAAAGCGTTCTTTGTTCAGCTTTGAGCAGAACTTCCACAGCTAATCCCTCCTTACCAACGTAACACAGGCCAGTCAATGTCAGTGTAGAAACCAGATTGAGATAAGGGTCTGTAATAGCGGAATAAGACGGGTCAGGTTCGTGAAATAAGGGTCTGTAATAGCGGAATAAGACGGGTCAGGTTCGTGAAGGTAAGTTGCAGTGCAGTGAGGCTGGTCTGAACGATCCAGTGGGGGAGGGTGGTCATGGGAGGTGGAGGGGCATTCAACAAATGCAGCAGGGAAGAGGTCAGGACAAGCACGTACAGGGTTGCCCAGGAAAGTCCATGCGTAAAGGGAGGGAGTAGGAGAGGACAAAGGCAGAAAAGTGGCCACAGCAACCAGCAAAAGGGAGTAATTAGAGTCAGGGCGTTCCAAGGTGAGGCCCTGTGGAGAGCAGTGAATGGAAGCGTTCAGTTTGCAGACAGTCTGTCGACCGAGAAGGGTAAATGGACAAAAAGGGGAGATTATAACAGTGTTTGTAGTTTTTTTTAGAAGCTGCTGGAGTTTTGAAGAAGAAGTTACCTTTTCCCTCTCTCAGCTAGGAAATTCATTCCACTTTAAACTGGT
Organism: Chiloscyllium plagiosum; assembly: GCF_004010195.1. Taxonomy (NCBI): domain Eukaryota; kingdom Metazoa; phylum Chordata; class Chondrichthyes; order Orectolobiformes; family Hemiscylliidae; genus Chiloscyllium; species Chiloscyllium plagiosum. Next base: position 11,004,474 of record NC_057753.1, read on the forward strand.
GTGGGATAGTGTTCAAGTAACAACCAAAACTCACTGAGTGGCGAAAATAGCCTCTTTGTTCAGCAATCACAGCACAAGGTCGAGGTGGTGATGGACCCTCGAAATACAGTTCTTACAGGAGCCCCTTTATACACAGTTCTTGCATATCATTACTATAGTGTTACATTTTTAATCTGTAGTACACAAAGGTTTGAAGGGTTTCTGGCGAAAATAGCCTCTTTGTTCAGCAATCACAGCACAAGGTCGAGGTGGTGATGGACCCTCGAAATACAGTTCTTACAGGAGCCCCTTTATACACAGTTCTTGCATATCATTACTATAGTGTTACATTTTTAATCTGTAGTACACAAAGGTTTGAAGGGTTTCTGTCCTGGGAGACAGGAGATGGGTTAAACGTGTGTGTTAACTGCTGGCTGCTATTCCTGATGGGATGTTTGTCCAGCCAGCTTGCATAATTAGAGGTGTTAGTTCTCCTGTCTTTTAAATTAGTAATTGTTAGTAAAAATACTAATAGAACATAGAATGTTACAGGGCAGTACAGGCCCTTCAGCCCTCAATGTTGCACCAACTTGTGAAACCAGTCTGAAGCCCATCTAACCGACACTATTCTGTTTTCTTCCATATGTCTATCCAAAGACCATTTAAATGCCCTTACAGTTGGCAAATCGACTACTGTTGCAGGCAGGGCATTCCATGCCCCTACTACTCTGAATAAAGAAACTACCTCTGACATCTGTCCTATAGCTTTAATTTAAAGGATGATATGTCCCCTCATGCTAGGCATCACTAGAGGAAAAAGGCTCTCACTGTCCATCCTGTCTAATTCTCTGATTATCTTATATGTCTCAATTAAGTCACCTCTCAATCTTCTTCTCTCCAACAGAAACAGCCTCAAGTCCCACAGCCTCAAGTCCCTCAGCCTTCCCTCTATACCAGGTAACATCCCAATAAATCTCCTGTGAACTCTTTCCAAAGCTTCCACATTCTTCCTATAAGGCAGTGACTAGAACTGTACGCAATACTCAAAACACCGCCGCATCAGAGTTTTGTACAGCTGCAGTATGACTTCATGGTTCTGAAACTCAATCCCTCTTCTAAAATAAGCTAACGCACCATATGCCTTCTTAACAACCCTATCAACCTGGTTGGCAACTTTCAAGAATCTATGTACATGGACATCGAGATCTCTCTGCTCATCTGCATTACCAAGAATATTACCATTAGCCCAGTTATCTGCATTTCTGTTACTACTTCCAAAGTGAAGCACCTCACACTTTTCCGCATTAAACTCCATTTGCCACCTCTCAGTCCAGCTCTGCATCTTTTCCATGTCCCTCAGTAACCTACAACATCCTTCTGCACTATCCACAACTCTACCAATTTTAGTGTCATCTGCAAATGTATTAACCCATCCTCCTCCGCCCTCATCCAGCACATTTATAAAAATGACAAACAGCAGTGGACTCAAAACAGATCCTTGCGGTACTAGGCCTACATGCTCGAAATAAGTTAGAAAGCATAATAAAAGAATAAAGAATATCAAAGTGATTACTGCGGCTGTATGCTAAGATTTATTTGCAAATTGCCAGTATGAGTTTCATTCATTCATGCAATTTCATGCAAGCTCTATTTTGTCAGTTAGTTTCTTAAACGGGTAATGGCTTAGTTAAAAGGTATTTAATAGGTAACATTTCATGGAGACTTGCTGGGAATGGTATTGTTCTGTATGCTGAAATTAACACTGCATGTAGGAGGGACTGATAAAGTGTGGAAATGCAGTCACGGGTTTGAAAGGATCGTTTTTAAATTTGGATACTGTGGAACTGAGGTTTTATGAATGAATGTGTTATAGTAAGTAGGTTAGTAAAGGGTTATGAATAGATGGATGGGAATCCAGTATTAATGAATGTACTGAGCTGGGAGTGAGTTAATAAAGATAGCCTACAACACAGTATCTCATAAGACAATATCTCACATTGGTCTCCTACAAGCTGTGAATTAAATTTCTAGGATCTTCGTGGTTATACAGTCGTAGAGTCTGACACTATGGAAACAGACTCTTTGGTCCAACAAGTCCATGCCGAACATAATCCCAAACTTAACTAGTCCCACCTGCCTGTTCCTAGCCCATATCCCTCTATCCATTTCCCATCCAAGTAGTCACCCAAATCATGAGAAATACCAAAGGAATTCACTCTTTTTGAAAATTTCCAACAACAGTTGCCCACCCTCTCACCCTAAACCTGTGCCCTCCAGTTCTGGACTCCCCCAACTGGAAGCTAGAAGCTGGGGTTTCTATGCTGGGTTACCTGAAATTGCCTTTTTCCCCCCAAGGGGTGCGTTTATGGGATGTTACAAGATAGAAAGTGTTAATTAGTAATAGTTACTGCATCTACTATTCTGTTAAGTTTTCTAATCGGGTTAAGTTATTCCAAATTCCTCTTTCTTTGCTTGTATTTTAACTATTTTGTTTGAATAAATTGTGTTTTGCTTAACCTCAAGAGTGGAGGTTGATCCCCCTCTGAGAATTAAACACCCAAAGAGAAGCATCTTATCGTGTACTCTGTAAAAAGACTGTGGAAAGTGGTGTAAGCTTCTTTCAGCAAGTCTTAGTTGTTATATAAAATAAATCTCTGACAGTCACTTTAAAAATAACAAGTGATCATTTACTTATCTAACTCGAACACTGAACAAATTAAACTATTAACAAACCAAATAAATCCCTTCTAACTATTAACTATTCACAAATAAAATAAGATTTTCGTAGACTCACAGAGATGCACAGCATGGACACAGAGCCTTCGGTCCAACTTATCCATGCCAACCAGATACCCGAAATCAATCTATCCCTTTTGCCAGATCTTGGCCCATGTCCACTAAATCTTTCCTATTCATACACCCATCCAGATGCCTTTTAAATGTAGTCATTGTACCAGCCTCCACCACTTCCTCTGGCAGCTCAGTTCATACATGCACCACTCTGTGCATGAGAAAGTTGCCCCTTAGGTTCCTTTAAAATATTTCCCCTCTCATCTGAAACTTATGCCCTCTAGTTCTGAACTCCTGCGCCACAGGGAAAAGACCTTGTCTATTTACCATATCCATGCCCCTCATGATTTTATAAATATCTATGTTACCCCTCAGCCTCCAATGCTCCAGGGAAAATAGCCCCAATCTGTTCAGCCTCTCCCTGTAGCTCAAACCCTTTAACCCTCGCAGAACCCTTGTAAATCTTTTCTGAACCCTTCCAAGTTTCACAACATCCTTCCTAGAGCAGAGAGCCCAGAATTGCATGCAATATTTCAACAGGGGAGTCACCAATGTCTCTCTGAAGAGGGATTTAAAGTAATATTTACAACCATTATATTACCACAAGGAAATCAAGTTAGTTGGACATGACTTTCCCTTAGCAATTTGTTTTGGCTGTCCTTCATTAACCTATGCTTTTTCACTTTAAAAAATATTTTCTGGGATGTGATTGTTGCTAGCACGTCCAACATTTGCTCACCATCCCTCATGGCCCTTGGACCGAGTAATTGACTCTCAACTGCCTTCAAGCATGTAGTCAACAACATGGCTGTAGGTCTGGAGTCACATGGTGTGCGCGCATGCATGCGCAGGGTTGATGAATGAATAAATTGATTTCCCTCCCTAAAAGGGCAGTTTCACAACAATCAATAATGGTTGGAGAAACACAACAGCTCTGGCAGCATCTATGAAGAGATGACAGTGTCAATGTTTGGAGTCCAGTGGCCTTTCAAAACTTGGCTGGATTCAAAACATTAATGTTTTCTCTCCACAGATGCTGCCAGACCTGCTGTGTTTCCCCAGCAATTATGCCTTTTTTTCTGAACTCCAATATCTGCAATTCATTGTTTTATACAATAATAGTTTCTTGGTTGTCAGTACTGAGACAAACGTTCACTTCCAGATCTCTTCTATTAGTTGAATATAAATTCCACTAGCAGCCAGAATGGGATTTGAATTTTTGTCCTTAGAAGACCTAGACCTTACTCAACCAGTATCACTAGGCCACAGTCTTCCCTTCACTGACAATTTTCTCCTGAATATTTCCCTCTATTCATTCGTGGGATGTGGCACCTTGTCTCCCAGAAAACCAAGTGCCATTTCAAAGGGCAGTTAAGAGTCAACCACATTACTGTGGATCATTACTGTGGATCATTACTGTGGATCAAGCGTGACACATTCACCAAACCGGGGAAGGACTAAAGATTCCCTTCCTTAAAAAAGTTATTAGTGAACAAGATAGGTCCTTATGATAATTGATTAGATCACCAAAGCAGCGATAAGCTTTATATTCCAGTTGTATTAATTGATTTCAAACTGCATCAGGGCCACAGCTGCAATTTAAAACTCCAGATGTTAAATCTAGTAACAATGCCAAAATGCCACCAACTCCCTACAATCCCTAAGTTTCCCAACACTGACTGGCCTGGAGTTGCCAGTTGTATCCTTTACCCCTTTATTATTTACTATTCAATTCAGCCTATTGAGTCGACTCTGCCATTCAGATCAGGATTGGAGTTGATGTTTACCAGACACTTTCCTGCAGTTTCCCCCTAATCCTCAATTCCTTTACTGACTAAAACATCCACTTTAGCCTTGAATGCACTTAAATAATCCAGGCTCAACGGCCCTCTGTAGTAACAAGTTCTACAGATTTACTGAACTGAGGAGAATTTCCTATCTATCCTAAACACGCAATCCCTTATTCCCTCTGGTCCTAGACTCACCAACAAGGGCAAACTTTCCCATAACTCGCCTGTGACGTCTCCTCAGAATCTCGTATGTGACAATATGGTTACCTCTATTTCGTCTACCTTCTAATAAGTACAGGCCCAACCGATTCACTTCTCCTCATAAGACATTCCTTCCATACCTGATATCATCCTGGTTAACCTTCTCTGGACCACCTCCAATGCCAGTATATCTTTCCATACGTAAAGGACCCAAAGCTATTCACAGTGTTCAGTTGTGGCCTGACAGGTGCCTGACTATAGGTTCACTATAACCTCCCCATTTTTATACTCTATTTAAAGGCCAAGCTCCCATTTTCCTTCCCTATAACAGTATCCATTGAATATAGATGAAGAAACTCATGGATGTGGGCTTCCAAATCCATCTATTCCGCAGCTTTCTCCATTTAATATTCAGCTCTTCACCTCCTGCCAAAGTGCACAACATCATATTCCCACATTATGTTCCATCTGCCAAGTTTTTTTGCTCATTTGCTTAACATATCTAAATCCCTCTGCAGATGGTTCATGTCATCCTCACCACCTGCCTCCCCATCAACTGTCTCTTCTGCAAACTTGGCAATAAACATATTGCAAATAATTTTGGCCCCAGCACTGATCCCTGTGGTACAGATCACCCACTGATCGTCCTGTGGGTGCTGGGAATATAGAAAACATGACAAAATGGTTCATTGGAGGAGAAATGGACCGTTTAGGAGGAGTGAAGTGATTGCTTTTGGCCATCTTGCCAGAAAAACACGTTGAAAGGATTCTTAAAAGGTGGGTAAACAAGTGTTGTGGCATAACACTTCAGACACCGCAAACTGTAAGACTATTTTCCAGTGGAAGAAAAAGACATTTCTTATTTCTAAAAGAACTGGGAAAGAGAAGAAGGGAGAAAATCTGAGTTGGGAGCTATTATTTGTTGAGGATGTTGCTTCATTGTTGTGTTAGTTTGGATCATAATTTTAAAATGCGTGCCACTGCTTTCTAATCTTGCTCTAGGCTTGCCCTTCCCCCATCTCTAACATCCTTCATCCCCACATCTCTCAGATTTCTCTGTTCTGCCAATCTGATGTCATGTATATCACTGGTTTTCAAAGCTCCAAAACTGGAAGTAATGCCATCAGCTATCTGGGCCCCAAGTTCTGACTAAATACCTCTCTCCTCAAAACGTACATCTCTTGCCCGAATATCTCCGCATGTCAAATTTTGCTTGATAGTATCTCTGTGCGATGCCTTAAAATGCCTTATTACATCAAAGGCTATATATAAACCCAAGTTGTAATGATTCCTTTGAAAAAACTTTTCCATTACTTTGTCCAACCAAGTACAATTCAAATAAAACACATTGCATTAATTATTTTTCAAGTTAACAAAATTACTGACATCTGTCAGAGGTTCTCCAGAAAAGTATAAACATAGAACATAGAACAATACAGCACAGAACAGGCCCTTCGGCCCATGATGTTGTGCCGAACATTTGTCCTAGCTTAAGCACCTATCCATGTACCTATCTCTATACCTTCCACCCTTCACCTTAAATTTATGTCCCCTTATACACTCTGTTGTACCCGGGGAAAAAGTTTCTGATTGTCTACTCTATCTATTCCTCTGATCATCTTATAAACCTCTATCAAGTCACCCCTCATCCTTCGCCGTTCCAACGAGAAAAGGGCTAGCACATAAACTGGGACAAGATGACAGCCCAGCATAAAGTGACAAAGGTAGGAATACATGACTACCAACTGTATTTTGGGTTGTATAAATCTTAGCCTGCCAAAGTTATTTTCTAAAAGATTTTAATTCAGCGCATGAAATGGTTTGTTGGTCAGACTAGAATCATCACCCTCAAATGAGACAATATCATTAATGTCAATGAACTGCTTTTTTTTTGTTAAAAAGCACAAGTTCTTGATTTATTTTCACAACTTGCCGGTATTCACACCTGCACATTCAATGTCAAACTCTGCCATCAGAAATGAAATTACACCATTAATATTGCCTTACAATAACACAACAAACAAATTAACAGCACACACTGAACACCAAGTCTGATTAATATGTAATTAAATTTAACCAAAAAGTTTAAAATCAAGATGGGAGATAACAAATTGTGAAAATTAAAAGGGGTCAGAAAAGATTTACAAGGATGTTGCCAGGGTTGGAGGATTTGAGCTGTAGGGAGAGGCTGAACAGGCTGGGGCTGTTTTCCCTGGAGCGTCGGAGGCTGAGGGGTGACCTTATAGAGGTTTACAAAATTATGAGGGGCATGGATAGGGTAAATAGGCAAAGTCTTTTCCCTGGGGTCCAGAACTAGAGGCATTGGTTTAGGGTGAGAGGGGAAAGATATAAAAGGGACCTAAGGGGCAACTTTTTCACACACAGGGTGGTACGTGAATGGAATGAGCTGCCGGAGGAAGTGGTGAGGGTGGTACAATTGCAACATTTAAGAGGCATTTGGATGGGTATGTGAATAGGAAGGGTTTGGAGGGATATGGGCCAGGTGGGTCTAGATTGGGTTAGGATATCTGGTCAGCATGGACGGGTTGGACCGAAGGGTCTGTTTCCATGATGTATATCTCTATGACTCTATAAATGGGGGAAGGGCAGAAGGCAAGAAATGCACCATCATAGAAGGTGCTCCTCCAGGGAGTGTATTTCACCAACTATAACTGCTCAGTATAAACAAACACTCTGACATGACCCTCTGGTTTTAATGTAAACCACAGCCCCATACACAGTAGGCACCATTTAAACAAGTTAATAGATACAAGCCTTGAGCAAATCCAGCCTCCAGCCGGACCCCCCGCTTCTTGGAGCTCGGACCTTCCTCCAGCTCCGGGGGGTTGTTGAGCTCCTGGGCTCCGGAAGCCGCGGGCGCTGGCTCTCTCTCCTCCACCGCCGACATTTTTAATTTGTTTTCACGTTCACCCGGTAACCGTCACCTCCCCCTTCCCGGGCCCCGGGAATTATACACAAATAAACAATAAACCCCACCGGGGACTGTCTCCTTTCCTTCACAACTTTTGTTTGGAAAGTTCTGGCTTTAATCTGAAATGTATTTTAAAGATATTTTCTATCCCCGGGTCCTAGTATCACATAGTGGTGAATTCATCTTCTCTACGTCAACTCTATCCAGTCATAGAGTCGCACAGTGAGGAAACAGACACTTTGGTCCAATCAGTCAATGTCAACCTTAATCCCAAACTAAACTAGTCCCACCCTCCTGCCCTTGGTCCAATATCCCTCCAAACATTTCTTCTTCATGTACTTATCCAAATGTCTTTTAAATGTCTGTGTGGAGTTTGCACAATCTCCCAGTGTCTGCGTGGGTTTCCTCCGGGTGCTCCGGTTTCCTCCCACAGTCCAAAGATGTGCAGGTTAGGTGAATTGGCCATGCTAAATTGCCCGTAGTGTTAGGGGCATTAGTCAAAGGGAAATGGGTCTGGGTGGGTTAATCTTCGGAGGGTCGGTGTGGACTGGTTGGGCCGAAGGATCTGTTTCCACACTGTAGGGAATCTAATCTAAATCTAAAAAAAATTGGATGTACCCACATCCACCACTTCCTCTGAAATTTCATTCCACATACGAACCACTCTCTGTGTAAACCTGTTCCTCCTTGTTTTGTTTTTAAATCTTCATGTTCTCACCTTAAAAATATGTCCCCTAGTCTTGAAGTCCCTCAGCCCAGGGAAAAGATCCCTGACATTCAACTTATCTATACTCCCCATGAGTTTATAAATCTCTATGATGAGGAGTCATCTGGAATTGAAACATTAGCTTGCCCTCTCTGCGGGGACGCTGCCTGACCCGCTGAGATCTCCAGCACTTGTTCTTTTCAAAACAGATTCCAGCATCCGCAGCAATGCGCTCCTAAATTTTGTACCCAATTGGCTAGCTCTCCCAGACCCCATGAGATTTAAACTTACTCAACAATTTAGCATGCAGTAGGCAATAAAGTTTTCACCACCCACCTCTTTCAGTGCCCATGGGCAGCATGGTGGATCAGTGGTTAGCACTGCTGCCTCATAGCTCCATGGACCCAGGTTCAAATCCAGCCTCGGGGTGACTATCTGTGTGGAGTTTGCACATGATCCCCCCTGGAGTCTGTGTGGCTTTCCTCCCGTAATCAAAAGACGTGCATGGTGTATTGGCCATGCTAAACTGACCAATAGTGTCCAGGAGAAAATCAGGACTGGAGATCAGAGTCAAAAGGTGTGGTGCTGAAAAAGCACAGCCAGTCAGGCAGCATCTGAGGAGAAGGAAAGTTTTAATGCTTTGAGTATAAGTTTTTCATCCGGAATATGGGGGAGCCCCAAGGGGGCTGAGAGAAAAATAGGAGTGGGTTAGGGCTGGGGGAAAGGTAACTGGGAATGCAATAGGTAGGTGGAGATGGGGGTTGATGTTGATATGTCAGAGTGGAGTGGTTAGGTGGGGAAGAAGATGGACAGGTAGGACGGATCAAGATGGTGGTGGCAAATTGGAGGGTTGGGTCTGGGATAAAGTGGGGGGAGGGGAGGGGAGGAAACTGGTGAAATCAACATTGATCCCATGTGGTTAGAAGGGCCCAAGGTGAAAGGTGAGGCATTCTTCCTCCAATTTTGCAGAGGGGTCCGCGGCCTTACATGTCCTTGGCAGAGTGGGAGGGGGAGTTGAAGTGTTCGGCCACAGGACGGTGGCGTTGTTTAGTGCGGGTGTCCCAGAGATGTTCTCTGAAACATTCTGCAAGTTGGTGTCCTATCTCCCCAATGTAAAGGAGACCATATCAAGACACAGTAGGTGACTTGTGTGGAAATACAGGTAAATCTATGTCGGATGTGGAAGGATCCTTTGGGGCCTTGCACGCAGGTGAGGGGGGAGTTGTGGGCGCAGGATTTGCACTTCGTGTGGTGGCAGGGAAAGGTGCTGAGAGTGGAAGATGGGTTGGTGGGGGGCGTGGACCTAATAAAGGAGTTGTGGAGGGAATGGTCTCTGTGGAATGCAGATAGGGATGGGAGGAATATATATCTCTGGTGGTGGGGTCTGTTTGTCCCTAGTGGAAATGGTGTCGGATGATGCATTATATCCAGAGGTTGTTGGGGTTGAAGGTGAGGGGTACTGTCCTTGTTGTGATTGGAGGGGTAGGGTTCAAGGGCGGATGTGCAGGAAGTGGACGATAAGTGCTGAAGGGCATCGTCGACCACTTGGGAGGAGAAATTGCAGTCCTTGAAGAAGGAGTCCATCTAGGATATTCGATGATGGAATTGGTCCTTCTTAGAGTAGATGCAGTGAAGGCGGATGAACTGGGAGTAAGGGATAGCGTTTCTAGAGGCGGCAGGTTGAGAAGAAGCACAGTCCAGGTAGATGTGGGAGTCGGAGGGTTTGAAGTTGTTGTCTGTGTTGAGTCTGTCAGCAGAAATGGAGATAGAAAGGTCCAGGAAGAGATGGTCAAGGATAACTTGAGGTCAGAGTGGAAGATGTTAGTAAAGTTGATGAACTGTTCAACCTTCTCGTCGGAGTACGAGGCAGTGTTCATCGATGCCATGGAGGAAAAGGTGGGGGATGGTGCTGCTGTAACTGTGTTAGATGGACTGTTCTATGTACCCAAAGAAGAGGGAGGCATAGCTGGGACCCATGTGGATGTCCATGGCTGCCTCTCTGATTTGGAGGAAGCGGAAGAATTTGAAGGAGAAAATGTTGAGGATGAAGACCAGTTCAGCCAATCAAATGAGTGTGTTAGTGGAAGGATACTGGTTAGGTCGGCGGGAGAGGAAGAAACAGAGGGCTTGGAGGCCTGCGTCATGGCGGATGGATGTGTACAGGAACTGCTTGTCCATGGTGACACTGAGGCATTGGGGGACCAGGGAAACAAAAGTAATGGAGGAGGTGGAGGGCATAGATGGTGTCCCAAACGTATGTGGGGAGATCCTGAACCAAGGGGGACAGGATGGCATCATGGGTGTGCAGGTTAGGATGGATTGGCCATGCTAAATTATCCATAGTGCCCAAGGATGTGCAAGTTAGGGTGGATAGGCTATGCTAAATTACCCATAGCGCCCAGGGATGTGCAGGTTAGGATAGATTGGCTATGCTAAATTACCCATAGTGCCCAGGGATGTGCAGGTTAGGGTGGATTGGCCGTGCTAAATTACCCATAGTGCCCAGGGATGTGCAGGTTAGGGTGGATTGGCTGTGCTAAATTACCCATAGTGCCCAGGGATGTCTAAATTAGGTGCATCAGTCAGGGATAAATGTAGACCAATAGGGGTAGAGGAAATGGTCTGGGTGGGTTACCGTTCGGAGGGTCGGTGTGGACTCGTTGGGCCCTAGTGGGCCTGCTCCCACACTATAGGGATTCTATGAGGGGAACAGATAATTGCAAACCGCGTTGTCCACCCGGACCGCTGCAGGAAAGCGCAGGCGCAGTGCGAGCCGGCCGTCCGGAGCAGGCGCAGTGCGGGGGCCCGCTGTCGGCTTCGCCCCGCCCCGCCCCGCCCCCTCGCGCCACCGGTGACGTCACAACGCGGAAGTGGCCCTGTCAGTTCGAGTGAAACTCCCTTCCTCTGGGCAACTCCTCATCCCGGGGGCGCGCGGGGCTGGGGCTGGGGCTGGTTCAGGTTCACTTGTAGCAACTGGAGTGAATCCTGGGAGGGAGCAGACTCTGCAAACTCAGGTATGTGTCTTAGTTACCCGGGTGAGGGAGATTGGGAAGGGGGTAGACGTAGACATCTTTTGTGTTGTTATTTTTAAAATGCACCCGCTTCCCGCAAATAAATGTAAGATCAGTAAATGCAATATTTCTCAGTGCAGCCGGCTGCGACGGTTTTGCACCCTCTCCTCTTCCTCCGCCTTGGCTCCAGCACCTTCGGCTTCCTTCCCCCATCCGCCCCACCCCGAGGCGTTGATGCTTCCGAGCTGACCCTCAGAAGTTCGGTTTGTTTTCCTCCATTCTTTTCCGGTTGTCTTTTGTTGGGTTTTGAAAACTTTTTCGCCCAAACGTCTCATTGAGTCCAGGAGTTGGGAGGTAATGTTATGGCTGTAACCGGACGTTGATTAGGAATATTGTGTGCAATTCTGGTCTACCTCCGATCGGCCTCCAAACCCACCCCATCCACCTGGACACCCCGCCCTCGATCTCTTCATAAGCCAACTGCCGCCGCGACATTAACCGCCTCAACCTCTCCACCCCTCTCACCCACTCCAACCTCTCACCCTCGGAACGTGCAGCCCTCCACTCCCTCCGTTCCAACCCCAACTTCACTATTAAACCGGCAGACAAGGGAGGTGCAGTAGTAGTTTGGCGCACCGACCTTTACACCGCTGAGGCTAAACGCCAG
>NC_057753.1:11017973-11024973 GCF_004010195.1 Chiloscyllium plagiosum
GGCCTATCACCCTCACCTTAACCTCCTTCCACCTATCGCATTTCCAACGCCCCTCCCCCATGTCCCTCCTCCCTACCTTTTTATCTTAGCCTGCTGAACACACTTTCCTCATTCCTGAAGAAGGGCTCATGCCCGAAACATCGATTCTCCTGATCCTTGGATGCTGCCTGACCTGCTGCGCTTTTCCAGCAACACATTTTCAGCTACTTCCGATCGGAAGAATTGTTGTGAAACTTGAAAGGGCTCAGGAAAGATTTACAAGCATTTTGCCAGGGTTTGAGCGGAATAGGGTGGATTTGTTTTCTCTAGCGTGCCAGAGGCTGAGGGGTGACTTTGTATACGTTTATATAATAATGATGGGTATGGATAGGGTAAATAGACAAGATCTTTTCCCTGAGATGGAGGAGTCCAGAACTAGACGGAAATAGATTTAAGGTGAAGTGGGAGGGGGGTGAAGATTAAAAAGGAACCTAAGGGGCAATGATTAAAAGGTATCGGATATGAATACCCATATGAATAGGAAGGATTTAGAGGGACATGGACCAAGTGTTGATGTGGGCCACTAACGTTTGCCATGTCTGTATGTTCAGGTTCTCTCTGGTGTCAGTATCAATGCCTTGATGTCTCATTACTAGCTCCTACCCCCCCCAGCCTGCCCCGAGACATTAACCATTTTACGTCTGGTTGTTTCTCAAGAAGTTGCATGCAGGTTCATCCTGAATTTACACTTTCTTTCACTTCCCAAAATCAGACATGCTCACTCTTAGCAGTATCCCAATGTTGTAATATTAACTTTTGTGTGGAGTTATCCAAAATTCAAAGAGATGTCAGTTTTGACGTTTTTGCTTTTCTGCCCGTGTAAGAACCTGAATCAGCACCCTCAGGAGAGTTGGTTAGAGTAGTGCGAGAATACAGGAGGACAGAGAGAGTGGGATGGTGCTTTCAATTTTGTGGAAGAACAAAAAAACATGTTTCATAGAAAGGAGAATTGCTTGTTATGAAAGTCTACTCTCGATGAACAGTGATGACTTTCGTAACCTCTTTTTACAGAGTTTTTGAAGATCTGAAGACGGAAATTTCAAACTCAATGGATGAAGGACTTATGCCCGAAACATTGTCTCTCCTGCTCCTCAGATGCTGCTGACCTGCTGCACTTTTTGACTCTGACTCTCCAGCATCTGCAGTCCTCACTTTCACATCAATGTCTGACAGTCGTTCAATCCATCGGGATTGCAACAATTTTCGACTGATTCTATGAGAAGGAGCAAAGCTTTTTGGTTCTTGCTTCAGTACATTTTCAGCATCAGTAAGACTCTGTAGACGCCCTCCTCTTGCACCACACTGAGTGTGGAGCCTGAAACAATTATACAGCCTGGAAAGAGGAGTTCACAGGGGTGAGGAGCTGTACACGCGTTTGTGTGCGGCTGAAGCTTTGGCCATGGAGAAACCTGAGGAATCCCGCCCTGTGGAGAAACCGTGGAAGTGTGGCGACTGTGGGAAAGGCTTCCGGGTCCCATCTGCCCTGGAGACCCATCGGCGCAGTCACACCGGGGAGAGGCCATTCACTTGCCCAGAGTGTGACAGGGCCTTCGCTCATTCCTCCCACCTGCTGGCCCACCAGCGGGTCCACACTAGGGATTGGCGGTCCATCTGCCCTGTGTGTGGGAAGGGCTTTATCCAGGCCTCCCACCTCGTGGCCCACAGTCGGGTCCACACGGGTGAGAGGCCATTCATCTGCTCTGAGTGCGGCAAGGGCTTCGCCCACTCCTCCCACCTTGTGGCCCACCGGCGGGTCCACACTGGGGAGAGACCATTCGCCTGCTCGGAGTGCGGGAAGGCCTTCACCCAGGCCTCCCACCTCCGGACGCACTGGCGGCTCCACACGGGGGAGAAGCCGTTTGCCTGCCCGGAGTGCGGCAAGGCGTTCAGCGACCAGTCATCCCTGCGCAGCCACCAGCGGCTCCACACCCGGGAGATTCCTGGACAGAGCACTGGTGAGTGAACAGGAAACAAAAGCAGTCGAAACGTTTAGGGTTGCCAAGAGGTGAGGAATGAAATACAGTGCAAGAGATTCAGGTTTTTTCTTTAAATGCCTATTCACAGCATTGATGAAGGAAGCACATGCAAAGGTGTTATTGACAGGTCAAGCTGGTTGGAAACAGGCGAGGTAGGAGTTTATTGAAGGAAAACCTGTCCAACCTAGCAGCAACAATGGAAAAGCAGCATTGAGAGAGACTGCAGAATCCCAGAGGTACAGAAGAATTTGGGGACATGATAAAATTAGCATAAAGGTGCCACAAGGGATTAAGGCAGAAAATGACTGACTTTATATTCCACTCCCTTAACACAAATGACAATCTCTTTCTCCATTTGTCAGTAGTATTGAGGAGACCACCAGATTTGGTTTCTTTACTTAAATAATGTAAATACATTTTGAAGTGGTTCAGAGCTAATTTACTCACCTTATAATTGGGGACAATGGGATGTCGGGCTGGGCTTGTATCAGTTAGAGCTGAGAAGAATCCGATGATCTGATGGAGGTGTATAACATCCCGAGAGGACTTAACAATGTGAATGTACAAACCCCTTCGTTCCAGAGACTAGAAATGAGTGGACACAGTTAACAAATAGGTGGCCTCTCGTTTAAGATAGGAGAGTTTTGTTTTTCTCTCAGGGGTTCCCGAGTCTTTGGCATTCAGTCCTTTAGAGACCAGCATGGGGCTGGTGGTACAATGCTTAGCGCTGCTGCCTCACGTCATCAGGTACCCTGGTTCATTTCCACTCTTGAGCAACTCAGTGTGTCACTTTTTTCATGCCCCCCCCCCCCCCCGTCTGTGTGGGTTTCCTCCGGGTGCTCTGGTTTCCTCCCACAGTCCAAATGATATGTGGGTTATGGTGGATGGGCCGTGGGAAATGCAGGGTTACAGGGATGAGGTAGCAAAGTGGCCCTGGGTGGAACGGTCAGTGTTGACCCGATGGGGTGAATAGCCTGCTTGCATGCTGGAAGGACTCTGGAACTGCCTGAAGCCTGTAACTGACCAGATGACACGTGGACACTTTCCTTACACTGCTTTTATTCAAGCCTGCAGAGCCATTTCCAGAAGACTGCAACAAACTCCCCATATAATAAAATACATCAGTTTGATATACTGTTGTGTTATTTTAAGAGCAGTTTACATTCAATCAATAGTATACGTTTGTTTTATGGTTACCGACATTCAATTACATTAGTGGTTCTGGTTATTTATTTTGTCGTACATTATCGTATTCAACCAACTACAGCATCTAGACATTTGTCTAATTACAATGTTCAATGTCAACACAGTACGTGTTTATTGTTATGACCGTTATCTTGAACACTGACAACAAAGAGGAGGTCACAAGTCAAAGTTCCTTATTTGTCCCTACATTGTCAAGGTTTTGCTTTGTCGAATGTCTTCCTGGCTTTTTGCAGTTAGCACCCTATTTTCTGCCCTTGTCAACATTTTCCCTTCCAAGGGTCTACTGAGGATTTCATGAGAAAACTCAGAGTGTGGTGAGACTGTGGAACTCATTACCATACTGAGTGGTTGGGGTGAAAGCCATTACAACGAAGGGTACACTAGCCAAAACAAACAAACCGGACTCACAACGCAGTGAAATTAAAACATGTAATGTTTTCTCAACTGTTCTTAATCAGACTTGATGATGAACAGATTCCCCCACTGTCTCATAGACAGAGATTTAGGGGGTAAATTAGAAAAGAAAAAAGAAATTACCCATTCAATCAAACAGTTTCCAATAATGGATCACCAAGCCTTTGTGCAATCCTTAGACAATGAGTTGTTCACAGGCACATAACCGTACATCTAATTTCAAAGTCACTGCTGAACGTGAATGGACGGCCCAAAGTATTCAGCTATTTCTTACAGACTGGGACTCATTCCCAGAAAGAGCCAACAATTCTTTAACTGGACAGAAAGAACTAGAGAGAGAAGCTCCCAGGCTCAGTGAACAGCAGGGCGCATTGGAAGCAAATTTGGGGGTGGGGGCAAGGAAACAGAGTGCAGTGCAGCAGAAAATCAAAAAAAGCCCACCAATTCTCCCACCACACCCACTCTCAGAATGGGCAGGAGATTGACTCCTGGGGTGACTCATAGCAGCATCACTGGTGGAATCCGGTGCCTTTGTAAATTGCAGGACGACGTGAACTTCCGCTGGCACTTGGGGCAGGCGACCGGCTTCTTGTCCCTGTGGACCCGCCGATGCCTCAGCAGGCGCTAGGAACGCATGAAGCATTTACTGCACTCAGCGCAGCTGAAGGGCCTCTCCCTGGTGTGAACCTGCGGGGGGTCAGCAGGTTTGAGGCCTGGGTAAAGCTGTTCCCGCACTCGGGACAGCTGAAGGCCCTCTCCTCGGTGTGGACCCCTGCTGGTGAGTCAGCAGGACGGAGGAATCACCGAAAACCTTCCCACACTCAGCAGGGAATGGCTGCTAGCTGGTGTGGACCAGCAGATTTAAGGAATTGCTAAAGGCCTTCCCACAATCAAGAGCAGCTGAAGGGCCTCTCCCCCCTGTGGACCCACCGGTGGGTCAGCAGGTCAGAGGAATTGCTGAAGTCTTCCCGCACGCAGGGCAGGGGAAGGGCCTCTCGCTGGGTTGGACCTGCTGGTGCCTCAGCAGAACAGAGGAAGCGCTGAAGGCTTTCTTGCACTTGGGGCAGGGGAAGGGCCTCTCCCCTGTGCGGAGCCGTCGGTGGGCCATGAGGTTGGAGGAGCGGATAAATCCCGTCCCACACCCGGGGCAGGAGAACAGCCTCTCCCCAGTGTGGGCCCGCCGGTGCATCTGGAGGTGGGACGGGTGGATAAAGCCTTTCCCCAGTGTGACTGCGGCGATGAGTCTCCAAGGCAGATGGGATATGGAAACCTTTCCCGCAGTCACCACACTTCCATGGTTTCTCCACAGGGTGGGATTCCTTGGGTTTCTCCATGGCTAAAGCTTTAGCCGCACACAAATGCGTGTACAGTCCCTGCCTGCCATGAATTCCTTTTCCCAGTCTATATAGGGGCAGCACGGTGGCTCAGTGGTTAGCACAGCTGCCTCACAGCACCAGGGATCTGGGTTCAATTCTACCCACGGGTGACTGTCTATGAGAGTTTGCACATTCTCCCTGTGTCTGTGTGTGTTTCCTCCCACAGTTCAAAGATATGCAAGTTAGGTGGATTGGCAATGCTAAATTGCTCCTCGTGTCAGGGGATGTCAGGGTGGATTAGCTATGGGAAATGCAAGGTTACAGGGATAGGGTGGGAGGGGTGAGTCTAGGTGGGATGCTCTTTGGAGAGTCGGTGTGAACTTGTTGGGGCGAATGGCCTGTTTCCACAAGTGGGCGGCACAGTGGTTAGCACTGCTGCCTCACAGCGCCAGAGACCCGGGTTCAATTCCCGCCTCAGGCGACTGACTGTGTGGAGTTCGCACGTTCTCCCCGTGTCTGCGTGGGTTTCCTCCGGGTGCTCCGGTTTCCTCCCACAGTCCAAAGATGTGCAGGTTAGGTGAATTGGCTATGCTAAATTGCCCGTAGTGTTAGGTAAGGGGCAAATGTAGGGGTATGGGTGGGTTGCGCTTCGGCGGGTTGGTGTGGACTTGATGGGCCGAAGGGCCTGTTTCCACACTAAGTAATCTAATAACTGTTTCAGGTTTCAGGCTCCACGCTCAGTGTGAGGATTCAAAATTTGAAACCACCAGCCCTTGATCGCTACTGACACATTTGAATCATGTTAAGTAACCTTCTGAGTTGGATTTGCCATGCTAAATTACCCATAGAGTCCAGGGATGTGTAGGTTAGGGTGGATTGGCCATGGGAAACAAACAGTAGTGGGGCTGGGTGTGGGTGGGATGCTCTTCGGAGGGTCAGTATGGACTTGTGGGCCAAATGGTCTGCCCCCACACTGTGGGGATTCTGTGACAACACTCCCCCTCCCCCGTCCACTCCATGGAAGGAGCCTTTTACCTGCATCTACCGTGTCAAGCCCCTTTCAGAATTCTAATGTTTTCAATAAAATCACTTCTGGTTCTCAGTGTCATAGGGTCATAAAGCACGGAAACAGACCTTTCGGTCCAACCCGCCCATGCTGACCAGGGTTCTCAAACCAAACTTGCTTGTGTTTGGCCCATATCCCTTAAAGCCTTTCCACTCGTGTACCCATCCAAACGTCTTTTCAATTGTGTGACTGTACCTGCGTCAACCACTTCCTCTGGTCGTACATTCACTCACAAACCATCCTGTTTAAAACAAAAAGTTGCCCCTCAGATCCCTTTAAAATCTCTTTCCTCTCACCTTAAAAAAATGCCCCCTAATTTTGAACACCCCAGCTAAGGAAGAGACCTTTGCCATTCACCTTACCTACACCCCTCCTTGTTTTATAAACCTCAATTAGGTCACCCCTCAACCTCCTACGTTCGTGAAAAAAGTCCCAGCCTTTCCCTGCAACTCAAACCCTCCAGTCCTGGCAACATCCTGGTAAAATCTTTTCCGAACCCTCTCTAGTAGTATTCTTCCTATGACAGGGCGACCAGAACTGTACTCAGTACTGTAAAAGTGGTCTCAGCAACATCCTGGACAACCTCAACATGATGTCTCAACTCCTATACTCAGTGGTGTGAACAATGAAGGCAAGTGTGCTAAACACCTTCTTAACCACCCTGTCTCCCAGTGATGTAACTTTGAAAGAGCTACGTACGTGAACACCACCCCCCTCCCCGCCCAGGTCTCTCTCTGTTCTACAAGATGACCCTGGGCCCTACCATTAACTGTACAAGTCCTGACCTTGCTTGTTTTACCAAAACTGAAAATGTGTTGCTGGAAAAGCGCAGCAGGTCAGGTAGCATCCAGGAAACAGGAGAATCGACGTTTCGGGCATAAGCCCTTCTTCAGGAATGAGGAAAGTTTGTCCAGCAGGCTAAGATAAAAGGTGGGAGGAGGGACTTGGGGGAGGGGCGTTGGAAATATGATAGGTGGAAAGAG
>NC_057753.1:11027378-11048247 GCF_004010195.1 Chiloscyllium plagiosum
GGGGTGTGTTGGAGGCGGGAGAAGGGGTCGTCAGAGGGTGGGCGAGAGTCTTGGTTAAAGAAGTAGGCACGGAGGTGAAGGCGGCGGAAGAATTGTTCGATGTCACGCCGCGTGTTGAACTCATTAATCCGAGAGCGTACGGGAATGAAGGTGAGGCCTCTGCTGAGGACTGATCTTTCATCCTCAGAGAGGGGTAGGTCTTACCAAAATGCAACCCCGAACATTTATCCATACCTCTCTCAGACACACAGACACCTCCCACATGCACCCTCTCACAGGCTTATACGCCATACACTCACACTTTACCAAGCATCCAAACACGCACTCTCTTATGCTCACTCTCACGCACAAACTCACATGCACACAGACACACAGGTCTATGGGGTGAATTTCCATTTATAGTCAGAGATGTACAACACTGAAACAGACCCTTTGGTCCAATTCATCTATGCTGACCAATTATCCTAGCTTAACCTTATCTCGAGTAGGTTGGGATGGCTGGTCGGCATAGACAAGTTGGACAGAAGGGTCTATTTCTGTACTGTACATCTCTGACTCCAAATCTCAGAGGAAAGGATGAGACTTGTGCACTGGAGCATAGGCGGTTGAGAGGTGACCATATCAAACTTTATAAAATCATGAGGGTATAGATGAGGTGAATGGCGGGTGTCCTTTCCCTAGGATGGAGGTTTCAAGATTAGGGAGCAAATGTGAAGGTAAGAGGAGAAAGATTTTAAAAAGACATAAGGGGCACCTTTTTTTTCTTTTTACAGAGTGGCTTGTGTATGGAAAGAGTGTCCAGAGGAAATGGTAGATGCAGGTACAATTACAACATTTAAAAGACAGTGTTGTGGTTCTGTTCGCCGAGCTAGGAATTTGTGTTGCAGACGTTTTGTCCCCTATCTAGGTGACATCCGCAGTGCTTGGGAGCCTCCTGTGATCTTTCCTCCGGCATTTTTAGTGGTTTGTTTCTGCCACTTCTGGTTGTCAGTTCCAGCTGTCTGCTGAAGTGGTTGGTATATAGAATCTGTGGATGAGTGCCATGCCTCTAGGAATGCCCTGGCTGTTCTCTGTTTGGCTTGTCCTATAAAAGTAGGGTCGTCCCAGTTGAACCCATGTTGGATACGGATCGTTAGCTGTCTTCCTGTTTGTCCTATGTAGTGTTTTGTGCAGTCCTTGCATGGGATTTTGTACACTACGTTGGTTTTGCTCATGCTGGGTATTGGGTCCTTTGTCCTGGTGAGTTGTTGTCTGAGAGTGGCTGTTGGTTTGTGTTCTATTATAGTCCTATTGGTCATAGTAGTCTGGCTGTCAGTTCAGAAATGTTCTTGATGTATGGTAACGTGGCTAGTCCTTTGGGTTGTGGCATGTCCACATTCCGTTGTCTTTCCGTTAGGCATCTGTTGATGAAATTGCGGGGGTATCCGTTTTTGGCGAATACATTGTATAGGTGTTCTTCTTCCTCTTTTTGCAGTTCTGGTGTGCTGCAGTGTGTTGTGGACCTTTTGAACAGTGTCTTGATGCAACTTCTTTTGTGTGTGTTGGGGTGGTTGCATTCGTAGTTCATCAACAATTTCGCAATTTCATCAACAGATGCCTAAGGGAAAGACAACGGAATGTGGACAAGTCACAACCCAAAGGACTAGCCACGTTACCATACATCAAGAACATTTTTGAACTGACAGCCAGACTACTACGACCACTAGGACTCATAATAGCACACAAACCAACAGCCACACTCAGACAAAACTCACCAGGACAAAGGACCCGATACCCAGCATGAGCAAAACCAACATAGTGTACAAAATCCCATGCAAGGATTGCACAAAACACTACATAGGACAAACAGGAAGGCAGCTAACGATCCGCATCCATGAACACCAACTCGCCATGAAACGACATGACTAGCTATCCTTAGTAGCCACACACACAGATGACAAGCAACATGAGTTCAACTTTGACAACACTACTATTATAGGACAAGCCAAACAGAGAACAGCCAGGGAATTCCTAGAGGCATGGCACTCATCCACAGATTCTATCAACAAACACATCGACCTGGACCCAATATACCGGTCACTGCAGCGGACAGCTGGAACTGACAACCGGAAGCGGCAGAGACAAACCACTATAAATGCCGGAGGAAAGATCACAGAAGCGCTTCACAGGAGGCTCCCAAGCACTGCGGATGTCACCTAGACAGGGGACGAAACGTCTGCAACACAAATTCCCAGCTCGGCGAACAGAACCACAACAACGAGCACCCGAGCTACAAATCTTCTCCCAAACTTTGAATTTAAAAGACATTTTAGATAAGTACATGAATAGGAAAGTTTCAGAGGGATATGGGCCAAACATTTGCAGGTGGGACTAGTTTAATTTGAGAACATACTCAGCACGCACTAGTTGAACTGAAGGGTCTGTTTCTGTGCTGTCTGACTCTGTAACTGTTCTGTACTGGTCTTAAAACCATTTTCTTGCCTTCCCCCATAAACATCCACTTCTTTGCTGTTCAAAAATTAGATGAACTCAGCCTTGAATATATTAAATATCCCTGTAACTGCAGGAAGACATCCCCACTTCTGAACACAATTCCTCTTGCTAATATACCACTTGCCTTGCTCATTGCTTGCTGTACCTGTCTGACAACTGGCACTGACTGGTGTAGAAGGATACTGAGGCCCCTTTGTACATCCACACGTCATTCCTGAAGGGCTCGTGCCCGAAATGTCGATTCTCCTGCTCCTCAGATGCTTCCTGACTTGCTGTGCTTTTGTATCGTCACACTTTTCGACTCTGATCTCCAGCATCTGCTGTCCTCACTTTCTCCACACCCCAATATGTCACCATTTAAACAATACAACTCCTTTCTGCGTTTTTTCACAGCAAAGGCTATAATTTCACATTGTGGTACTGCACTTACCACGTCTTTGCCAACTGAGACACAGACCTGGACCAACTTTTCCAGATCTGTCCTCTCCCCGGATTCACTCCCTTTCCTTTCAGTTATTCAAGTTAACAATTGAACCCTGGAATGGAAAACGGAAGGGTGAGAAAAGAGAATGCCGTACTCACAGATGTTGGACAGAGGAAGGAAGTTGCAGTCTGGGGTGAAGCTCAATCTTCATTCAGAGAGAGAGGAGCAGGAGCAGTTTCAGAAGCTCATGGTCCAACTTCTGCATTCAGACAATAGCGGGGCTCTGATTGGCAGGAGGACAAGACTACTTCTGGTCCTCCACAACACCTCATTGGTCCATGGAAAGATGGTGGCACGTTTCTGCGGGCACAAATGAGCATGTGCAATGATTGCTGACACCGAGGGGCATGCTCAGTCGAGATGCTCGTGTTAACTGTCAGATTTTAATTGTCCAAATGCCAATAGGAGAGAAAAATGCTGGACACACAATTTTTTTTCCCCTGCAGCTCGACACTTTATTCTTTTTGCATTTTGTCTGGCTGCTCAAATTTTGTATGTCTTTTAGGGGCGACATGGTGGCTCAGTGGTTAGCACTGATGCCTCACAGCACCAGGGTCCCAGGTTTAATTCCAGCCTCGGGCAACTGTTTGTGGAGTTTTCACATTCTCCCCATGTCTGGGTGCTTTGGTTTCCTCCCACAGTCCAAAAAGAGGTGCAGGTCAGGTGAATTGGCTATGCTAAATTGCTCATAGTGTTAGGTGCATCATTCGAAGGGAAATGGGTCTGGGTGGGTTACTCTTCGGAGGGTCGCTGTGGACTGGTTGGGCCGAAGGGCCTGTTTCCACACTGTAGGGAATCTAATCTAATCTAAAAACAATTATCCTCAGGGTACGGGAGTCCGAAGCTAGAGGGACATAGGTTTAGGGTAAGAGGGGAAAGATTTAAAGGAGACCTAAAGGGCAACTTTCTCATGCAGAGGGTGGTGCGTGTATTGAACAAAGTTATGGAGGCTGTTAAACTTACAGTTAAAAGGCATCTGTATATGAATAGGAAGGATTTTGAGGGATATAGGCCAAGTGCTGGCGAACGGGCCGAGATTAATTTAGAATATCTGATTGGCACAGACTGAAGAATTTGTTTCCATACTCTACAACTCTATGACTGTATTTCTACATTGTCAGAACCAAATTCATAAGACCATTTACCCCTTACAGCCTGTCCTGAGCTGCGGCCTAACTGTGCATATTACAATGCAAGTTCCAGAAAGATGTCTGCAACTTTTTGAAAAAAAAATGCTTTCAGACTTCAACAATGTTTCTGAATATATCATAACTATTCTCAATTTTAGAAAGCAGCCATTTCTCGTGCACCCCCACCACCCACCATCTCCCAGCTCCAACACTTTGAGCCAAAGGTCCTCCAGCATGTGTTTGCCCTGGATCACAGCATCCAGAGCCTCCCACCTTCTAGAAATCAAGAGACAAGTCCCACCCTGCCCTCTCCAGTGTGTGTTGTGTAACTGCTTCATCATTTCTCGGAGCTGAGCAGAGGCTGATAGCCAAGTTCGGTAACCATTGTGGATGGCCTCAACCGGGACTTGGGTTCGCATCACACTACAGATGACCCAAATACAGTACACTATATACTCACATCCACGCACACACCCTCTCACAGGCTTATACTCCATCACAAACGCACACTTTACCAAGCATGGACACACACAAACACACTCTCTTACTCGCATTCACATGCACAAAGTCAGGTGCGCGCGCACACACTCTCACTCTGTCAAACAAACACACAAAAGTCTATAGGCTGAATTTGCAGATTTTGCTCAATCCATGTAATATTCTATATATTCCTACTTTGGAAATAGAACCAGTCTGACTCAAGATTGGGATACAGACAGACTCTAACCTCACATCTTTCATGCATTGTCCAACCTGAGATGTCACCTCTTTTTCTAAAACCTTAAGTGACCTTGAGAATGTGACCGAAAAGTCGTTCTGGGATTTATGTATTAATGAACTGAAACCTCTAGGTTTGTTCAATATATCATTTCAGTTGCATGATGCTGTAATCTTTTGCTACAAATTCTATGTCTTATGATCCTGGTCCACAGCTACCTGATGAAGGTGCAGCGCTCTGAAAGCTCGTCCTTCCAAATGAACCTGTTGGACTATAACCTGATGTTGTGAGATTTTTAAAATTAGTTACTCGTGAATACAGCCTACACCTCCCACTGCTGCCAGTAAACTTTAAAATGCCGATAAAACGATTAACCTGCAGTCCTGAAAAATATACAATTTCTAACGATACCAGCTAATCATTCACTGTTCCTTCTGAGACACGACATTGGAACCTTTGTGCAAGAGGCTGAAAGAAAGAGTCATAGAGATGAACAGCATGAAAACAGACCCTTCGGTCCAACCCATCCATGCCAACCAGATATTCCAACCCAATCTAGTCCCACCTGCCAACACACGGCCCATATCCCTCCAAACCCTTCCTATTCATATACCCATCCAAATGCCTCTTAAATGTTGCAATTGTACCAGTCTCCAACACTTCCTCTGGCAGCTCATTCCACACACGTACCACCCTCTGCGAAAAAGATGCCCCTTAGGTCTCTTTAAATCTTTCCCCCTCACCCTAAATCTATACCCTCTAGTTTTGGACTCCCCGACCCCAGGGAAAAGACTTTGCCTATTTACCCTATCCATGCCCCTCAATTTTGTAAACCGCTATAAAGGTCACCCCTCAGCCTCCGACACTCCAGGGAAAACAGCCCAAGCCTGTCTCTCTATAGCTCAAATCCTCCAACCCTGGCAACATCCTTGTAAATCTTTTCTGAACCCTTTCAAGTTTTACAACATCTTTCTGATAGGAAGGAAACCAGAATTGCACACAATATTCCAACAGTGGCCTAACCAATGTCCTGTACAGCCGCAACATGACCTCCCAACTCCTGTACTTAATATTCTGACCAATAAAGAACAGCAAACCAAACACCTTCTTCACTATCCTATCTACCTGTGACTCCACTTTAAAGGAGCTATGAACCTGCACTCGAAGGTCTCTTTGTTCAGCAACACTCCCTAGGACCTTACCATTAAGTGTATAAGTCCTGATATGATTTGCTTTCCCAAAATGCAGCACCTCGCATTTATCGGAATTAAACTCCATCTGCCACTTCTCAGCCCATTGGCCCACCTGTTGTAATCTGAGGTAACCCTCTTCGCTGTCCACTACACCTCCAATTTTGGTGTCGTGCTACTTACTAACTGTGAGGAGAAAGTGAGGTCTGCAGATGCTGGAGATCAAAGTTGAAACTTTATTGCTGGAACAGCACAGCAGGTCAGGCAGCATCCAGGGAACAGGAGATTCGACGTTTCGGGCACAGGCCCTTCTTCAGGAAATGAAGAAGGGCCTGTGCCCGAAACGTCGAATCTCCTGTTCCCTGGATGCTGCCTGACCTGCTGTGCTGTTCCAGCAATAAAGTTTCAACTACTTACTAACTGTACCTCTTATACTCGCATCCAAATCATTTACAAAAATGACAAAAAGTAGAGGACCCTGCACCGATCCTTGTGGCACTCCACTGGTCACAGGCCTCCAGTCTGAAAAACAACCCTCCACCACCACCCTCTGTCTTCTACCTTTGAGCCAGTTCTGTATCCAAATGGCTAGCTCTCCATATATTCCATGAGATCTAACCTTGCTAATCAGTCTCCCATGGGGAACCTTGTAGAATGCCTTACTGAAGTTCATATAGATCACATATGGACTGCCCTCATGCACTCTTCCCTCAATCCTCTTTGTTACTTCCTCAAAAAACTCAAGTTTGTGAGACATGATTTCCCACACACAAAGCCACGTTGACTATCCCTAATCAGTCCTTGCCTTTCCAAATACATGTACATCCTGTCCCTCAGGATTCCCTCCAACCACTTGCCCACCACCGACATCAGGCTCACTGGTCTATTGTTCCCTGGCTTGTCCTTACCACCCTTCTTAAACAGTGGCACCATGTTAGACAACCTCCAGTCTTCCGGCACCTCACCTGTGACTATCGATGATACAAGTATCTCAGCAAGATGCCCAGCAATCACTTCCCTACCTTCCCACAGAGTTCTAGAGTACACCTTTATCCGTTTCAAGACATCCAGCACTTCCTCCTTTGTAATCTGTACATTTTGCAAGATGTCACCATCTATTTCCCTACAGACTATATCTTCCATATCCTTTTCCACAGTAAATGTTGATGTAAAATACTCATTTAGTATCTCCCCCTTTTTCTGCAGCTCCACACAAAGGCCACCTTACTGATCTTTGAGGGGCCCTATTCTCTCCCTAGTTACCCTTTTGTCCTTAATTGAGCAGCTTTAAAACAAAAACCTGTTTTATCTCATAGCTTTCAATGAGAGCCTGAGCCCGACGTTAAGTTCAGCTAAACTTTACTGCCACCCAACTTTGTTTCAGCTTTAGATCTCCCCAGCAATAGGACATTATGAAAAGTAACCTTTTTAAATAAAAATACAGCTCAAGGTCAAAGCCCACTTGCTTTACTATTGATCAATACTGAGTTGTCCCTTTGTAATTAGTTCCTTGGTACAGCCTTAACCCGTAGGAAGTATTGCCTCACTCAGCAATTTCAACCCAGTCGTTCAGATTAGAGTGGTGCTGGAAAAGCACAGCAGGTCAGGCAGCATCCGAAGAGCAGGAAAACCAACATTTCAAGCAAAAGCCCTTCATCTGGACTCTCGGTTGAAATTAGGCAAAAGTGAGGACTGCAGATGCTGGAAACCAGTCACCCTTTCCAAGTCAGTTTCTCCCCATTCATTTGCTGGAGGTTGGGGGCACGGGGGGGGGGGGGAGGTGCAGTCAACAGTCAACCACACCACTGTGGGTCTGGAGTCACGTGTAGGACAGACTGGACAAAGGATGTAGCTGGGACCATTGACCGAATGCTTTCCTGCAACGGCAGTTTCCTTCCTTAAAAGTGATACGAGTGAATCAGACGGGATTTCTTTTCCCCCGAAAATGGTTTCATCATTAGATTCTGAACACAGGATTTCTGACCGAATTCCAATTCTATCAACTGTCGATGCAGCGTTCGAACCTGGTGTTGTCCAGTTTTCCACACACCCCCCCCTCAGTCAAAGCAAAACTCTCAGAGACACAGTATGGGTTTACCTCTTTCATTTTTATTCCAGGCCCTGGAGGGAAACAGCCCATGTGTTCATGGTCTTCTCTGGAAGAGCAATTTCTCAATGAATTATATCGTCATTTTACAGGGAAGAGCATCCAGATAAGGCAACATACATATTAATTGGGTGACCGTTACAATCAATAGCAGAGACCAAGCCCTTTACTGTTATACAATTAATGTTCTTAACCTTGTTAACTGGATACATACAATGGATATTTTTCCCCTTGTTAGGCTGACTTTGCATACTGAATGCTTCCAATATTGTTAAATGGCTCTACATAATGACTGCTTTTCCACCTTGTTAACCCATTACCTTGCCTCCAGCACCCCACTGTTAACTGCAAGTTCTTATGTGATCAGAGTCATGCTCAGCTGAACCTCTTGTTTCACAAAACACAGAACAGACCTCTTTCCCTGCCGCCTTATACCCTTTACACGTTCTCAACGGGAATCCCCAGAACTGGGTTAATAGTATAATCGATCATGGCTCTCAGCTGTTGCTCCTTCAATCCGCCTGCGGTGGCTCGTGAACTCGCTGGTGCCTCCGCAGGTGGGAGGAGCGGGTGAATCCCTTCCCACAGTGAGAGCAGGTGAACGGCCTCTCCCCGGTGTGAATCTGCTGGTGGGTCAGTGGAGTGGAAGAATTGATGAATCCTTCCCGCAGTGAGCTGGTGAATGGCCTCTCCCTGGTGTGGACCCGCTGGTGGGTCAGCAGGGCAAAAGAATTGATGAATCCCTTCCCGCAATCAAAGCAGGTGAATGGCCTCTCTCCTGTGTGGACCCGCTGGTGGGTCAGCAGGGCGGAAGAGTTGATGAATCCCTTCCCGCACTGAGAGCAGGTGAACGGCCTCTCCCCAGTATGGACCCGCTGGTGGGTCAGGAGTGCAGCTGACTGAGCAAACCCCTTCCCACACACCGAGCAGGCGAACGGCTTCTCCCCCGTGTGGACCCGCTGGTGCATCTGCAGGTTGCCCATCCGACTGAATTCCTTCCCGCACACTGAGCAGATGAACGGCTTCTCCCCGGTGTGGACCCGCTGGTGGATCTGGAGTGTAGATGACTGAGTGAATCCCTTCCCGCACACTGAACAGGTGAATGGCCTCTCCCCAGTGTGTACCCGCTGGTGGATCAGGAGTGTAGATGACTGAGTGAATCCCTTCCCGCACACTGAGCAGGTGAATGGCCTCTCCCCGGTGTGTATCCGCTTATGGATTAACAGTCTAGATGACTGAACAAACCCCTTCCCACACACAGGGCAGGTGAATGGCTTCTCTCCCGTGTGGACCCGCTGGTGGGTCTGCAGGTTGCCCATCTGACTGAAACCCTTCCCGCACACGGAGCAGGTGAACGGCTTCTCCCCGGTGTGGACCCGCTTATGGATTATCAGTCGAGATGCCTGAGCAAACCCCTTCCCACATACGGGGCAGGTGAATGGTTTCTCTCCTGTGTGAACCTGCTGGTGCGTCTGCAGATTGCCCATCTGACTGAATCCCTTCCCGCACACGGAGCAGCTAAATGGTCTCTCCCCGGTGTGAACACGCTGGTGTCTCACGAGGTGGGATGCTTCAGTGAATCTCTGCCCACACTGAGAGCAGCTGAACGGCCTCTCCCCAGTGTGAACACGTCTGTGGGTTTCCAGCGCCGAGGGGGAAGAGAATCCTTTCCCACAGTCCCCACATTTCCACGGTTTCTCCATGGAGGGGGAACTTTCCTTGTGTCACTCTGGGTTTGAAATTACAAGCAGAACGGGTACACAGTCTCTCCCCACTGTAAGGGGTGAGATTTTGATTCCCCCAAGCTGAGTAAATGGTGTGAAGCACTTTTCACAGACAGCACACCGAATCTCCCTCACTCGGGTATCTCCGTATTCTTCCTGACACACCATCTCTCAAGCAGACAAAAGCAAACATTTTCTCTCAATTGGAATGGCTGCTGATATTCAAGTCCCAATGAATCAAGGAGCTCTGTCAGAAGTCGATAGATCAATTGCTTTCAACCTTTTTTCCCACATGACTTCCTGCAAAAAATAAATTCACAAAATAAGTGATCACTGTCAGTACAGTTAAATAAATATAACATTGGTGACAATTCCTGTAGATTGCCAGATGCCTGCTAATCACATTATCCAGGACACAGAAACCTGAAAACCCTCATGCAGCCAGATAGTCTTAAGTGTGTAAGGAGGGTGCAAATTGTATATACATGCCAAACTGAGGTGACAATGACCTGGAACAAGCTGCCTACAAAGGTGCTGCAAATGGAGCTGAATCAGGGACATGATAATGAAACGTCAAGGCTGCTTGAAAAAAAAAGCAAGCCAGTAAAGTTGCTCAATGACTTCCTGCTGTCCTAATAAATAAAACAGATGACAAGAAATACAGAACGTCATTCCATTACTATGTTAGGTGAAGAATAATTTTATATCAATATGACAATCCCTTAAATGCTGCTCAATCCTTTTAATTGTGAACATGAGCAAAGAAGCGATCCTTTGAGGGTGCAAACTGTATATACGTGCCAAACTGAGGGAATACACAAGGAAAATACCTTTAAGAGGGACAAGGGAGTATCTGAGCACCTTTGCAGGGTCTGCTCCTTCCATGGATTTACTCCAGTTGCTACAAGTGAACAGTGTTTCCCACACCCTCCCTCCCAGGATGGGGAATGGAAAGGGGGAGACATTGCTTTGCTCCCAGATTTTGCCCAGAGGGAGAAAGTTTCACTCAAACTGACAGTCTACAGACAAGCATACATAGGATCTGTTCAGATGAGGAGGAATGTGATAGACACTTGAAAGGACTCAAGGATGCCCCCATAAGAACAGGGTACAATGCTCAACTCATCGACCGCCAGTCCCGAAGTGCCACAAAACAAAACTGTATTGACCTCCTCAGGAGACAGACTTGACAGAGTACCCTTGATTGTCCAGTACTTCCCAGAAGGCACA
Source organism: Chiloscyllium plagiosum (assembly GCF_004010195.1). Lineage (NCBI taxonomy): Eukaryota > Metazoa > Chordata > Chondrichthyes > Orectolobiformes > Hemiscylliidae > Chiloscyllium > Chiloscyllium plagiosum. Next base: position 11,038,455 of record NC_057753.1, read on the forward strand.
AAACAACGCCATTGTCTTCGCAGCCTGCAACACATTATCAATGAGGATGAGCACCTCACCAAGACTTTCCCCACGCCTCCAAATCTCACCTTTAAATCACCACCAAACCTCCAACTGATTATTCGCAGCAAACTGCCCGGCTTTCAGGACAACACCATGCAACCCTGTCATGGCAGAGGCTGCAAGATGCTACCATTACACATGTACACGGTAGGTACTCGTGAGACTCTGCCAATGTTGTCTATCTCATACACTGCAGGCAAGGACGTCCTGAGGCATGGTACATTGGCAAGACTGAGCAGAGCTATGGCAATGGATGAATGGACATCGCACAACAATCACCAGGCAGGAATGTTCCCTCCCAGTCAGGAAACACTTCAGTGGTGCGGGACATTCGACCTTGGACCTTTGGGTGACCATCTTCCAAGACGGATATCAGGACAGGCAACAACGATAAAGTGGCTGAGCAGAGGCTGATATCCAAATTCAGTACCCATGGGGATGACCTCAACTGGGGCCTTGGGTTCATGTCACACTACAGGTGCACTACACACACACAGTCCTACAGACCCTCTCTCACATGCTCACATGTACACCCTCTCAGACTTATAACCCTTTACACTCTCACACATACACACACTCTCTCACACCCTCATGCCCCCCCACACACACAAGTTTGTGGGGTGAATTTGTACTTGCAGAATTATATTTTATTTTGCTCAAAATCTGCATGAATCCAAGATTCTGGAAATCCTTTTTAGAAATAGAATCAGTCTGAACATTGGGGCACAGACAGCCTCACACAGGGCACCTCACACCTTAGTTCATTATCTGAGACGACTTGGCACCTATTAGAATTATAGAGACAGAGATGTATAGCATGGAAACAGACCCTTTGGTCCAACCCGTCCATGCCGACCAGATATCCCAACCCAATCTAGTCCCACCTGCCGACACCCGGCCCATATCCCTCCAAACCCTTCCTATTCATATACCCATCCAAATGCCTCTTAAATGGTGCAATTGTACCAGCCTCCACCACATCTTCTGGCAGCTCATTCCATACACGTACCACTTTCTGTGAAAAACTTGCCCCTTAGGTCTCTTTTATATCTTTCCCCTCTCACCCTAAACCTATGCCCTCTAGTTCTGCACTCCCCGGCCCCAGGGAAAAGACTTTGCCTATTTACCCTATCCATGCCCCTCATAATTTACCCTATCCATGCCCCTCTATAAGGTCACCCCTCATCCTCCGACGCTCCAGGGAAAACAGCCCCAGCCTGTTCAGCCTTTCGCTATAGCTCAAATCCTCCAACCCTGGCGATATCCTTGTAAATCTTTTCGGAGCTCCTTGGTCTGCACCTTCCAAATCCACAACCTCTACTATCCAGAAGGATGCAATAACACCACCACCTGAAAGTTCTTCTCCAAGCTACTCACCAGCCTGAATTGGAAATATATTATTGGTTCTTCACTATTGCAGGTCTAAATCCTGGAATTCCTGCCCTATTAGCACTGTGGGTGACCCAGCCCTCCAAGATTTATGCTTCAAGAAAAGTAGCTCATCTTGACCTTCTCCAGGGTAATTACAGATAGACAATAAATGCTGGTGTAGCCAGTGACACCCTCTTGCCCTGGGAAGAAAAAGATGTTGCTATTGTTAAAGTTCACTTGGGAATTTTAACTTTTTTAAAAAAAAAGTTCTGGGATTTACATATGGAAGAACTGAAACCAACCTGGTCACTCTAAAAGATGAGAGACTTGAACAATCCAGGTTGTTTTCAATATATAATTTCAGTTGTAAACTTTTGTTATAAATTCTATGTCGTGATCTTATACTCGACAACCACCTGATAAAGGAGCAGCGCTCAGATAGCTAGTGCTGCCAAATAAACTTGGACTATAACCAGGTGTTGTGGGATTTTTAACTTTGTAACTCTGTCCAACACAGGCATCTCCAAATCCTGAAACTGACATGGCTACTTCCGGGTTGTGACGTTCACAATGGATCGTGGGGGCGGGGCTGACACGGGCCCGCACTGAGCCTGCGCAGCCCTGCAGCTGAGGCATGTGTGGAGGGGAGGACAGTTTGCAAACTCCCTTCGCTCTCCTACAAGTCAATGCATTTTGACATCAAGCAAAGAACAGGGTTTCATTTTAGCTTCACACTCACAGAAAATCTCCTCCTCTGTGAATCCAACACTTTACCCCCCATGCCAATACCCACCATGCCAATAGCGATTTGAGAAACTCCCGAGTTGGAGTTGCTACCAAACCTGCTGTAGGGGGTTTGGTACAAACTATTTATTTTATGAACCATTTCAATTAAACCTCATCCTTGCCATTCAAATACTAATCATACACGGAGGGTGGTTCATGTGTGGAATGAACTTCCTTAGGAAGTGGTGGATGGGGATACAATTAAAAAATATCTGGATAAGTGCATGAAAGGGAAAGGTTTGGAGGGATACAGGTCAGGAGCAGGCAGGAGAGACTAGTTTAATTTGGGATTATAGTTAGCACGGACTGGTTGGACCAAAGGTCTGTTTCCATGCTGTGTGACTCTGTGGCAGGTTCATAGTTCCATGAAAGTGGGAGTCGCAGGTGGACAGGATAGTACACTTCACATGACATTGGTTAGGCCACCTTTGGAGTATTGTGTGCAATTATAGTGCCGGTGATCCAACCCTGACACACTGTACGACGGAGATAGTGACTAAAAATTGATGGGACACAGGATAAAATCATAAAATCCCTGCAGTGCACAAACAGGCCATTTGGCCCATTGAATGAATTGGGTATAAGAGTTGGGAAGTCATGTTGCAGCTGGACATTGGATAGGCTATTTTTGGAATATTGCATTTGATTCTGGTCTCCCTATTATAGGATAGGAAGGATGTTGTGAAGCTTGAGAGGGTGCAGAAAAGATTCATAAGGATGTCACCGGGGTAGGAGGTTTTGAGGTATAAGGAGACACTGAATAGAATGGGGCGCTTTTCCCTAGAGCATTGGAGGTTGAGGGGTAACCTTATGGAGGTTTATAAACTCAAAGGGCATGGGTAGGGTAAATAGGTAAGGTCTTTTTGCGCAGCCCTGCAGCTGAGGCATGTGTGGAGGGGAGGACAGTTTGCAAACTCCCTTCGCTCTCCTACAAGTCAATGCATTTTGACATCAAGCAAAGAACAGGGTTTCATTTTAGCTTCACACTCACAGAAAATCTCCTCCTCTGTGAATCCAACACCTTACCCCCCACCATGGCAATAGCGATTTGAGAGACTCCCGAGTTGGAGTTGCTACCAAACCTGCTGTAGGGGGTTTGGTACAAACTATTTATTTTATGAACCATTTCAATTCAACCTCATCCTTGCCATTCAAATACTAATCATACACGGAGGGTGGTTCATGTGTGGAATGAACTTCCTTAGGAAGTGGTGGATGGGGATACAATTAAAAAATATTTGGATAAGTGCATGAAAGGGAAAGATTTGGAAGGAGACAGGTCAGGAGCAGGCAGGAGAGACTAGTTTAATTTGGGATTATAGTTAGCACAGACTGGTTGGACCAAAGGTCTGTTTCCATGCTGTGAGACTTGGTGGCAGGTTCATAGTTCCATGAAAGTGGGAGTCGCAGGTAGGCAGGATAGTACACTTCACATGACATTGGTTAGGCCACCTTTGGAGTATTGTGTGCAATTCTAGTACCGGTGATCCAACCCTGACACACTGTACGACGGAGATAGTGACTAAAAATTGATGGGACACAGGATAAAAATCATAAAATCCCTGCAGTGCACAAACAGGCCATTTGGCCCATTGAATGAATTGGGTATAAGAGTTGGGAGGTCATGTTGCAGCTGGACAGGACATTGGATAGGCTATTTTTGGAATATTGCATTTGATTCTGGTCTCCCTACTATAGGATAAGAAGGATGTTGTGAAGCTTGAGAAGGTGCAGAAAAGATTCATAAGGATGTCACCAGGGTAGGAGGTTGAGAGGTATAAGGAGACACTGAATAGAATCTCTTTTCCCTGGAGCATTGGAGGTTGAGGGGTAACCTTATGGAGGTTTATAAACTCAAAGGGCATGGGTAGGGTAAATAGGTAAGGTCTTTTCTCCAGGGTGGAGGTATCCAAAACCAGAGAGCAGAGGTTGAGGGTAAGAGAAGAAAGATTTAAAAGGGACCTAAGGGGGCAACTTTTCCACACAGAGGGTGGTGCGTGTATGGAATGAGCTGCCAGAGGAAGTGGCCGGTACAATTACATTTAAAAGGCATCTGGATGGGTATGCGAGTAGGAAGGGTTTGGAGGTATACAGGCCAAATGCTGGCAAATGGAACTAGATTTACATAGGATATCTTGTGTTGGATTGAAAAGTCTATTTCTGTGCTGTATATCTTGATGTCTATTTGTTAACAGATGCTTTATTTCTGTTGATGTAAATATTCTTATAAATCATAGCTGGGTACTAATAGTTAGGTGTAAAGGAGAGAGAATTCCTCAATTAGGGCACTATAAGAATCCTGGGACACCCTGATTTCTAGTTTACTTCCTAAGCACGAGCACCGACTACATATTTATTTCTAATTTTGTATCATTTTTCTTCTTTTATTCCCCGCTACCATGACTGTCTCTGTCTGGATGGTTGACAGGCTGGGAGACTGTGGGTTGGGTCCTGATTATCTGAATATTGTATTGTTCCAAAAGAGCGTCAGCAGAAATCCCACACAGCTGAGAACAGATGCCATTTATCTATGTGGGAATAGGGAGATCAACAGAGGACAGAGAAATCAGGACCTGCAATTCGAGTAGACACCAGATTACCATATTATCAGTGCTTTGATTAACAGTGCCAACCCTCTACCTTTATCCAGCTTCCCGTTCAACTTGAATGCCACATCCAATCCTTGTCATCCTGAAGCCATGTCTCTCTAAGGAATCTCAGATCCTAATTATTCTCTTCAACGTGTGCAGTCAATTCATTCACTTTTGTTACAATGCAGACACACTGCATTGTAACACATTCAGACACACTGTTTTTAGTTTCAATTTTTGTGATGTTTTGAATCCATCATTGATTGCTGGTTGATTTATTCTCCTTGTCCTTTTTTAATCATTCCCTGATGTTCATTTTTTACATCACTACATTGCTCACACGCCTTGATTTGGTCTGGCCATACTAAATTGCCCATAGTGTCCAGGTTAGGTGGGTTAGCCAATGTGAAATACAGAGTTATACATTCATAGTAATAGAAGCAGCAGTAGGTCATTTGGCCTATCGAGCCTGCTCCCCCATTCATTAAGATCATGGCTGATCTATCCATTGTCTCAGCTCCTCCTACCTTCATTATCCGACACCCTTAATTCCCCGACCATGCAAATACCTATCCAATATAGCTGACGAAGCTGCCTCTACTGCTTCCTTGGGCACAGAATTCCATAGATTCATGACTGTCCGGGAAAAGCAGTTCATCCTCACCTCTGTCATAGAGACATACATCACAGAAGCAGACCCTTCGGTCCAACCCGTCCATGCCGACCAGACATCCCAACCCAATCTAGTCCCAACTGCCAGCACCCGGCCCGTATCCCTCCAAACCCTTCCTATTCATATACCCATCCAGATGCCTTTTAAATATTGCAATTGTACCAGCCTCCGCCACTTCCCCTGGCATTCCACACATGCAGCACCCTCTGCGTGAAAAAGTTGCCCCTTAAGTCTCTTTTACATCTTTCCCCTCTCACCTTAAACCTATGCCCTCTAGTTCTGGACTCACCCATCCCAGGGAAAAGACCTTGTCTATTTAACCTATCCATGCCTCTCATGATTTTGTAAACCTCTATGAGATCACCCCTCAGCCTCCGACGCTCAAGGGAAAACAGCCTTAGCCTACTCAACTCTCCCTATAGCTCAAATCCTCCAACCCTGGCAACAGCCTTGTAAATCTTTTCTGAATCCTTTCAAGTTTCACAACATCTTTCCAATGTGAAGGCGACCAGAGCTGCAAGCAAAAGTGGCCTAACCAATGTCCTGTATAGCAGCACGGCACGGTGGCACAGTGGTTAGCACTGCTGCCTCACAGCGCCAGAGACCCGGGTTCAATTCAGGCGACTGACTGTGTGGAGTTTGCATAATCTCCCTGTGTCAGCGTGGGTTTCCTCCAGGTGCTCCAGTTTCCTCCTACAGTCCAAAGATGTGCAGGTTAGGTGAATTGGCCATGCTAAATTACCCATAGTGCTAGGTGTAGGTTAACGGGTCTGGGTGGGTTGTGCTTCGGTGGGTCGGTGTGGACTTGTTGGGCCTGTTTCCACACTGTAAGTAATCTAATCCAAACATGACGTCCCAACTCCTGTACTCAATAGACTGACCAATAAAGGAAAGCATACCAAATGCCTTCTTCACTATCCTATCTACTGCAACTCTACTTTCAAGGAGCTATGAACCTGCACTCCAAGGTCTCTTTGTTCAGCAATACTCTCTTCAAGTTTCACAACATCTTTCCAATGTGAAGGCGACCAGAGCTGCAAGCAAAAGTGGCCTAACCAATGTCCTGTATAGCAGCACGGCACGGTGGCACAGTGGTTAGCACTGCTGCCTCACAGCGCCAGAGACCCGGGTTCAATTCCCGCGTCAGGCGACTGACTGTGTGGAGTTTGCATAATCTCCCCGTGTCAGCGTGGGTTTCCTCCAGGTGCTCCAGTTTCCTCCTACAGTCCAAAGATGTGCAGGTTAGGTGAATTGGCCATGCTAAATTGCCCGTAGTGTTAGGTGTAGGTTAACGGGTCTGGGTGGGTTGTGCTTCGGTGGGTCGGTGTGGACTTGTTGGGCCTGTTTCCACACTGTAAGTAATCTAATCTAAACATGACGTCCCAACTCCTGTACTCAATAGACTGACCAAATAATCACTATCCTATCTACTGCAACTCTACTTTCAAGGAGCTATGAACCTGCACTCCAAGGTCTCTTTGTTCAGCAATACTCTCCAGGACCTTACCATAAAGTATACAAGTCCTGCTCTGATTTGTTTTTCTAAAATTCAGCACCTCACATTTATCTAAATTAAACTCCATCTGCCACTCAGCCCATTGGCTCATCTGATCAAGATCCTGTTGTAATCCGAGGTAACCTTCTTCGCTCTCCACTACATCTCCAATTTTGGTGTCATCTGCAAACTTACTAACTATACCTCTTAAACACACATTCAAATCATTTATACAAATTATGAAAGATAGTGGACCCAGCACCGATCCTTGTGGCACTCCACTGGTCACAGGCCTCCAGTCTGGAAAAAAGCCCTCCACCACCACCTTTGAGCCAGTTCTGTACCCAAATCCTTCCTGATGAAGGGCTTATGCCCAAAATATCAATTCTTCTACTTCTCAGATGATGCCTGACTGGCTGTGCTTTTCCAGCACCACACTCCCAACTCTATATGCAAATGGCTAGTTCTCTCTGTATTCCATGAGATCTAATCTTGCTAAACAGTCTCCCATGGGGAACCTTGTCAAACACCTCACTTAAAGTATATATAGAACATGTCTACTGATTTGGCCTCATCAATCCTCTTTGTTACTTCTTCAAAAAACCCAATCAAGTTTGTGAGACATGATTTCCCACGCACAAAACCATGTTGACTATCCCTAATCAGTCCTTGCCTTTCCAAATACATGTACATCCTGTCCCGCAGGATTCCCTCCAACAACGTCAGACTCACTGTTCTATAGTTCCCAATTTACTTCCCCTAATCTTCATGCCATGTCCCCTCATCCTAATCTCAACGCATTCCACACACGCAGCACCGTGAAAGTGAGAGAGAGAGCGGGCGGGAGAGGGAGAGAGCGGGCGGGAGAGGGAGAGAGCGGGCGGGAGAGGGAGAGAGCGGGCGGGAGAGGGAGAGAGAGAGAGCGGGCGGGAGAGAGAGAGCGGGCGGGAGAGAGAGAGCGGGCGGGAGAGAGAGAGCGAGTTGGATGTTGGCTGGTGGCATGCTGTTCAGAGGTCAGCGTAGGCTTGATGGGCTGAATGGCTTGCTTCCACACTTTAGGGCTTCTCTGATTTCCCACAGTTGTTTTTGCCCCGGATCACAGCACTCAGAATCTCCCACCTTCTGAAAATCGAAAGACAAGTGCCCTGCCCTCTTGAATGTGTGTTACCTAACTGCTTAATCGTTTCAGGTGAATACAGCCCACACCTCCCACTGCTGCCAGTAACCTTTCAAATGCTGATGGAACAATGCAATACCTGCAGTACTGAAAATTGTAAGGCTTCTAACGATACCAGTTACTGATTCACCGCTCCTTCTGATGCACAGAGTTGGAAATATAGTGTTGGAGGCTGAAAGAAATTAGCACTTTTAAACAAAAACCCACCTAACCTTTCACTAGGCTCCTCGCTCAGCACACTTTATTTAAAGCACTTCATCCCCACAGTGCAATGAATTCCCAATTTCCACCAAAAATGTATTCACTCAGTTGCTGTCTCACAAATGAAGGATATCATTGTAACTTCTTCTGTTCCCAGTAAGGGCAAAACATATATGAAATCTGCTTTGGAAGTCCAGCCTTCACAACAACACTTCTGCTTTCACGGAAGATGATTAGTGTCAGACAGCACAGAAACAAACCCTTCGGCCCAACTCGTCCATACCGACCTGATATCCTCAATTAATCTAGTCCCAATTACCAGCATCTGGCCCATATCCCCAAAGGGTGTTGTTGGTGAGGCCTGTTCTGAAGTACTGTGCGCAGTTCTGGTCGCGCTCTTATAGTAAGCATATTACTAAACTGGAGAGGATTCAGAAAAGATTGGCTAGGTTGGGACTTTCTTCACTGGAGAGTAGGAGGTAGAGGGAGTAACCTGTATAGAGGTTTACAAAATCATTAGCGGCTTAGATGAGCTAAATAGCAAAGGTATTTTCTTGAAGGTGGGAGAGCTCAAAACTAGGGGGATATTTTGAAGGTGATTTGATTAGATTAAATTCCTACAGTATGGAAACAGGCCCTTCGGCCCAACAGACCCTCCAAAGAGTAACCGACCCAGACCCAACTCCCCCTGACCCGCACATCTTTGGACTGTGGGAGGAAACCAGAGCACGCAGAGGAAACCCACGCAGACAGGGGGAGAATGTGCAAACTCCACACAGACAGTCACCCGAGATTGGAATTGAACCCGGGTCCCTGGCGCTGTGAGGCAGGAGTGCTAACCACTGAGCCACCATACCACCCTTAAGGAGGAAGATTTTAAAACGATGTAAGGGACAACGTTTTTACACAGTGGTTTGAATGAATGCCAGAGGAACGGTGGGTACAGGTACGGTTACAATGTTTAAAAGACATTTGGATTAGTACATAAAGGTTTGGAGGGACATGAGCCAAATGCAGGTAGGTGGGTCTAGCTTAATTTGGGAACATGGTAGGCATGGGCCAGTTGGACCAAAGGGTCTGCTTCCATGCTGTATGACTGGCTCTGACTCTATATTCTCTTTCCAATCCTCCCACTTCCTCCAAACGAAAGGAGTAGCCATGGGCACCCGCATGGGCCCCAGCTATGCCTGCCTCTTCGTAGGATATGTGGAACAATCCATTTTCCGCAACTACACTGGCCCCACCCCCCACCTTTTCCTCCGCTACATTGATGACTGTATCGGCGCCGCCTCGTGCTCCCACGAGGAGGTTGAACAGTTCATCCACTTCACCAACACCTTCCACCCCGACCTCAAATTCACCTGGACAGTCTCAGATTCCTCCCTCCCCTTCCCAGACCTTTCTATTTCTATCTCAGGCGACCGAATCAACACAGA
>NC_057753.1:11048867-11059224 GCF_004010195.1 Chiloscyllium plagiosum
CGGATTTCACCAGTTTTCTCATTTCCCCTCCCCCCAGCCTGTCTCAGTCAAATCCATCAAATTCAGCACCGCCTTCCTAACCTGCAATCTTCTTCCCGACCTCTCCGCCCCCACCCCAGTCTGACCTATCACCCTCACCTTGACCTCTTTCCACCTATCACATTTCCGACGCCCCTCCGCCAAGTCCCTCCTCCCTATCTTTTATCTTAGCCTGCTGGACCAACTTTCCTCATTCCTGAAGAAGGGCTAATGCCCGAAACCTCGATTCTCCTGTTCCCTAGATGCTGCCTGAACTGCTGCGCTTTTCCAGCAACACATTTCCATCTCTGATCTCCAGCATCTGCAGACCTCACTTTCTCCTCTATATTCATGTACCCACCTAGATGTATTTTAAATAGTGTAACTTCACCAGTCTCCTCCACTTCCTTCGGCAGCTCACAACACCCTCTGTGTGAAAACATTGCCCCTCAGGTTCCTTTTAAATCCTTCCCCTCTCACCCCAAACCTATGCCCTCTCATTCTAGACTCGCCTAACCTGGGGAAAAGATCTCAGCTATGCACCCTATTCATGCCCATTACAAACTTGTATAAGGACATCCCTCAGCCTCCAACGCTCCAGGGAAAACAGCCCCAAGCCTAGTCGGCCTCTGCCTATTACTCAACCCCTCCAAATCTGGCAACTGCCTTGTAAATCTTTTCTGAACCCTTTCAAGTTTCATAACATCTTTCCTATTGCAGTGACACTAGAATTGCACACAATATTCCAAAAGTGGCCTAACCAAGGTCCTGTACAACTGCAAAGATCACCTCCCAACTCCAGTACTCAATGCACTGACCGATACAAGGAGGCATACCAAACCCGTCGACCTACAACTCCACTTTCAATGAACTATCAACCTACACTCCAAGGTCTCTTTGCTCGGCAACATTCCCCATTAACTGTGTAAGTCCTGCCTGGATTGCTTTACCAAAACGCAACACCTCCCAGATATCTAAATTAAACTCTATCTGCCACTCCTCGACCCATCAGCCCATCCGATCAATTCTAATCCATAGCGAACTTCGTTCCTCTCTCATTCCCTTCAAGCTGAAAATCTCCATCCCACACACACTCCCTCCATTCTCACTTTGCTGAACCTAATCCCTGCTGTACCTCACCCTGAATCGGCTGGTTCATGCTGATTAACAGGCCCACCCTCAACAGGGATCTAATTGATACATACAGAATACTGAACCATCTGGACAGAGCGGATGCTGGGAAGATGTATCCAGTGGTAGGAGAGACTAGGAGCCGAGGACACCATCTTTGAATAAAAGGGAGACTTTTAGAGCAGAGATAAGGAGAAGCTTCTTCCGCCAGAGAGTGGCGAATCGATGGAATTCATTGCCACAGAAGGCTGTGGAGGTCAGGACACTGAGTATATTTAAGACACAGGTTGATAGGTTCTTGAGTATCAAGATGGTTGAGGCTGATGATGAGAGGAAATGGTGGATGCAGGTAAAGTTATAACAGTTAAAAAACATTGGATAAGTACATGAATAGGAAAGATTGGAAGGATTATAGGCCAAACACAGGCAAATAGGACTAGTTTAATTTGAGAACGTAGTCAGCATGGACGAGTTGGACTAAAGGGTCTGTTTCTGTGCCGTATGACTATTTAACTGTTCTATACATGTAAAACCATTTTTTTAGATTAGATTACAGTGTGGAAACAGGCCCTTCGGCCCAACAAGTCCACACCGACCCGCCGAAGCGAAACCCACCCATACCCCTACATTTACCCCTTACCTAACACTACGGGCAATTTAGTATGGCCAATTCACCTGACCCTGCACATCTTTGGACTGTGGGAGGAAACCGGAGCACCCGGAGGAAACCCACGCAGACACGGGGAGAACGTCAGTCGCCTGTGGCGGGAATTGAACCCGGGTCTCTGGCGCTGTGAGGCAGCAGTGCTAACTACTGTGCCGCCCACCAATTTTCTTGCCTTCCTCATAACCATCCACTTCTTTGTTGTTCAAAAATCAGATTAACCCAGCCTTGAATATATTCAATGACCCCTTAACTGCAGGAAGGCACCTCCACTTCTGAACGCAATTCTTCTTGCTAATATACCACTTACCTTGCTCATTGTTTGCTAGAACTGGCAGTGACTGGTGTAGAAGGACGCTGAGGCTCCTTTGTACATCCACACATCATTCATGATGAAAGGCTCATGCCTAAAACGTCGACACACTCGCTCTTCTCAGATGTTGCCTGACCTGCTGCGCTTTTCCAGTGCCACACTTTTCGATTCTGATCTCCAGCATCTGCAGTCCTCACTTTCTCCACAACCCACTATATCACCAATAAACAATACACACTCCTTTCTGCAATTTCTCCCTTCACATTGTGGTACCACATTTGCCATGTGTTTGCCAACTTAAACAGAGACCTGGACCAACTTTTCCACAGTCTGTCCCCTCCCTGGATTCACTCCTTTTCCTTACAGTCGCTGCACATCAACAATCGAACCCCAGAATGAAACAAAAAGAAATGGAAAAAGGGGAGGCTGAGACAAGAGTGTTGTACTCACAGATGTTGGAGACAGGAACAACGTTGCAGTCTGGGGTGAAGCTTAATTTTCACTGAGTGAGAGAGGGGAGCAATAGTGGTTTCAGAAGCTCGTGCTCCAACTTCCGCATTCAGACAATAGGTGGACTCTGATTGGCAGGAGGACAGGACTCCTTCCGGTCCTCCAGAGCTTCCCATTGGTCCATCAAAAGAAATTCGCCCGCCCAGTCTGCCCACAGCGAGGAGCTTGCACAGTGCTTTGCTGACACCGGCGTGCATGCGCAATATGCCCTATGGCGATGTTACTGACATTTTAAGTGTACAAATGCCAACAGGAGAAATAAAGGCTGGAGTCACTTTTTGTTTTAACCCTGTGGCTCAACATTTTAATCCTTTTGCATTTTGTCTGTCTGGCTGCTCAACTGTGTATGCCTTTTCCCCAGGGTAGGGGAGTCGTGGGAGAAAGGAAAATCATGTTGCCTACAGAAACCATGTTTCTCCCTAGGGAAAAGATGGCTTACCCACAATGCCATTGGTGCCTCAAATTAGCTACACCCAGAAACGGACAGTAAACGAACCATTACCTCATCGGAGGAACATGTTATGTAAATGACCCGTGAATGTGATTCATTAACTCACATTGACATTGCACTTCCAGAAGCCCCGAAGGCTCTCTCTGCATCCCCAGGAATCCAGCCGACACAATAGTCCTGCAGACTAGATGTCACCAAGATACTCAATGTAGACAGGATATTCCTGATTACTTTATCAATGCCTTTAGACGAGCTCACTGCACATTGTTTAGTAGATTGATACTATTTAAGCATTGTTAGCCTGCTTTCAAAACTATTAAACTGTCAACTGGAATTAAAACAGTATGGTCTTACAATCGACTATCAATCTCTTGTTACCCTTTATGAACTGCATATGCTTGTACCTGGGTGGGGAGGTTGTGAATCATCAATGCAGAGCAGTCATTCTGTGCTGAGTGGTCGTTGACCTCTTCCACTACAGTATATAGTGAAATAAACAAACGTATCAATCAATTTCATAAGGTCTGCGTACAAGCTTTATTCATAATTGGACAATTCTCTGACAGGAGTCCCAAATTAGAGGGGCATAGGTTTTGGGTAAGAGGGGAAAGATTTAAAAGGGGCCTGAGGGGTAACTTTTTCATGCAGACAGTGGTACATGTATTGAACAAGCTGCAAAAGGAAGTGGTGGAGGCTGGCCAATGACAACAGTTAAAAGGCATCTAGATGGGTATATGAGTCAGAAAGGATATGTGCCAAGTGCTGGCAAATAGATCATTAGATTAATTAGGATATCTGGTTGGCATGGACCGAAGGGTTTGTTTCCCTGCTCTCCAACTCTTATTACTCTATTTCAACATAGTCTGAACCAATTTCACAAGACTAGGAATATGCCATTCACCCTTTGCAGTCTGTCCTGAGCCGTGGCCTACCTGCACATATTTCAAAGTCAAAGAATGTGGTGCGAGACAAGCACAGCCAGTCAGGCAGCATCGGAGGAGCAGGGGAAACAACGTTGCGCATTTCAATGCAAGTTTCAGAAAGACGTCTACAGCTTTAAAATTGAACGTGCTTTCAGACTTTAACGATGTTTCTGAATATATCATTTTAGCTCTTCTCAATTTTAAAGATCAGCCATTTCTTGCACACCCCTGTCACCCAGGTAGAATCATCGCCAACCATTCTCTCTGTCCCTCCTTAGAAGGGCTTAATACAGCGATCAAAGAGGGCTCGAGGCACGAGTAAGGACAGCTGGGGGGGGGGGGGAAGATAAGAGAGACAATGGACAAAGGGGCAGAGGGTAGGGAAGAGAGAGAAAATGGATAGAGAACATGGTTGGGGCATAAAGACAGACGTGGCAGGATGGAGGGGGGAAGAGAATGAGGGTGCAGAGAATGAGGGAGAAAGAATGGGCGTGCAGAGTGTGAGGGGAGAGAGAGAGAGAGAAAGACTGGGGGAGAGAAAGCAGGAGCAGAGGAACGGGGGGAGAGAGAGAATGGGGGTGCAGAGGGGCAGCGGGTGAGGGGAGAGACAACACAAATCCCACCTTCCCCAGGACCGGTGTTAGTCGCCCACAAACTGAAAACTACTCCTCCCATAGCAGACTTGGGACAATCATTTCTCGATATACACGTGGCTAAGGCAGTAGAATCATTTAATTCTTACGGGCCATTCAGCCCATCGAATTCACACCGACCTTCCGAACAGCATCCCACCCAGACCAACCCGCTTACCCTGGAGCTACCCATGGCTAATGCACCCTAACCTGCATATCCCTGGACACTTCAGCACGGCCGATCCGCCCTAAACTGTAGATCGTTGGACTGTGGGAGAAAACCCGGAGTTAACATACGCAGACACGAGGGTGAGAAGGTCCCAAAGTCGACACAGGCTGTCGCCCGAGGCTGGAATTTAACCTGGGTCCCTTACACTGTGAGGCACCAGTGCTAACCACTGAATCACCATGCCACCCAAACATTTGAGGTTCTGCTTTGTAGCTTCTAATTTCTCATGCCCCCTCAGCAGAGGCTCTCTCCTCCTGACCCTGTCCACGGACCACACCCACTGCAACCATCCTTTCCCACTTCTCCTGCTCTGAGCACATCGGTTCCCGAATCCTGGCGGCAGATAGACACCGACTACAGAGCAGCTGCCAACTGCAGAGAACGGAGACAATTCCTGTTACTATTCTGTTCCTTACCCACCACCTCCCCCTCCTCAAAACTGTTCTTACTTCGAACACCCACCCAGTTGCAGCCCTCTCTCAGATCCCTTTTACCTCCCTGACTCATGCTCACACCCTCCTGACCCTGTCCACGGACCCAATCAGAAGGCTCTGTGCGTTAAGGGGAATGACCATCTCCCAGAATAAACTGTCCAGGTAACTTTCCCCCTTTCTCCCCAGTCTGGCTTCCAACTCTATCTCTCGGAGCCGAAAGTCCTGAAGCATGTGTTTGCGCTGGATCACAGCATCCAGAGCCTCCCACTTTCTGCAAATCGAAAGACAAGTCCCACCCTGCCCTTTCCAATGTGTGTTGTGTTAACTGCTTCATCATTTCTCGTGGCCGAGTAGAGGCTGATAGGCAAGTTCAGAACGCATGAGGATGACCTCAACTGGGACCTTGGGTTCATGGCACACTACAGGTGACCCCAAGGCACTACACATTCACGCAGACCCTCTCTCACACACATGCTCTGTCTCAGATACACGCATACTCTCCCCACACTCATACCTACACACCCCCTCTCACAGGCTTATACCTAATCACACACACACACTTTATCAAGCATGCACAGACGTAAACACATTCCCTGCTGTGTGTGATGCACAGACGTAAACACATTCCCTGCCCCTTTCTCCCCAGTCTGGCTTCCAACTCTATCTCTCGGAGCCGAAAGTCCTGAAGCATGTGTTTGCGCTGGATCACAGCATCCAGAGCCTCCCACTTTCTGCAAATCGAAAGACAAGTCCCACCCTGCCCTTTCCAATGTGTGTTGTGTTAACTGCTTCATCATTTCTCGTGGCCGAGTAGAGGCTGATAGGCAAGTTCAGAACGCATGAGGATGACCTCAACTGGGACCTTGGGTACATGGCACACTACAGGTGACCCCAAGGCACTACACATTCACGCAGACCCTCTCTCACACACATGCTCTATCTCAGATACACGCATACTCTCCCCACACTCATACCTACACACACCCTCTCACAGGCTTATACCTAATCACACACACACACTTTATCAAGCATGCACAGACGTAAACACATTCCCTGCTGTGTGTGTAAGAAATGATTTGCCCATTCAAAAAAAAAACCTTCTGAAACACCAGCGAATACACACTGAGGTTGTTACCTGCTCCCTCTGTGGGAAAGGATTTACTCGGTCATCTTACACTGTGAGACACCAGCAAGTTCACATCTGACTGCAGGCAGCTGTGTGTTGCTGCTGCTGCTGCTGCGATTCTCAATAAAATCCTGATGGATCCAACCCTTCCCCTTCCCCCACCCCCATCCCCCCCAACCAAGCAGGACGAGGAAGCAGATGCAGTGGAACAGGGAAATGTGATGCTTGTGATATCACATGGGTAGGCTAGCAGAAGGTGACTTTGTATTACTTTACTTATCAGAGAAAGAGAAAATCTGACTTTGATTAGTCACTTTTTAATTCATTCTTTCAAAGTGCGTCCCATTTCAGGCAGAGCTGGGTACACACAAACACATAGGCACAAAATCAGATTCACAAACAGCCATAAAGAGACTTTCAATCACATGCCTCGGGGACAATATGTGCCTTTGCAGACAGAGTTTGTCATTCATACACAGACACTCTCAAACTTGCCTCCAAGATAAATTGTGTCCCATTGCTTGCAGAGCTGGTCACACTAATACAGAAAAAACAGACTTTAACACAGAGACAGAGGCACAATACAGAATGAGACACAGATTCACTGACTCAAAGTTTGGGAGAAGATTTATAGCTCCGGTGCTCGTTGTTGTGGTTCTGTTCGCCGAGCTGGGAATTTGTGTTGCAGACGTTTCGACCCCTGTCTAGGTGACATCCTCAGTGCTTGGGAGCCTCCTGTGAAGCGCTTCTGTGATGTTTCCTCCGGCATTTATAGTGGTTTGTCTCTGCCGCTTCCGGTTGTCAGTTCCAGCTGTCCACTGCAGTGGTCGGTATATTGGGTCCAGGTCGATGTGCTTATTGATTGAATTCCTCTAGGAATTCCCTGGCTGTTCTCTGTTTGGCTTGTCCTATAATAGTAGTACCCATGAACGTCAACTAGCCACGAAACAACAGGATCAGCTATCCTTAGTAGCCAAACACTCAGATGACAAGCAACATGAGTTCGATTGGGATAACACTACTATTATAGGACAAGCCAAACAGAGAACAGCCAGGGAATTCCTAGAGGCATGGCACTCATCCACTGATTCAATCAATAAGACATCGACCTGGATCCAATATGGTAAAAACAATGACTGCAGATGCTGGAAACCAGATTCTGGATTAGTGGTTGCTGTGCTCTTCCAGCACCACTAATCCAGAATCTGGATCCAATATACCGACCACTGCAGCGGACAGCTGGAACTGACAACCGGAAGCGGCAGAGACAAACCACTATAAATGCCGGAGGAAAGATCACAGAAGCGCTTCACAGGAGGCTCCCAAGCACTGAGGATGTCCCCTAGACAGGGTACGAAACGTCTGCAACACAAATTCCCAGCTAGGAGAATAGAACCACAACAGATTCACTGACTTTTACAAACTTTTACAATTGCTTTCCCAAAAAACAGCATCTCACATTTATCTGAATTAAACTCCATCTGCCACTTCTCAGCCCATTGGCCCATCTGATCAAGATCCCGTTGTAATCTGAGCTAACCTTCTTTGCTGTCCACTACACCTCCAATTTTGCTGTCATCTGCAAACTTACTAACTGTACCTCTTATGCTCCCATCCAAATCATTTAAATAAATGAGGAAAAGACGATGTCCCTCCATATATGATCAGAATTGCTCTGTTTAATAAGCTCATATTACTTTGTACAATAGATTAGATTCCCTACAGTGTGGAAACAGGCCCTTCGGCCCAACCAGTCCACACCGACCCTCCGAAGAGCAACCCACCCAGACCCATTTCCCTCTGACTAATGCACCTAACACTATGGGCAATTTAGCATGGCCAATTCCCCTAACCCGCACATCTTTGGACTGTGGGAAGAAACTGGAGGAAACCCACGCAGACACAGGGAGAACGTGCAAACTCATCACAGATAGTCACCCAAGGCTGTGATTGAACCTGGGACCCTGGTGCTATGAGGCACCAGTGCTAACCACTGAGCCACCGTGCCACCCATAAGTCGGTGTAATCCCCATTTGTAAACTAAATTGAATCAGTTGCAGAATTCTCAAAAAATCATTAAAAGTAAACTTGCTGACTTGTTCATTTCAGTCCAACTCACATGTTTAATTGACTTGTGTGAAAATCTTGTGTGACCTTATGAAATAAATTTGCTAGGAGAAAGTGAGGACAGCAGATGCTGGAGATCAGAGTCGAGAGCATGTTGCTGTAAAAGCACAGCAGGTCAGGAGCATCCGAGGAGCAGGAGCATCGACGTTTCGTGCAGAAGCCATTCATCAGGAATGAGGCTTGTGGGCCGGGGCCTGAGAGATACTGGATGCAGAAGCCAGTGTTCTCTTGTCTAAATGAACATGTGTTGTGGCTGTTGCCGATTTAAAACTGCAGCTTTGTCTCTGTGTGTGTTTTAAGTCTGGAGCCAGTGTGTGAGGTGATGAGGTCGGTAGAGGAGGGGGGTGGGGGAGACAGACACACAGTTTGGACTTAATTATTGAGCTACTACTTTCCCTCACACCTCCTCCCTGCCTACTCTCAGCTCACTAAGATGTCTCTTGCAGTGCTCCATACCTGGTGGAGGTATGCCCTAGGTAGAAGGATGGGATGAGATTTGGGCACAGAGGGATCTTTAACTGATAGACCTGAAGGCATTTAAAATAGGTCCTGACAGCTTCCTCTGTCATGTGGA
This sequence comes from Chiloscyllium plagiosum, assembly GCF_004010195.1. NCBI lineage: Eukaryota > Metazoa > Chordata > Chondrichthyes > Orectolobiformes > Hemiscylliidae > Chiloscyllium > Chiloscyllium plagiosum. Next base: position 11,058,000 of record NC_057753.1, read on the forward strand.
TGGAGCAGGAGGTGAGTATCAGAGGGTTTCTGTCTGTCTGTGTGTGTATGTGTGTGAGTACAATTGGAATCCCAGTGGCAGTTTTGTTCGATTAACCACCCTCCATCACCCCCATCCCTCCCTGAACCATCTAGACTGAAGCAGACTCCAGGACCAGGGCCTGTCCCTCATGGGTGAGAGGGAGTGTGTGAAACCATAGAGAAAGCTGGAACCCACTGGAATAGTATCCCATCCTCAGTCTCTCCATGTCTTTCCTTAACTTCTGTCTGTTTCTCTCAGATTCTCTCTGACTCTTCTTTCCCCTTTTCTCACTCTGTCTCTCTCCTTCTTTTCCACCTCCAACGGTCTGTTCGGTTATGTGAAGTTTGCATCACATATTGACAGGGTGGTTAAAAAGACATTCAGCACACTTGCCTCATTGCTCAGTCCTTTGCATATAGGAGTTGGGACGTTACGTTGAGGTTGCATGGGACATTGGTGAGGCCTCTTCTGGAGGATTGTGTCCAGTTCTAGTCACCAATGTAATGGAAAGGATATTATTAAGCTGGGGAAAGTTCCAAAAAGATTTACTCAGATGTTGCTGGTTATGGAGGATTGGGGTTATAAGGAGGGGTAGAATAGGCCCAGATTTATTTATTGGAGTGTAGGAGATTGAGAGGTGACCTTAGAGGTTATAAAATCATGAGAGGAATGGGTCAAGTTAATGGTGTATTTTCCCGAGGATAGAAGATTCCAAGACTAGGGGTTCCATTTTTAAAGTGAGAGGGAAGAGATATTAGAAAGACAAGAGAGGCTTTTTTTTTAAACAGAGAGTGGTTTGCAAATGCAATGAACTTCCTGAGGAAGTGGTTGATAAATGCTGGCCAGTGACAACATTTAAAAGATGTCAATAATTACATGAATAGGAAAGGTCTGGAGTGATATAGGCCAAGAGCAGGCAAGTGGAACTAATTGAGTTTGGGATTATGTTTGGCATAGTAGAAAGTGAGGACTGCAGATGCTGGAGATCAGAGCTTAAAAATGTGTCACTGGAAAAGCGCAGCAGGTCAGGCAGCATCCAAGGAACAGGAGAATCGACGTTTCGGGCATAAGCCCTTCTTCAGGAATGAGGAGGGTGTGCCAAGCAGGCCAAGATAAAAGGTAGGGAGGAGGGACCTGGGGGAGGGGCGGTGGGAATACGATAGGTGGAAGGAGGTTAAGGTGAGGGTGATAGGCCGGAGAGGGG
>NC_057753.1:11060391-11081173 GCF_004010195.1 Chiloscyllium plagiosum
AGGGACTGGATGTCCATGGTGAAGATAAGGCGTTGGGGGCCGGGGAAGCAAAAATCATGGAGGAGGTGGAGGGCGTGGGTGGTGTCCCGAACGTAGGTGGGGAGTTCTTGGATTAAAGGGGACAGGACCGTGTCAAGGTATGCAGAAATGGGTTCGGTGGGGCAGGAGCAGGCTGAGACAATGTGCTCCTGCCCCACCGAACTCATTTCTGCATACTTTGACACGGTCCTGTCCCCCTTAGTCCATCGCAGGGGTCTTGAAGGAGTGACGGCTGAATTCCATTATCGACTGGATGGTCCACCCAGTTCTGGGGACTCCCATGTTTGAATCCAGCTGCAGCAGATGGCAGAATTGGAATTCGGTCAGAAATCTGGAGTTCAGAATCTAACGATGAAACCATTTTCCGAGGGGGGGAGGGAAGAAAACCCATCTGATTCACTCATGACCTTTTTAGGGAAGAAAAATGCCGTTGCGGGAAAGGATTCACTCAGTCGTCCCAGCGGCATCCTTTACCGGGGCTGGCCTACACATGACGCCAGACCCACAACAGTGTGATTGCCCTCCCACCAGCAAATGAGTGGGGACACATTAGATAAAGGGTTGAAATTGCTGAGTGAGGCAATACTTCCTATGGGTTAAGGCGGTACCAAGGATCCAGTTACAATGGGGCAATTCAATGCTGACCAATAGTAAAGGAGGTGGCGTGGCATGGGGTGGGGTGGGTGGTTTGACCTAGAGTTGTTTTTTTTAAAAAAAGCTAGTTTTTGTGCGCTTTTTTGCTGGGGAGATTTGAAGCTGTAACGAAGTTGGGTCGCAATAAAAGTTACCTGAACTTACCACCAGGCTCAGACTCTCATTAAAAGCTGAGAGATCCAACAGGTTTTTGTTTTAAAGCTGCTCATTTCTTTTTGCCTCCAGCACGAAGTTTCCAATCTTGTGTATCAGAAGGAGCAGTGAGTGAGTAGTTAGTATCGTTAGAAATTCTAAATTTTTCATGACTGCAGGTTCATCATTTCATCAGCATTATAAAGTTTACTGACAGCAGCAGGAAGTGTGTTCACTAGAAATACAGTTCAAAAGTCACACAACACCAGCTTATAGTCCAACAGATTTATTTGTAAGCACGAGCTTTTGGAGCACTGCTTCTTCAACAGTTGGCTGTGGAGCAGGTTCAAAAGACACGGAATTTATAGCAATATATCAGTGTCATGCAACTGAAATGATATTTTGAACAAACCTAGATTGTTAAGTCTTTTATCTTTTAAAATGGGTTACAGGTTTCAGTTCATTTATATGTAAATCCCAGAACTACTTTTAAGTCACATTCTCCTTTTAAGTTAGGTTCGAGTCTACCTGTATCGCAATCTTGAGTCAGACTGGTTCTATTCCAAAGTAGGAATTTACAAAATATTACATGGATTGACTGCCTGCAGATTGCGTATGTTTTGAGCAAAATAGAATGCATCTGCAAATGCAAATTCACCCCATAGACTTATATGTATGTGCACATGTATGTGAGAAAGTGTGTGTTTGCGTGTGTGCATGCTTGGTAAAGTGTGAGAGAGATTAAGTACAAGCCTGTGAGAGGGTGTCAGCGTGGGGGGCGCATGTGTGTGTGTCTGAGAAAGAGCATGTGTATGAGAGAGGGTCTGTGTGAGTATGTGTGTATGTGAAAGTGTATAGTGCAGCGGGGTCACCTGTCGTGTGACATGAACCCAAGGTCCCAGTTGAGGCCATCCCGGGTTTCAGCCTCTGCTCGGCCACTAGAAACGATTAAGCAGTTACAGAACACACGTTGGAGAGGGGTGGGTGCGATTTTTCTTTCGATTCGCAGAAGGTGGGAGCCTCTGGATGCTGTGATCCAGGGCAAACACATGCTGGAGGACCTTCGGCTCAGAGAGATGGAGCTGGAAACCAGGCTGCAGACACTTGGTGGGGGGAAAATTAACCAGACACTTTATTCTGGAGACGGTCATTCCCCTCTGGAGAGAGCCTTCTGATTGGGTCAGTGGACAGGGTTAGGAGTGTGTGAGCGCGGGTCAGGCAGGTAAACGGGATCTGAGAGAGGGTTGCAAGGGAGAGGAGCAAACTGGCTGGGTGGTGGGAGTAAGAACAAAATTGAGGAGGTGGACATAGGGACAGGGATTGTCTCCGTTTTCTGCAGATGGCAACAGGAGGCCAGGTGGCATCGGTGTCTGGCGCCAGGATTCAGGAAACAATGTGTTCAGGGCCGCAGAATTGGAAAGGGGGGTTGCAGTGGGTGTGGTCCAACAATATCAGGAGGGGAGGGCCTCTGCTGAGGGCATGCAAGAAGTTGGAAGCTACAAAGGCAACGCAGAACCTCTCAGCTCTGGGAGGCACTGTTGCTCAATGGTTAGCACTGCTTCACAGCATCAGAGCCCTGGGGTCGATTCCACCATCAGGTGACTCAAAAGGTAGAAGAAGGAACTATGAACTTGCACTCCAAAGTTTCTTTGTTCAGCAATACTCCCTAGGACCTTACAATTAAGTGTATAAGTCCTGATATGATTTGCATTTCCAAAATGCAGCACCTCACATTTATCTGAATTAAACTCCATCTGCCACTCCTCAGCCCATTGGCCCATCTGATCAAGATCCCATTGTACTCTAAGGTAACCTTCTTTGCTGTCCACTGAACCTCCAATTTTGGTGTCATCCACAAACTCACTAACTATACCTCCAATGTTCACATCATTTAAGTAAATGATGGAAAAGTAGTGGACTCAGCACCAATCCTTGTGGCACACCACTGGTCACAGGTCTCCAGTCTGAAAAGCAACCCTCCACCACCACCCTCTGTCTTCTACCTTCAAGCCAGTTCTGTATCCGTTTGACTAGTTCTTCCTGTGTTTCATGAGGTCTTACCTTGCGAACCATGAGGAACCTTGTTGAACGCCTGACTGAAGACTGACACCCACCACTCCTCCCTCGTCAATCCTATATGTTACTTCAAAAAAACTTGGTCAAGTTCTTGAGATATGATTTCCCATGCACAAAGCTATGTTGACTATCCCTAATCAGTCCTTGCCTTTCCAAATACATGTAAACCCTGTTTTTCAGGATTCCCTCCAACAACTTGCCCATCACTGATGTCAGGCTCACCGATCTATAGTTCCCTGGCTTTTCCTTACCACCTTTCTTAAATAGTAGCACCACATTAGCTAACCTACAGTCTTCTGGAACCTCACCTGTGACTATCGATGATACAAATATCTCAGCAAGGAGACCAGCTATCACTCCCATGCTTCCCACAATGTTCTGTGATACACCTGATTTGTCTTGTTGATTTATTCACTTTTATACATTTCAAGACATCCAGCACCACCACCTATGTCATATGGACATTGTTCAAGATGTCCCCATCTTTATCCCCACATTCTATACCTTCCACATCCTTCTCCACATTAAATACTGATGCAAAATATTCATTTAGTTTCTCCCACATCTCCTGCACCTCCACACACAAGCTGCCTTGCTGATGTTTGAGGTCCTATTCTCTCCCTAGTTACCCTTTTGATTCTCCTTAATCCTATTTGCCAAAGCTATCTCATGTTCCCTTTTCACTCTCCTGATTTCCGTCAACTATATTCCTACTGCCTTTATACTCTTGTAAGAATTTGTTCAACTTCTCCTGTCTATACTTGTCATATGCTTCCTTCTTTTTGTTAACCAAAACCTCAATTTCTCTAATCACCCAGCATTCCCTACACCTACCAGCCTTTACGTTCAGCCAAACAGGAATATACTGTCTCTGAATTCTCGTTATTGCATTTTTGAAGGCTTCCCATTTTCCCTTTACCTGAGAACATCTGCCCCCAATCAGCTTTTGAAAGTTCTTGCCTAATACCATCAAAATTAGCCTTCCTCCAATTTTGAACTTCAACTTTTAGATCCTTATCCCCACATTCTATACCTTCCACATCCTTCTCCACATTAAATACTGATGCAAAATATTCATTTAGTTTCTCCCACATCTCCTGCACCTCCACACACAAGCTGCCTTGCTGATGTTTGAGGTCCTATTCTCTCCCTAGTTACCCTTTTGATTCTCCTTAATCCTATTTGCCAAAGCTATCTCATGTCCCCTTTTCACCCTCCTGATTTCCATCAACTATATTCCTACTGCCTTTATACTCTTGTAAGAATTTGTTTGACTTCTCCTGTCTATACTTGTCATATGCTTCCTTCTTTTTATTAACCAAAACCTCAATTTCTCTAGTCACCCAGCATTCTCTACACCTACCAGCCTTTACGTTCAGCCAAACAGGAATATACAGTTTCTGAATTCTCGTTATTGCATTTTTGAAGGCTTCCCATTTTCCCTTTACCTGAGAACATCTGCCCCCAATCAGCTTTTGAAAGTTCTTGCCTAATACCATCAAAATTAGCCTTCCTCCAATTTTGAACTTCAACTTTTAGATCCTTTTCCATTTTCAATCTAATGGAATTATAGTCACTGGCTCCAAAGTGCTCCCTCACTGACACCTCAGTCACCTTCCCTGCCATATTTCCCAAAAGTAGGTCAAGTTTTGCACCTTCGCTCATCGGAACATGCATGGACTGATTCAGAAAATTTTATTGTACACACAAATTCCTCTCCGTCTGAACCCTAAACTCTATGGCAGTCCCTGTCTATGTTTGGAATGTTAAAATTCCGGACCATAACTACCCTATTATTCTTAAAGATAACTGAAATCTCCTAACAAATTTGTTTCTCAATTTCCTGACTATTAGGGGGTCTATATTACAATCCTAATAAAGGTGATCATCCCTTTCTTATTTCTCAGTTCCACCCAAATAACTTGCCTGGATGTATTCCCAGGAATATCCTCCCTAAGTATAGCAGTAATAGTTTCCGTTATCAAAATCGCCACTCCCCCCTTTGTACCCCGGAACATTCAGCTGGCAGTCCTGCCCATCCATGAGGCCACGTTTCTGTAATTTCATCAGCCTTCCCTATTAGGCCTCTTGCATTGAAATAAATGAAGTATAATTGATCAGTCCTACCTTGTTCTCAGCTTTATCCCTTCCTGCCCTGACTGTTGGACTCACTCCCTTTCCTAACTGTACAAATCTCAGGTTAATCTCTTTCCTCACTATGTCCCTGGGACCTATCCCCCACCTTATTCATTCAGCAACTTTACTGGCTTTCTTTCTGCAAGCAGTCTTGATATTTTATTTTCATACCTTGATTCAGCACCTTTGTCGGCAGCTTATTCCAGGTTATTAGAACAATACAGCACAGAACAGGCCCTTCGGCCCACAATGTTATGCCGAACATTTGTCCTAGTTTAAGCACCTATCCATGTACCTATCCAATTGCCGCTTAAAGGTCACCAATGATTCTGACTCTGCCACTCCCACGGGCAGCGCATTCCATGCCCCCACCACTCTCTGGGTAAAGAACCTACCCCTGACATCCCCCCTATACCTTCCACCCTTCACCTTAAATTTATGTCCCCTTGTAACACTCTGTTGTACCCGGGGAAAAAGTCTCTGACTGTCTACTCTATCTATTCCTCTGATCATCTTATAAACCTCTACCAAGTCACCCCTCATCCTTCGCCGTTCCAACAAGAAAAGGCCGAGAACTCTCAACCTATCCTCGTACGACTTCCTCTCCATTCCAGGCAACATCCTGGTAAATCTTCTCTGCACCCTCTCCAAAGCTTCCACATCTTTCCTAAAGTGAGGTGACCAGAACTGCACACAGTACTCCAAATGTGGCCTAACCAAAGTCCTGTACAGTTGCAACATCACTTCACGACTCTTGAATTCAATCCCTCTGCTAATGAACGCTAATACACCATAGGCCTTCTTACAAGCTCTATCCACCTGAGTGGCAACTTTCAAAGATCTATGAACATAGACCCCAAGATCCCTCTGCTCCTCCACCTTACTAAGAACCCTACATTCCGCATTCTTATTTGTCCTTCCAAAATGGGCAACCTCACACTTGACAGGGTTGAACTCCAGCTGCCACTCCTCAGCCCAGCTCTGCATCATATCTAAGTCCCTTTGCAGCCGACAACAGCCCTCCTCACTATTCACAACTCCACCAATCTTCGTACCATCTGCAAATTTACTGACCTACCCTTTGACTCCCTCTTCCAAGTCATTAATAAATGTTACAAACAGCAGAGGACCCAGAACTGATCCCTATGGAACTCCACTTGTAACTGGGCTCTAGGCTGAATATTTACCATTTATTGTCACCTAAATGAAATTTCCCTCCATACACACTTAAGACTATCTGGCTGCATTAGAGTTTTCAGGTTTCTATGTCCTGGATAATGTGTGATCATTGGTTCTTCCAGCCTGCTGACCCACCAGTGGGCCCAGACTGGGGAGAGGCCATTCACCTGCTCTCAGTGCGGGAAGGACTTCACCCGCTCCTCCCACCTGCAGAGGCACCAGCAAGTTCATGTGCCATCGCAGGGGGATTGAAGGAGCCATGGCTGAGTGACATTATCGACTGGATGATCCATCCAGTTACAGTTTGGAATCCCACCTTGGCAGATAGCAGAATTGAAATTTGGTCAGAAATCTGGAGTTCAGAATCTAACGATGAAACCATTTTCAGGAAGAAAAACAACCCCATCTGATTCACTCATGTCCTTTTTAGGGAAGGAAAGTGCCATTGCAGGAAAGGATTCACTCAGTCATCCCAGCTGCATCCTTTACCTGGTCTTGCCTACACGCGACTCCAGACCCACCCTCCTGCCACTAAGCGGGAGAAACTAACTTGGATACAGTGTGCAGGCTGAAATTGCTGAGTGAGGCAACACTTCCTACGGGTTAAGGCTGTATCAAGGATCGAATTACAAAAGGACAACTCGGTGTTGACCAATAGTAAAGGAAGCGAGGGATGGGGAAGGTGTGCACTTTGACCTTGAGCTGTTTTTAAAAGAAATAAGCTACTTTTCACATGCCTTTGCTGGGAAGATCTGAAGCTGTAACAAAGTTGGGTCTCAATAAAGGTTACCTGAATTCACCGTCTGACTCATTAAAAGGTGCAAGTTCCAAAAGGTTTTTGTTTTAAAGCAGCTAATTTCTTTCGGCCTCCAGCACTAAGTTTCCAATGTCGTATATCAGAAGAAGTAGTGAATGAGTAATTAATATTGTTAGAAATTGTAATTTTTTAGGACTGTAGGTTCATCATTTCATCAGCATTGTAAGGTTTACTGGCAGCAGCGGGAGGTATGGCTGTGTTCACTAGAAACAAAAATTAAAAGTCACACAATCAGGTTATAGTCCAACTGGTTTATTTGGAAGCACAAGCCTTTGGAGTGCTCTTCTTCATCAGGTAGTTGTGGAACAGGATCATAAAACATAGAATTTGTAGCAAGAGATTAGTGTCATGCAACTGAATTGAACAAACCTAGATTATTGTTAAGTCTTTCATCTTTTAGAATGAGTTGCAGATTTCAGTTCATTAATATGGAAATCCTAGAACGACTTTTAAGTAATATTCTTGATGCAATTTAAAGGTGACATTTCAGCTCAGTCAATGCATAAAAGGTGTGAGGTTAGAGTCTCTGTATCCCAATCTTGAATCAGACTGGTTCTATTTCTAAAGTAGGAATTTATAAAATATTACATGGATTGACTGCCGGCAGATTTTGTGCTTTTTGAACAAAATAGAATGTATCTGCAAATTCACCCATAGACTTTTGTGTGTGTGCATGGGTGCATCTGAGCAAAATTGAACGTATCTGCAAATATAATTCTGCAAATTCTGGCTCGAAGGTAGAAGACAGAGGGTTGTGGTGGAGGGGTGCCTTTCAGACTGGAGGCCTGTGACCAGTGGTGTGCCACAAGAATCGGTGCTGGGTCCATTACTTTTCATCATTAATATAAATGATTTGGATGTGAACATAGGTATAATAAGTTTGCAGATCACACCAAAATTGGAGGCATAGTGGACAGCAAAGGAGGTTACCTCGGAGTACAGCATGATCAGATGGGCCAATGGGCTGAGGAGTGGCAGATGGAGTTTAATTTAGATAAATGCGAGGTGCTGCATTTTCGAAAAACAAATCAGAGCAGAACTTATACACTTAATGGTAAGGTCCCAGGGAGTGTTGCTGAACCAAGAGACCTTGCAGTTCAGGATCATAGTTCCTTGAAAGTGCAGTTGCAGGTGGATAGGATAGTCAAGAAGGCATTTGGTATGTTTTGGTTTATTGGTCAGAGCATGGAGTATAGGAGTTGGGAGTTCATGTTGCGGCTGTACAGGACATTGGTTAGGCCACACTTGGAATATTGAGTGCAATTCTGATGTCCTTCCTAACAGAAGTATGTTGTGAAACTTGACAGGGTTCAGAAAATATTTACAGGAAGTCGCCAGTGTATGAGAATTTGAGCTGAATCGGCTGGGGCTGTTTTCCCTGGCAGGTCGGAGGCTGAGGTTTATAAAATCATGAACGACATAATAAATAAGCAAAATCTTTTCCCTGGGGTGGGGGAGTCCAGAACTAGAGGGGCATAGATTTAGGGTGAGAGGGGAAAGATATAAAAGGGACCTAAGGAGCAACTTTTTCACGCAGAGGGTGGTGCATTTATGGAATGAGCTGCCAGAGGAAGTGGTGGAGGCTTGTACAATTACAGCATTTAAAAGGCATCTGGATGGATATATGATTAAGAAAGGTTTAGAGAGGTATGGGCCAAGTGCTAGCAAATGGGACTAGATTAGATTAGGATATCTGGTCTGCATGGACAAGTTGGACCAAAGGGTCTGTTTCCATGCTGCATATCTGTGACTCCAAATGCAAATTCACTCTGTAGATGTGAGTATGCGCGCACGTGTGCACATGAGGTTGTGCGTGAGTGTGCATAAGAGAGTTTATATTTTGCATGTGCACATGCTTGGTAAAGTGAGATTATGATGGAGTATAAGCCTGTGAGAGGGTGAGAGTGTGGGGGTGTATGTGTGTGTGTGTTTGAGAGACAACATGAATGAGAGAGATAGGGATAGGGTTGCATTTTGGTAAAACAAACAAGGGCAGCAATTGTAGTTAATGATAGGGTCTTGGGTGTCGTAGAATAGAGAGACCTGAGCGAGGTTCAAGTACATAGTTCTGTCAAAGTTACATCACTGGTAGACAGGGTGGTTAAGAAGGTGTTTAGCACACATCTGTTCATTGTTCACACTATTGAGTATGTGGAGCTGTCCAGGATATTGCTGAGGCCACTTTTAGAGGACTGAGTACAATTCTGGTCACACCGTTAAAGGAAGAATACTATTAGAGGGGGTTCGGAAAAGATTTACCAGGATGTTGCCAGGACTGGAGGGTTTGAGTTACAAGGAAAGGCTGGGACTTTTTTCACTGCAGTGTAGGAAGTGGAGGGGAGACCTTATAGAGCATCAGAAAATCATGAGTGGTGTAGGTAAGGTGAATAGCAAAGGTGTCTTCCTTAGCGGAGGGGAGTTCAAAACTAGGGGACATTGGTGTTCATGGTGGAGGAGAGAGATTTAAAAGGAACCTGAGGGTCTACTTTTTTTTTTTACACAGTTTGTGAATGAATGAACTTCCAGAGGAAGTGGCAGACACAGGTACACTTAGAATTTTTAAAAGACATTTGGATGGGCACGTGAATGGAAAGGTTTAGACGGATATGGGCCAAATGCAGGCAAGTTTAGTTTGAGAATCTTGATCGACTTGGAATAGTTGGACCGTGCTGTCTGATTCTATGACACTAAGAACCAGAAGTGATTTTATTGAAATCAATAGAATTCTGAAAGGGGATTGACAGGGTAGATACAGAAAAAAATGCTCCTTCAGGGGTATCATAGAATCCTTACAGTGTGGGGACAGACCATTTGACCCACCGAGTCCTTTACCGACACTTAGAAGAGCATCCCACCCAAACACACCTCCGACTGTGTATTTCCTGTAGCCAATGAAATTTGAATTAACCTACACATTCCTGGACACTAGTATGGCCAATCCAACCCAGGAGGTTCAAGTGTGTCAGCAGCAATCATTTCAAGCATTGTTGGTTTCCTTGGATGCAGAGAAGGCATTTGACCAGGTGGAGTGGCTATATCTTTTTTATAGGTAAAAACAAGGAATGCAGATGCTGGAAACCAGAGTCTAGATTAGAGTGGTGCTGGAAAAGCACAGCTGCTGTGCTTTTCCAGCACCATTCATATCTTTTTTATACCCTGGAGCAGTTTGATCTGGGTGAAGTGTCTACGAGATGGGTAAAGGTCCTTTACAATGATCCCCTAGCAATGTTTCTCACCAATGGCGTATGGTCTAGTAATTTTACCATTGGTAGGGTCAGTCGGCAAGGCTGTCCCCTTGAACCATTATTTTTCACATTGGTGATTGACTATTTGTGGAGGCTATTTGTAGGGACCCTAACATAGTTGCTCCAGAGGTGGGATCAAAGGTACATAAGATCACATCATATGCGGATGATGTTCTTACTTTTCTTTTGTACTCAGCTGTTTCAGTGTCCCATTTGATAGTGTATGAATTTATTTGGCTCTTGCAGGTTATAAGATTAATTTTTCAAACTTGGAGGCTTTGCCTGTGGGGGGTCTTGGGGAAATACTTGACATTGAGGGTGGGTTTCCCTTTAAGTGGGCACAGGGAGGTTTTCTTTACTTAGGCCTACCTGTCACACCTGCCTTTGATCAGTTAAGGCTGATGTTGTCCACTTGTTTGACAAGATTAAACAAGATCTTCAAAGATGGGGGGGGGTCACTTCCGATATCATTAGGTCAAGTGATCCTATCAAAAGGAATGTTCTTCCTTGCTTATTATACTCTCTGTAGATGCTCCCTTTGCTTATGGAATGGTTGGTTTAATTCTTTTATTTGGTACCATAGACAGCCCTGATTAAGCTAGCAAACCTACAGTAGCCCAGGGATTTTAATTTGGGGGGGGAGGGGGGAGAGAAAGCCTTCCACGTATCAGAAGATATTGTTTAGGCTCCCTTCTATCTTTTGCAAATGATTGGGCATGTGAGGACTCAGTTCTGGATCAGTGGTGCTGGAAGAGCACAGCAATTCAGGCAGCATCCGAGGACAGGCAAAATCGACGTTTCGGGCAAAAGCCCTTCAGCTTTTGCCCGAAACGTCGATTTTGCCTGTCCTCGGATGCTGCCTGAATTGCTGTGCTCTTCCAGCACCACTGATCCAGAATCTGGTTTCCAGCATCTGCAGTCATTGTTTTTACCTATGTGAGGACTCAGTGTTGATATGGTTGGACATTGAGGCCTCTCAGCCAAAATGTCCTCTTATCAACGTGTTGTTTTCAAACAAAATGAGGACAGTTGTGAAACATTGCCGTAATCCAATAGTTACTAACACTGTCAAAGCATGGAGGGGAAACAAGGCAGGTGAAAGGTAATATGTCTAAAACATTTTCCTGCTCCCACAATTGGCATGCCGGATTTCCAGCCAGGGATAACGGATCCCAGGTTTAAACTTTGGGTGCTTAGGGGAGTTTCTTGTTTGGGTGATTTGTTTGAGGGTGAAACGATGATGTCCTTTGATCAAATAATTCGTAAATTTGGGCGATCGAGTAAGGACCACTTCTGTTTCTTTCAGATTAGAGATTTTATTCGAAAAGAGACTTTGCTTTTAGCTGAGTGTTGTAGATCTGATTGGAATACACTGAGTACTCTTTATCATCTGTTGGGGGAGGTTTTTCAGATGACATCAAATGACTACCTGAAGTCTGGGAGAGAGTTCGGAGTTGAGCTTACTTCAGAAACATGGGAGGATATTTGTGAGAATGCGAGGAAGATTTCGATCTGTAATAGGACCCAGACTATGCAGTTAAAGACTTTTCATAGGGTTCATCTGGCTCAGATCATCTCGCAAAATTTAAGGAGGGAGCATCTTCAATGTGCCCCCCCCCCCGCCGTGTAAAATAAGCACAGGGACCCTCGCTCATTCCTTGTGGTCCTATCACAAGCCTTGTATGTATTGGAGTGCTGTGGCACTAGTAAAGGGTCTTGGGGACCAAAGTTAAGGTGGACCTGGTCTCTCTTCTCCTGGGGTTGCCGAATTTATCTTCGCTAGATGTGCCTGGGTGAAAGCTTTTAAACATACTTAATTTTTGTGCGAGGAAGAACATTCTAACGGGCTGCGTGTCTGTGAATCCCCAGAGTCTGTTGGGGTGGCGTAAGTTAATTATGGAACACATTCTTTTGGACTTTCCTACAACTATGGTGTTCGAAAAATGGAAAACTTTAATAAGATACGGCAGCACTTTTTGAATTACCTGGAAGCTGATTTGTCTCCCATTTTAATTAGGTCCTTTGTTTAGCCGTGATGTGAACTTGATGCCCTGAGAGGAAGAATTTCGAACAAATGTTGGTGTAATAACTGATGCTCTCGAAAGTTGAGATCTACACTCTTGTTGTGCCGAGCAGCAATATTTATTGGGCTGTATAGGTTTAATTTGTTTTGTAGAGTAGTGCAGTAGTTGCTTCACTGTTATGGTTATAATGTTATATTTTTGTTTGGTAATTTTATAATTTTGTAAAGAGAAAGTTTTCCATAAAAATATGTTTTAAAGTCTAATGCTTTGTGCCTGTGACACTGTTCTCAGTCAAGGATAGGTTCCCCATCACCACCAATCAATATCTAATTAAGCAAACTGCCAACATCCACAGCAGTCATGATTTGCCGGTGTTGGACTGGGGTGTACGAAGTTAAAAATCACACAACGCCAGGTTATAGTACCTGTTGGACTATAACCTGGTGTTGTGTGATTTTTAACATCCAGAGCAGTAGAGAAACAGCAGCTGTATTTAAGAGGGGACTCCGGAGACGTGCCGTTTATTACGACGACACATTAGGAAATAGACACTGATTTTTTTTTTGCAAATCCAGCTAGAACATTAGATTGGATTACTTACAGTGTGGAAACAGGCCCTTCGGCCCAACAAGTCTACACCTACCCGCTGAAGCGCAACCCACCCAGACCCATTCCCCTACATTTACCCCTTACCTAACACTACGGGCAATTTAGCCAATTCACCTGACCTGCACATCTTTGGACTGTGGGAGGAAACCGGAGCACCACGGGGAGAATGTGCAAACTCCCGGAATTGAACCCGGGTCTCTAGCACTGTGAGGCAGCAGTGCTAACCACTGTGCCACGGTGCCGCCCACATGAATTACAATTTATATTTTGGATGAACAGGATGGTTGTGAACAAGTTGCAAGGGATGATGATTAAAAAGGGTTACAGGAAAGGTCGTAAAGCTTCATGGATCAGACTCAGATTAAAATACCCCCCTGAGCGGCCTCTCTCACCCACCAAAACAATCTCTTACTTTTGTTTAGACCTTTATCCCGCCCGGATCCACCACCAGGACCGGCTCCTCGGACCCTCCTCCAGCTCCGGGGGGTTGTTGAGCTCCTGGGCTCCGGAGGCCGCGGGCGCCGGCTCCCTCTCCTCCACCGCCGACATTTTTAATTTGTTTTTCTCGTTCACCCGGTAACCGTCACCTCCCCCTTCCCGGGCCCCGGGAATTATACACAAATAAACAATAAACCCCACCGGGGACTGTCTCCTTTTCTTCACAACTTTTGCTTGAAAGGTTCCGGCTTCAATTTGAAATGTATTTTAAATGTATTTTCTGAGGTAAACGGTGCCTGTCTGCCCCCCTCCCTCCGTCAGAAACCGCCCGCTGAGTCGATGAGAAAACCGCAGCCTCGCGCCGCCATCTTTGTTTTTCTTCTTCTTCTCCTTCTCCTCCTTCAGTGACGCGCGTCATCCGCGCGCTCCCTCCAATCAGAGCGCACCTTACTCCACCTGACCAATGGCGGCCGGCTTTGCGGTCCCTGTTTGTTCCGTCCCACCCCCACCCCGCCGAATGTCGCTCTCCGATTAGTCCGCACCGACCGCACGCTTTGGGATTGACGGGGAGGTTCATGCGTACGTCACTGTCCCCGCCCCTTTCCCTTCCCATTCATTCATTATCAGTTCACTGCAATGGGCTCTGGGGGTAGGAGGGGGTGACCCATATTGAGGTGGAAGGTGTCCACATTCATTCAACAAAAGTGGGCTTGTTTCCTACAGTGGTAGTGTCCCTACCTCTGATCCTGACGCCCAGGTTCAAATCCCACTGCTCCAGCAATGTTTAATAACATCCTCAATCATTTTTTTTGGCATAAGTGACACGACACTCAGGTTACAGTCCAACAGATTTATTTAAAGCACAAGCTCTTGGATCATAGCCCCTTCATTAGGTGAAATCATGAAAACAGCGCAGGAAACAGCATTCAGGTAAATGATCAGCCAGGGATGGTGATGAAAGACAGAGCATCACAACGGTCAATTGCCAACTACCATTCTTATTTCTGATCTTATTAATACATGACTGATAAAACATTGGGGAACAAATAGTCAAGTGCCTCAATTTTGTAAGTCTCCATTTTGTGATAAAGTTTGCCTTACAAAAACAGGATCTGGACCAGATGGGCCAATGGGCTGAGTGGAAATGGAGTTTAATTCAGATAAATGAGAGGTGCTGCATTTTGGGAAAGCAAATCTTAGCAGGACTTATACACTTAATGGTAAGGTCCACTTAATGGTAAAGTGTTGCTGAACAAAGAGACCTTGCAGTGCAGGTTCATAGCTCCTTGAAAGTGGAGTCGCAGGTAGATAGGATAGTGGCTGAGGGGTGATCTTATAGAGGTTTACAAAATTATGAGGGGCATGGATAGGATAAATAGACAAAGTCTTTTCCCTGGCATTGGGGAGTCCAGAACTAGATGGCATAGGTTTAGGGTGAGAGGGGAAAGATATAAAAGAGACTTAAGAGGCAACTTTTTCACGCAGAGGGTGGTAAGTGTATGGAATGAGCTGCCAAAGGATGTGGTGGAGGCTGGTACAATTTCAACATTTAAGAGGAATTTGGATGGGTATATGAATAGGAAGGGTTTGGAAGGATATGGGCCAGATGCTGGCAGGTGGGACTAGATTGGGACGGGATATCTGGAAGCGTTGGACCGAAGGGTCTGTTTCCATGCTATATATCGCTATGACTCTATGACTCTAAAATGGCTAAGTACATTGACCATGAGAATGAATTGAGGAATGCACAAATCTTGGCAATAACATTGTGTCTGTCCTTTCCCAGACAGAGTTTCCACAACCTAATGAATAGAATGCTCACAGTATCTTAGATTTTATCCAAGTTGACACAAATGGCACCAGACGGAGAAAACATTAATAACCTTGTTTTAATCTATGTGAACAACACTAAATGGATTCCTGAAGAAGGGCTCATGCCCGAAACGTCGATCCTCCTTGGATGCTGCCTGACCTGCTGCGCTTTTCCAGCAACATATTTTCAGTAAATGTATTAATTATCTAGTTCATATTATGGAAACTTAATTACAGCTATCAATATTATATTGTGTCAACTAGAACATACAAAATTGTTACACTCATAAGGAGTATAAAATATGCTGCGCTTTTGTTAAAAATCAGAGATTTTCACTAGTACATACAGGGATATCTTGATTAATACTCGATTATAGACTATTGATTTCTCGATGGCTTAATTACAATTAATTTGTAACTTACGTGTGGTCTGAGAATTTCTAAGTCAACATTTTAGTGTCATGAATCTTTTTTCAACATAGGGACCGTTTCTATAGGCTGATTAAGTGACCAAAAGAGTTTTGATTGGATGCAACAGTGGTGGGGGGGCCCCTTAGGTATTTTTCCTTAAGACCACTCCTTGTGTCCCAACAGATGATCTGCCCCTTACCTAGTACCTCGAAGGGATTGAACAAACAACCTGGACCAGGATTATAAGGTAAGAAAGTTTTTGTTTTTTATGAGGTTGCTCTAGGTTGCTGCAGAGTGACCTTAGCTATTCCGTATTGTTCCTCAGATAAAACAGTTAGACTGGTGACCACAGTCAGAGAAGTGCTCCCCACTACCTGAGAAATTGGGCTTAGAGACCTGACTCCTTTGGATATGGCCAGTTAAATTTCTGAGGTTATAGAAATAGGAAGGCAGTTTCTGTAAATTTCTCACTCTGTATTATTGATATGGCCGGTTGAAATTTTTTATTGTTGAGCAAGTAATGATACAGAAACAATGGGACAGTCCCTTTATGTAGTTGGAAAGGAGACTCCCTTTCAGACTGTGTGAGAGAGAGAGAATACCTGATCAGGAAAATGATTTATAGGGGTTAGAGGTCCTCAGGGAAATTGGAAATTTTGGTAAGTTCTCTGTGAATTGGGCAACTTGTTAAATTGTAATGTACAAATTAAAGGACGTCCAGTTTGAATTATTGAATGATTGTGATAGTGTGTGTGAGAGAAAGGCAACTGTCAATAGAATGGGGAACTGTTTCCAAAACTGTTACTTTGTCAACAAACAGATGAAATGGACACAAAAAACTGAGAAGCCATTTCCACTTGATGGCACATTTAATTGTGATTGTAGAAAACAATTGGCAGAAATTTTGAAAACTTTGAATATTCAAAGGAAACACAGAGAGAGATAGAGAGAGAGAGAGACACGCGCGCACACACACACACACACACACACACACACACACACGGGGACAGGCTTTTGGTTTAGCTCTCACTAAACTAAGTGTTAACTCTTTGTGGTCTGTTTTGAACGTACTTTTGTTTGTTGGTGGTTACATGTGGTCCGATATAATCTTTGTTGTTTTTTGCCCCTGGAACTCAAGATCCGGGAATGTTTTGATTTAAGTCTGCATTTTGGAAAATCATGGTAATTCGTAAATGTTGTCTGTGCCTTTTAATAGGCTTGATCATGCATGGTTAATGTTATATTCTTTTGAGGGACTTTCTACACTAATTTAAATCAATATGTGCCAGGAAAGGTTGATTTTTTAAAAATTGGGTTAAGATTGGTAAAAGTCTCTTGGAATTTGATTTTATCACGTTTGGAATTCATTTTCTGGCCAGAGTAAATGACCAAATACTGTTTGACCGGATAAGCTAATTTTTAATTCCAGAAATGCAAGGCCGTTTGAACTAGATTTTAGTAAAATGTTCTAAAATCTGAGAAAACTGATGAAGGTAGGAGGGTGATGTTGAACAATTTTCAGGTATTGAAGATGTGGGAACACCTCCTTCAATATCTGAAATTGTGGAGATTGTGGGCGGCACGGTGGCACAGTGCTTAGCACTGCTGCCTCACAGCGCCTGAGACCCGGGTTCAATTCCCGCCTCAGGCGACTGACTGTGTGGAGTTTGCACGTTCTCCCCGTGTCTGCGTGGGTTTCCTCCGGGTGCTCCGGTTTCCTCCCACAGTCCAAAAGATGTGCAGGGTCAGGTGAATTGGTCGTGCTAAATTGCCTGTAGTGTTAGGTAAGGGGTAAATGTAGGGGTATGGGGTGGGGTTCGCTTCGGCGGGTCGGTGTGGACTTGTTGGGCCGAAGGGCCTGTTTCCACACTGTAATGTAATCTAACCTGCCCTTGTATGTGTTGTTGTCGATCTATAATCAGTTAAGCTATCATAATAAAAATCTCACTAGGATATTCTTAAAAATAACCTCTCCCTTCTCTGAAAGAAAAGTAGTCTGCTGCTGTGGTATTAAGATGTAGGAATTCATAGTTACAGAGAGTGATGACATCTTGACCCTTTCAGATAGGTTCACGTGCAAATAAAACATTTATTCAATATTTAATGATGATGATTATGGTAGCCAAAGAAGCAGTTATTTACATTTTATTTGTATATCTTTACAATGGAATTACTGGAATGGACAGATTGACATGATAAGGCCAATCACAATTTGTTTGGTTAGTTGGAGATAAAATTTATTCTGTAAATGACTTTTTTCAGTTTGTCCTAATTTTGCGAATGTAAAAACAGACACGATAAATCGATTATCTCAGAGGTTATAAATTAGCATGTTTGTGCTCACAGACATGAAAATATGCATTTTCTATGTGAGACTTGACCATTTGAATTTGTATTTCTGGGCTTGGTGTCTTTTAAAATCTGTGGAATTAATGAGGGTTAAATTGAAATTCCAGTAGTGTAAATCAGACCTACAGCATTTCAGAACACTTTAAATGGCTTTTAGTTTCTCTTTGAAGGCAGTGGCAAAGGAAATTGTGGATGTGGTTTAAATAGATTTTTAATTTGTATCAACAATGCATTATGCACAGTTTCATCCAAGCTTTGTTAGGTAGTTTAATTAACTAACTAGGCTTATGTTAGTGGTCCACAGGAAGTATTGCACAAGTTTTTCAGATTAATTTTGAATTCTGTATCATATTTTGGAGAAAAACGTAATCTAATAGCTGAGTGGAATTGGAGTTATTTGGATGCAGGCTAAATGTTGCACTTATTAGGAAAAATTTGATACAATTTTCTGCATACGACCCTAAGCAGATTTTATTCATTTTGTGACTTTAAAGTCTGTTTGTTATTCTTAATTAACAGTGAAATGTGTCAGCCACTTGTTCAGTTTCCATCTCTCAATTAGAGTACGTGCTTATATTAGTCAATATATATTTTACGTGCTTATATTAGTCAATATACATTGTCAGTGATCTGTGTCATTGCCTCATGGTTAATTTTAAACATGGTTGTAATAATTAATGTTCACCTGGACCATCCCTTAAATCAAATTGAGCATTGTACATGCAATGACCATACAAAGAAAAGTATAGGAAGCAGAGCGAGAGAAGAAACGTTAAGGAAAGTGAAACTTGCAGTGTTCCTCATGCAAAGAACTGGCACTGAAAACGCAACTTTAATAACCTTCTATTCTGTAGCCATTTTGATTTAGTGTTACATGATAAACTTGCCGAACAGTATGAAAAATCTATTTCTTGGAATTATGTACACTACTATTTCTGGATAGAATGGAGGCATTAACTCTCTTAAATGTTCAAATTGAATGCATTAATGACAAGTCAGAAAGGAAAAATTAAAGAATTGACATCAGAAGGTGCTAAAGAAAGGTCACTCTCTTGAGAAAGTGTGGCATGAACAAACAGATCAGCCAAAACAGCAGATGTTGTGGGTACATTGAAGATTTTAGGACTAAATAATATTGTAGTTGAGTAACTTCCATTTTAATTCTAAAATTTAAAAGAAGTGCTAAATAACTGTAAATTTTAAATTTAAACACTTTATTATACTGTGTATATGACATTTAAGTATTGATTCTGTAGCCTCTGTATAGGTCAGGAAACTAGAGACCTGGGATGTGGCATCTTGTGAACAGGCGGTAAACCTAATTTGAAAGAAAAATTGTGACAAATAGTGTAAATTATTAATTAAAACTGGAAGCACAAAGCCAATATTAAATGGAAAGATACCTTGTTGGCCAGTTGGAGGAATAATGCACGTGTATATACAACAGATGGAACTCCCAGAAATTGGGAGATTAGATTAGATTAGATTAGATTAGATGTTAAAAGTTGAGTCTGAATGGGTAGATGAGGGGTGAAAAAGGGAACAGGAGAAACACTGGGACACTAAGGAAGATAAGAAAGGAGTTGAAGCACAGCGCTGTAAAAATAATCTAAGTTTTACTCTGCATCCTGAGCCTATGTCTGGCATACTGACACTATTTGAGGAAGGGGATGAGACTGATGGGAATGAGCCCAGAACATCTCCTGATAGTCCCCAGCACACCCCCTAATTCTAAACTTCCCCTTTACTCGGAAGATCAAGTCGTCCAATATCGGGTCACCAGCTTCATCATGAGGATGAGCAGCCTAGACCATTCTCAACCAAGGGCCGTCGCAGGAAACTGAGTAACCTGACCGCAAGGAGAAACCAGCCCAATTTACTCAATATGTCCGAAGGACAATACATACTCCTCAGGACTTGTTTGCTATATGTTCCCCTGAAGAAGTTACCACATGGCAAGGACAGATGGGTCAGGGTGGTGTAGAGCCAGTCCACAGTTACGACGACTTGAAGGAGAGATTCCCTCACAATGATTCCCAGGCAGATCACTTAATCCAGTCATTAGAATGAGCTTTACAACAACCTGTGAACATTAGTTACGTACTGGAATGCAAACCCAAACCTGGGGAGTCGGGAGGTGATTATGGAGAACAGTTTAGAGTTCTGAGGGAGGTGGCTGAGGAAATAGCGGAGGCGTTGGTTGAGATCTTTCAAAAGTCACTGGAGTCAGGGAATGTCCCGGATGATTGGAAGATCACTGTTGTAACCCCCTTGTTCAAGAAAGGATCAAGGCAAAAGATGGAAAATTATAGGCCAATTAGCCTAACCTCAGTTGTTGGTAAAATTCTAGAATCCATCATTAAGGATGAGGTTTCTAAATTCTTGGAAGAGCAGGGTCGGATTAGAATAAGTCAACATGGATTTAGTAAGGGGGGGGTCATGCCTGACAAACCTGTTGGAGTTCTTTGAAGAGGTGACAAGTAGGTTTGACTGGGGAAACCCAGTGGATGTGGTCTCCCTAGACTTCCAAAAGGCCTTTGATAAGGTGCCACACGGGAGGCTGCCGAGCAAGGCGAGGGCCCATGGTGTTCGAGGTGAGCTACTGGTATGGATTGAGGATTGGCTGTCTGACAGAAGGCAGAGAGTTGGGATAAAAGGTTCTTTTTCGGAATGGCAGCCGATGACAAGCGGTGTCCCGCAGGGTTCAGTGTTGGGGCCGCAGCTGTTAACATTATATATTAATGATCTGGATGAAGGGACTGGGGGCATTCTAGCGAAGTTTGCCGATGATACAAAGTTAGGTGGACAGGCAGGTAGTACTGAGGAAGTGGGGAGGCTGCAGAAGGATCGAGACAGTTTGG
>NC_057753.1:11081333-11096866 GCF_004010195.1 Chiloscyllium plagiosum
GGCCCATCGGGTCCACTCCGCCATTCAATCATGGCTGATGGGCATTTCAACGCCACTTACCCGCACTCTCCCCATATCCCTTAATTCCTTGAGAGATGGCTTGGAGAGGGTGGACGCTAGGAAATTGTTTCTGTTAGGTGAGGAGACTAGGACCCGTGGGCACAGCCTTAGAATTAGAGGGGGTAAATTCAGAACAGAAATGCAGAGACATTTCTTCAGCCAGAGAGGGTGGGCCTGTGGAATTCATTGCCACAGAGTGCAGTGGAGGCTGGGACGCTAAATGTCTTCAAGGCAGAAATTGATAAATTCTTGATGTCACAAGGAATTAAGGGCTATGGGGAAAATGCGGGTAAGTGGAGTTGAAATGCCCATCAGCCATGATTGAATGGCGGAGTGGACTCGATGGATAGAAATGGCCTTACTTCCGCTCCTATGTCTTATGGTCTTATAGTTTGTTTCCTGTTACGGAACATTTGCAAGTGATCAAGCCTTTAATTGAAAAGCTAACTCCCCTTTGTTTAACGCTATGCTTTTGCAATGTATTCCTCCTGGTATCGCTGACATGATCCAGACAAACAATATGAACTGGTCCAGGAATTCCCTGTCGCTAATGAGGTAAGCGGTAATCTTCTGGGGTGGCCAGAACGAGCCCAAACCATGATCCGAATATGTCCAGCAACTTCGTGATCCCTATACCTCATGTGCCAACCCCAACGAGGTTCGTTGAGACCAGGATACCAACTGGGGGTGAAACCTACCTCAGATGCCCAAGTGACCACCACTGAGTAACCCTTTCCCGATCGGAAATAATAACTTGACTTTTACAATGGTTAAGCTCAGTGACCATGGGAATGGAATAAGGAATGTACAGATTTGGCAAAAAATAGCATTTGTTTCTTTCCCATGACAGTTTTGTTGATTAGATTAGATTCCCTACAGTATGGAAACAGGCCCTTCGGCCCAACAAGTCCATACCGACCCTCTGAAGAGTAACCCACCCAGACCCATTCCCCACATATGCACCTAACACTATGGGCAATTGCTATAATGAAATGGCTAAAATACAGATGTATCCCAGGTATTAATCTATAGCTGACGTAAATAAAGCCACATAAATGGCTTTTGTTTACTTAAGGGAAACTATACTGAAAGCATTAACTATCTGGTTCACATGCAGTGACACAAATACAGACACATCAGCAGCTATGCTTAATAATACTAAATTTATTAATTATCTAATGGGAACCTAATAAAAAATATTATATGGTGAGAATTAGAGAAAATAAGATAATAACGCATATTAAGGGTACAAATTATGCTGTCCCTAAGATTTAGAGATTCATTAGCATATTCAGGGATATCTATGATTGATACTCTTGATTATTGACTATTGATCTGTCACCAGCTGAATTACAATACAGTGTGTTTTTTTTGTAACTTACTTGTGGTCTGAGAATTTGAGTTAACACCCAGAACTGGACTGATAGTCCAGTCAATAACGGCACACAGCCGTAGCTCCTTCAATCCCTCTGCAATGGCAAGTGAACTCGCTGGTGCCTCTGCAGGTGGGAGGAGCGGGTGAAACCTTTCCCACACTCAGAGCAGATGAATGGCCTCTCCCCGGTGTGAATCTGCTGGTGTTTCTGCAGGCTGGAATAGTCCGTGAATCCCTTCCCGCACACAGAACAGGAGACCAGTCTCTCCTCGGTGTGGATCTGCCCGTGCGCCAGCAGGGCAGTTGAATGGGTGAAACCTCTCCCGCAGACGGAGCAGATGAAGGGCCTCTCCCCAGTGTGAACACGCCGGTGTCTCTGCAGGGCAGAGGAGTTAGTGAATCCCTTCCCACACTCAGAGCAGGTGAATGGCCTCTCCCCGGTATGAATGTGCCGGTGTCTCCGCAGGTCAGAGGAATTAGTAAATCCCTTCCCGCACTTGGTGCAGGTGAATGGCCTCTCCCCGGTGTGGACCCGTTGGTGTCTCCGCAGGGCAGATGAACTATTGAACATCTTCCCGCACATGGAGCAGGAAAACGGCCTCTCTTCAGTGTGAATGCGCTGGTGCATCAGCAGGGTAGACAACCGACTGAACGCCTTCCCGCACATGGAGCAGGAAAACGGCCTCTCCTCAGTGTGGATGCGCTGGTGCATCAGCAGGGTAGATGACTGGGTGAACACCTTCCCACACACGGAGCAGGAAAATGGCCTCTCTTCAGTGTGGATGCGCCAGTGCGTTCGCAGGGTAGATGACTGACTGAACTCCTTCCCACACACAGAGCAGGTGAACGGTCTCTCCCTTGTGTGAACCCGCTGGTGGGTCACCAGGGTGGATAAATGAATGAATGCCTTCTCGCACACAGAGCAGGTGAATGGTCTCTCCCCCGTGTGACTGCGCCGATGGCGTTCAAGCAAGGATGGGAATTTGAATTCCTTCCCACAGTCCCCACATTTCCACGGTTTCTCCATCACACGGGAATTCTCGTTTCTCTCCAGCTTTGAAACTCAGTTGAAGGACCACTCACACACGGAACGTGTTCAGTCTCTCGCCACTGCCATTCATCAAGCTTGCTCTGCAATTCAAGAAGATCATGTGTGTCCTGTTGTGTCCTTAATTCCATTTCCTGCCTGCCTCCATAACCTTTCATTCCCTTGTCACTCAAAATTCTTTTCAATTCAGCCTTGAATACATTCAAAGAGCCAGTCTCTACTACTCCCTGTGGGGGAGCATTGCAAAAACTAACAAGAGAGAATAATTTATTCATCTCTGCCTAAAATGAGATACCACGTTTTTGTAATCTGGGTCTTCAAATTCTAGATTCTCTGACAAGGAAGCATTTTATCTAAATCTACCCTTACAAGCTCAGTTCTGGTCACCCAATTATCAGAAGGGTATTATCAAACTAGAGAGAGTTCACAGGAAACTTACAAGTTGTTGCCTGGTGTGGAAGATTTGAAGAAATGTTGGATCGGCTGGGCCTTTTTTCACTGGAGTGTAAGAGGTTGTGAGAAGGGAAGTTCATAAAGTAATGAGAGGTATAAATATAGACGATTTCACAAATGGGGGCATATTTATAATGTGAGGAGAGAGATCTGAAAAAAAGACAAGGACCTTTTTTTTTCATAGAGTGTGGGTCACATGTAGAATGAACTTGCTGAAGAAGTGGTAGATGCTGGTACAATTACAACATTTAAAAGATTTTTGGATAGGTACATGAATAGGAAAGGTTTGGAGGGATATGGGCCAGGAGCAGGCAGGCAGGACAGGTGCGATTACGTTCGGCATGGACCGATTGGACTGAACGGTCTGTTTCTGTGCTGCGTAATTCTGTGACTATAACTCTATGACTGTACTAGAAAAGCACAGCAGTCAGGCAGCATCCGAGGAGCAGGAAATTTGAAGTTTCAGGCAAAAGCCCTTCATCCGGAACTTTCGCTCGAAACGTCAATTTTCCTGCTCCTCGGATGCTGCCTGACCTGCTGTACTTTTCCAGCACCACTCTAATCTCGACTCTGATCTCCAGCAGTGCTTACTTTCGCCTCTATGACTGTACTGCCAAGCAGCTAATTATAATTTGCCGTGGCGTTAAATGCTAACCATCTCCTGGGGAAGCCCACCCCTTTAACTGCGAGTATTAACCAAACAAATAAATCTGCCGGGTGAAGGAAGCAAAGCCTGTCGATGTCTTCAACAGTGAGACCAAGGTAAAAACAAGGACTGCAGATGCTGGAAACCAGAGTCTAGATTAGAGTGGTGCTGGAAAAGCACAGCAGTTCAGGCAGCATCCGAGGAGCAGGAGAATTGACGTTTCGGGCAAAAGCCCACAACAGTGAGACCAAGCCAACCTTTCCAGAGTCTCTCCCCTCTCCTCTCCCCTCTCCCCTTCTGGATGAATTTCATTTCCTTTCAGCTCCTGCAAGTCAACAATTGAATTCCAGAATGGAAACCGGGGTGAGAAAAGAGAGTGCCGTACTTACAGCTGATTGACAGAGGAACGAAGTTGCAGTCTGGGATAAAGCTCTATCTTCACTCGGATAGAGAGGAGCTGCGGCTTCTCCAACTCATGGGTCCAACTTTGCATTACGACCCTAGGCTAGCTCTGATTGGCGGGAGGACCGGAAGAAGGCCGGTCCTCCAGCGATTCAATTGGTCAATCTCCAAGGCAGCTGACCGTAGTCTTTTGTGATGCAAAGGGTTCGGCCACCGCCGGACCAGCAATTTGGAACACGGGGTACGTCCCCGGCCGGAACCGTGGCTCCTATTGGCTCCTTCAAGGAGTTCCCGCCCCTATATTCGACGTCATAACGCCGAAGGAGCCCTCTCAGTTTCAGAGTGAAACTCCCTCCTCTGGGTAATATCTAAGAGTGAAGTAATATCTACTCCTTTCCATTTCTCATTCAGGAAGAGGGAGAAAGGAAGGAGGGAGAAGGGAGAAGGGAGAGAGGAGTACTGTTTACTTGTTGCAACTGGGGTAAATCCAGGGAGGGAGCAGACTCTGCAAAGGTGCTCAGATGCACTCTGACCCTCTTGGAGATATTGTCATTTTCCCCCTCAGTTTGACACGTTTATTAGAATACAATTTACACCTTGGAAAAAGATTGCCTTTTTCCTCATATTCATAATTTCATTCCATGGTTTCTCATGGAATGGAGCAGCATTTAAACCATTAGCACATTGATATAAAATGTACATATATGTTGCTTCTTGTGGTGTACATCTGATATTATTTGCTGTTGTAAAAGCTTCATGGCTACTATTTTTCATCTCCTAATCACTATTACGATGGGGATTCCCTTCCCCAAAGGTCTCTCCCCAGATGCATTAACACTGGGGAGAGACCTTTCTCCTGCTGTCAGTGTAGGCAGACATTCATTAGTGCATCCCACCTCATGACACACCAGAGCAATCACACCCGCGACAGGCAGTTCATCTGCGGGAAAGCATTCATTGATTCTTCCAGCCTGCTGAAACACCAGCAGGTCCATACTGGATAGGGTCCATGTGTAGGCAGGGGTCAGTCAGATGGGCGATCTGTGGAAGCACCAATGGGTGTACGTGGTCAAGAGGCCATTCACCTGCCCCGAGGGAGGGAAGGGCTTCACTCATGTGACCAACTTGCAGAAGCAGGAGCAGTTCTGCATGTGGGAGAGGACCTTCAGATGCCCCGCGTGTGGGAAGGGGTTGACTTGCTCGGCTAAGCTGCTGACCCACCAGCGGGTTCACACCGGGCACAGCCCGCTCACCTGCTCTCAGTGCGAGAAGGGCTTCATTTGCTCCTCCCACCCGTGGAGTACCAACAAGTTCACATGCCATCACAAGGGGATTGAAGGAGCGATGGCAAGTGACAATTTCAACTGCACTATCAACCCAGTTCTGGGGACTCCTGGGTTCGAATCCCGCTGTGGCAGATGGCGAAATTGGAATTCGGTCAGAAATCTGGAGTTCAGAATCAAATGATGAAATCATTTTCAGGGGAAAACAAATCCCCATCTGATTCACTCATGTCCTTTTTAGGGAAGGAAACTGCCATTGCGGGAAAGGATTCACTCAGTCATCCCAGCTACATCCTTTACCCAGTTTGGCCTGCACATGACTCCAGACCCACAGCCGTGTAGTTGACTCTTGATATTGTCCCCCCTCCCCCGACACATGAGCAGCGAGCAAGTCACTTGGATACAGTGTGTAAGTTGAAATTGCTGAGTGAGGCAATACTTGCTACAGGTTAACGCTGTACCAAGGATCCAGTTACAAAGGGACAACTCAGCTGACGAATAGTAAAGAAAGTGGTGGCGGTGGGGGTAATGTTTGTGCTTTGACCTTGTGTTGTTTTAAAAAACTACTTTTTGTACGCCTTTTTGCTGGAAGACCTGAAGCTGTAACAAAGTTGGATCACAGTAAAGGTTACCTGAACTTACTGCCGGGCTCAGACTCTCATTGAAAGCTGTGAGACACAAAAGGTTTCTGTTTTAAAACAGCTCATTTCTTACAGCCTTGTCATGTATCAGAAAGAGCAGTGAATGAGTAGCTGTTATCATTAGAAACTTAAAATTTTCATCTTTGCAGATACTGCATCGTTTCATCAGCATTGTAAAGTTTACTGGCATCAGCGGGAGATGTGGGCTGTATTATCTAGAAATAAAGTTTAAAAATCACACAACACCAGGTTATAGTCCAACAAGTTTATTTGGAAGAACTAGTTTTGGGAGGGGTGCACCTTCATCAGGTAGCTGTGGGGAGATCATAAGACACAAATTTATCGCAAATGATTACAGCATCATGCAACTGAAATGATATATTGAACAAACCTAGATTTCTGTTAAGTCTTTCATCTTTTAGAATGGGTTGCAGGTTTCGGTTCATTAATATGTAAATCCCAGAACTTTTTCTAAGTCACATTCTTGAGATAACTTAATGTTTTATTTAAAAACGTGACATCTCAGTTCAGACTATGATGTGATGTTAGAGTCTGTCTGTATCCCAATCTTGACTGGTTCTATTTCCAAAATATTTTGCGCCTTCTGAGTAAAATATAATGGATCTGCAAATATAATTCGGCAAATGCAAATTCACCCCATAGACTTTGATGTGTGTATGCATGCATGAGAGAGAGTGTGTGTGAGTGTGTTCACGTGATATGCACGGGTGAGTGCGCATGAGAGAATGTGTGTTTGCGTATGTGCATGCTTGGTAAAGTATGTGTGTGATGGAATGTAAGCCTGTGTCTGAGAGACAGCGTGCATATGAGAGGGTCTGTTTGAGTGTGTGAGTATGTAAGAATGTGTGTGTCTGAGAGGGAGTGTATGGTGAAGTAGGGTCACCTGCAGTGTGACATGAATCCAAGGTCCCGGTTGAGGCCATCCTCATGGGTTCTGAACTTGGCTATCAGTCACTTGTCCATGACGCCCAGATATCCTAACCTAATCCATTCCCATTTGCCAGTACTTGGCTCATATCCCTCTGAACCCTTCCTATTCACATACCCATCCAAATGCCTTTTAAATGTCATAATTGTTCCAGCCTCCACCACTTCCTCTGGCAGCTCATTCCATACACGCACCACCCTCTGCATGAAAAAGTCGCTCCTAAGGTCTCTTTTATATCTTTCTCCTCTCATTCTGACCACTACCCTCTGTTTCTGGACTCATCCACACCAGGGAAAATACCTTATCTGTTTATCCTATCCATACCCCTCATGATTTTGTGAACCTCTGTAAGGTCACCCCTCAGCCTCCAATGGTCCAGGGAAAACAGCTCCAGCCTATTCAGCCTCTCCTTTTAGCTCAAATCCTCCAACCCTGGCAACATCCTTGTGAATCTTTCCTGAAGCTTTTCAAGTATCACAACATCCTTCCGACAGGAAGTAGATCAGAATTGCATGCAATATTCCAATATTCTCAATTTTTCTTTCAAATTAGGTTTATCGCCTGTTCAGAATAGGCCACATCCCAGGTCTCTAGTTTCATCACTCATGTCAATCTGATATTCCAGTAATTCCATTGTATATATATATATATACCAATAAAATGTAAATGACTGTTTCATTGGCTACATAATGATCATCATTAAATATTCTGAGTAAATGTTATATTTGCACATGAACCTATCTAAAAGGGTCAAAAAGTAACAATTCTCTATAACTATGTATACTGGCTGAAATGCCTACATCTTAGTATCACATTAGCAGGCTACATTTTCTTTCCAGAGAAGGGAGTTTTTTTTTTAAAAGAATAGCCTAAAGAGATTTTTATTATGCTAGCATAACTGATCGTAGATCTACAATAGCACGTCCAAGGGTAGCTATCCCCACATCTCCTTCAATACCTGAAAATTGTTCAACTCACCCCTACATCTTCATCTTCATCAGTTTTTTTCAGTGTTATGAAGGTGTAGGGCTACCCTACCTTTTAAGAGAATTGAAAAGCTAGTAGGGACTTAGAGAAGCACAGAGAGTCCGGAACAAAGTAACTATTTAACATTTGGTCAAAACAGCCAGCAACAGCTGGGCTGCCATGAGACAAAAACACATTCAAATTTGGCCAATTAGTTTAAATTATGCCGCATGATACCAAACACCATTTGAATTTAGTTTTTTGATAATATTAAAACCAACAACACAATCCAATGTTTTGGCATATAAAACCAGACAGTTTGAACAGTTAGCCAGAGGGCCAAAAGAGAACGCCAGAAGACCAACAGATGTTGGCTGCTGATAAGGGCTCTCTGAGAGGTACCTGTCTGGAGAAGGCGTTTACACAGAAAGAAAAATAGAAACCAATCTGGAGACTAGAATCTACAGAGGAAACTTGACAAAGCTGACTCATTTTGAAACATGATTATTTTTCTGTAAATCGTAATTGGGATTTTTTTTATTGGACTAGTATTGTAGAGGGGGTAAGTAAAAGATAGGGTTAAGAGAAAGGAGTTGTAAATAATTGTTAGTTAATATTCTCTGTTAGACCTTTTGAAAGTCAATTCCTACTTTAATTAGTGACTTTTTTGAAAGTTCTTTGCCTCTCGATTTTTACCAGATTAAGGCACAGTTGTTTAAATGAGCTGAGGGGTTTCCCTGTGTCATAATAGTTAAAATTCGGGAGGCAAACGGTATTGCATTTCTGGAATTAAAGATTACCTTATCCGTTAAAACAATATTTGGAAATCCACTCTGTCCAGAAACTGAAATTCCAAACATGATCAAATCAAATTCTAAGAGATAATTTTTACCAATCTTTACAGCCTTTTTTTAAATCAACCTTTCCTGGCAGATATAGATTTAAGTTAGTACAGAAAGTATCTCAAGAGGATATAGCAAAATGCAGACTTAAATCAAAACATTCCCAGATCTCGAGTTCCAGGGACAAGAAAAAACCCACCAACAAATGAAAGTACATTCAAAACAGACCACTAAGAGTTAAGACTTAGATCAGTGAGAGCAGGACCAAAAGCTTGTGTCAGTCTCTCTCTCTGTGCATTCAAATGTCTATTCAAATTTTTCAAAATTTCTACCAATTGTTTTATGTGATTGCAATTAAAAGCCATCAGGTGGAAATGGCTTCTCAGTCCTTTGTGTCCATTTCATCCATTTGTTGACAAAGTGATAGTTTTGGAAACAATTCCCCCTTCTATTGACAGCTGTCTCTCTCCCACTCACACTACCACAATCATTCAATCATTCAAACTGGACACCCTTTACTTCATATATTACAATTTACCAAGTTGCCCAATTCACACAAAGAATTTACCAAAATGTCCAATTTCTCTGAGGGGCCTCCAACCCCTATAAATCATTTTCCTGATCAGTTATTTCAACAGACCATATCAACAATACAATAGACAATAGACAATAGGTGCAGGAGTAGGCCATTCTGCCCTTCGAGCCTGCACCACCATTCATTATGATCATGGCTGATCATCCTCAATCAGTATCCTGTTCCTGCCTTATCTCCATAACCCTTG
Organism: Chiloscyllium plagiosum; assembly: GCF_004010195.1. Taxonomy (NCBI): domain Eukaryota; kingdom Metazoa; phylum Chordata; class Chondrichthyes; order Orectolobiformes; family Hemiscylliidae; genus Chiloscyllium; species Chiloscyllium plagiosum. The sequence continues at coordinate 11,090,781 of NC_057753.1, forward strand.
ATTCCACTATCCTTGAGAGCTCTATCCAACTAATCCAGAATCTGGGCCTCCACTGCCTTCTGGGGCAGAGCATTCCACACAATACGGAGTGAGATATTTACCAAGGCTGTCCTCCTCTTTCTGTAACTTCATACGTTCACCCGGCCATATCCAAAGGAGTCAGCTCTCTAAGCCAAATCTGTTACGTAATGGGGAACACTTCCCTGACCATGGTCACCAGTCCCAACTCTTTTATCTCAGGAACATTGCAGAACAGCCAAGGACACCCCACCGCAACCTAGAGCAACCTCATAAAAAAAACCCTTATAATCCTGCTATAGGTGGTTCATTTGATCCCTTCAAGGTACCAGTCTCACGAGGCCAGGGCAGATCATCTGTTGGGACACAAGGAGTGGTCTTAAGGTAAAATACCTATGAGGCCTCCACTGTGTTGCATCGATCCAAACTCTTGGTCATTTACTCAGCCCAGAGAAACAGTCCTGATGTTGGGAAAAGAGCCACAGCACCAAAATGTTGACTCAGAAATTCTTGGATCACACGTAAAGTACAAATTAAATGCACTTCATTGTAATTAATCTGGTGAGAGATCAATAATTTATAATCCAGAGTATCAATCAAGATATCCATGAATGTACTAACGATAAATCTCTGATTTTTAGCAAAAAGCCAGCATACTTTATGCCCTTATGTTCGTAACAACTTTGTATGTTCCAGTTCCCACAATATAGTTTCAATTAAGTTTGCATAATTTGAACTACATAATTAATACATTTAGTGTTGTTCACATAGATTAAAACAAAGCTATTAATGTTTTCTCCATCTGGTGCCATTTGTATCAATGCAGATAAAACCTAAGATATCAGCATTCTATTCATGAGGTTATGGAAACTCTGTCTGGGAAAGGACAGACACAAAGTTATGTCAAGATTCATGCCTTCTTCAATTCATTCTCATGGTCAATGTACATTATCGGTCATGTATTAAGAAGATCAGAAATAGGAATGGGAGTATGTAATTGACTGTTGAGATGCTCTGTCTTTCATCACCATCCATGGCTGAACATTCATCTGAATTCTCTTCCCTGCACGGTTTTTTTCATGACTTCACTTAATGAAGGGGCTCCACTTCAAGAGCTTGTGATTTCAAATAAACCTGTTGGACTATAACCTGGTGTCATGTGACTTATGACTAAAAAAATGGATTTGATGTTATTACACATCGCTGGAGCAGTGGGCCTCAGGGCTCAGAGGTAGGGACAGTACCACTGAAGCACAAAAAAACTCTGTAGTAAATAGGAGTTCCCATTCACTCTTTTGAATGAATGGGAACTCCTTCGTCCTCGACAAGGGACACTACCGTTGTACCCCCAGCCCATTGGGTCCTCTCCTGTTGAATGAGTGAATAGGAATGGAAAGGGGTGGAGACACTGACATGTGTACGAACCTCTCCACTAATCGGCAGCACAGTGGCTCAGTGGTTAGCACTGCTGCCTCACAGCACTAGGGTCCCAAGTTGGATTCCCCCTTCGGGCAACTGTCTATGTGGAGTTTGCACGTTCTCTCCCTGTGTCTGTATGGGTTTCCTCTGAGTGGTCTGGTTTCCTCCCACAATCCAAGGCGCAGGTCAGGTGAATTGGCCATGCTAAATTGCCACATAGTGTTCGGTGCATGAGTCAATGGTAAATATAGGGTAGGGGAATGGGTCTCGGTAGGTCATTCTTTGGAGGATTGGTGAGGACATGTTAGGCCTGTTTCCATACTGTAGGGAATCTAATCGATCCCAAAGCCTACGGTTGGTGTGGACTAGTTGGAGAGCAACGTTCCATGGCGGGGGGGGGGTTGGGTTGGGTTTGGGGGGAATGAGTTCCCTAAGGCCCACAAAGCCGGCTGCCATTAGGTGGAGTAAGGTGCGCTCTGATTGGAGGGATCACAGATGATGCACGTCACAGAAGGAGGAGACAAAAAATAAGAGAAACAAAGATGGCGGTGTGAGACTGTGATTTTCTAATCGACTCAGTGGGCGGTTTCTGACGGAGGGAGGGAGGGAGAGAGAGAGGGGACAGGCAGGCATCGTTTATCTCAGAAAATACCTTTAAAATACATTTCAAACTAAAGTCAGAATTTTTGAAACTGAAGTTGTGAAGAAAACAGTCCGCGGTGGGGTTTATTGTTTATTTGTGTATAATTCCCGGGGCCCAGGAAGGGGGAGGTGACGGTTACCGGGTGACAAGAAAACAAATTTAAAATGCAGCGGGAGGTGGAGGAGCGGTGGCGGTGGGGGATAAAGTCCGGCGGAGCACGGTTTCTGACGGAGGGAGGGGGGCAGACAGGCACCGTTTATCTCAGAAAATACCTTTAAAATACATTTCAAACTAAAGTCAGAATGTTTGAAACTGAAGTTGTGAAGAAAACAGTCCCCAGTGGGGTTTCTTGTTTATTTTTGTACAATTTCTGGGGCCCGGGAAGGTGGAGGTGACGGTTACCTGGTGAACGAGAAAACAAATTTAAAATGCAGCGGGAGGTGGAGGAGCGGCGGCGGGGGGTAAAGTCCGGCGGAGCACAAGCTGGGGGAGAGGCTGCACTCGGTGCTGTGCTGGACCGTGAGCCTGGAGCTACCCGCGGCTTCACTCTACCAGGTACCGGGCTGGGCCGAGGGGGAATCCGGGGGATAAGGCGGATCGCCATTAGCCTGGAGCCACAATCACTCCCATTCCTAAAACAAACATAATTTCTATTAAAATCACCATCTTATTCTCCATACACCTTCTATAATCCCATCCTTATCCATACAGGAGGGCAGGCTGCACTATCTGACTGAACTGATACGGTATTCAGTTGTGCATAATGAATAGATATCTCTTTTTAAAAATAGCAAGTTTTCAGATGACACCAAAATTGGAGGTGTAGTGGACAGCGAAGAGGGTTACCTCAGATTACAACAGGATCTTGATCAGATGGGCCAATGGGCTGAGAAGTGACAGATGGAGTTTAATTCAGATAAATGCGAGGTGCTGTATTTTGGGAAAGCAAATCTTAGCTGGACTTATACACTTAATGGTAAGGTCCTAGGGAGTGTTGCTGAGCAAAGAGACCTTGGAGTGCAGGTTTATAGCTCCTTGACAGTGGAGTCGCAGGTAGATAGGATAGTGAAGAAGGCGTTTGGTATGCTTTCCTGTATTGAATACAGGAGTTGGGAGGTCATGTTGCGGCTGTACAGGACATTGGTTAGGTCACTGTTGGAATATTGCATGCAATCCTCGTCTCCTTCCTATCGGAAAGATGTTGTGAAATTTGAAACGGTTCAGAAAAGATTTGCAAGGAGGTTGCCAGGGTTGGAGGATTTGAGCTATTGGGAGAGGCTGAACAGGCTGGTAGAGGTTTACAAAATTATGAGGGGCATGGATAGAGTAAATAGGCAAAGACTCCCTGGGATCAGGGAGTCCAGAACTAGAGGGCATAGGTTTAGGGTGAGAGGGGAAAGATATAAAAGAGAGCTGTGGGGCAACTTTTTCACACAGAGGGTGGTACATGTATGGAATGAGCTGCCAGAGGATATGATGGAGGCTGGTACAATTGCAACATTTAAGAGGCATTTGGATGGGTATATGAATAGGAAGAGTTTGGAGGGATATGGGCCGGGTGCTGGCAGGTGGGACTAGATTGGGTTGGGATATCTGGTCGGGATGGACAGGTTGGACCAAAGGGTCTGTTTCCGTGCTGTACATCTCTTTGACTCTATACTCAATGTTATTTACTACATATTAAACATAAAATATTGCAATACTTCAACATGCACTGTAGAAGGTCACAGGCAATATTGCATGCCAGAGCCTGTGTAAACCTCTATGTGGTTATGTTTTATAAATGTGATTTGAGGTAATCACACGTAAAATGTGGTCTCATGCAATCATTGGGTAGGGTTTTTTTTTAATGTGTGTCTGTGTATATAGGTATGTTATTTGGATCATGGGGTTTTGTCTAGCCCAGTGATGGTTTGGCTATCGAGAAAGGGGAGTCAGGTACTAATTAATCTTTCTGCCAAATCCAGCACCTTGACCAAGAGCTTCACTTCTTTGCGATTGTCATCTTCCAAAGAATCAACCTACCCAGCATTTATGCAGACCTATGCATATGTATGATTGTACCTGAATGCTGGAAATCTCGGTCATATTTCCGGTTCTCCATGCATGGCAAATTGGACGTGTTTGATTTTGTTTTCTTGCAAGTGTTGTGAAACCTAGTCTGATCATGTAAAAGTCGACCCTAGTTCTTCATAGATAACAGATCAATGTTTGAGGGTCAGATTGCTGGCCGTCATCTCCCGCTCCAGCTTTGCAGTCTGCCAGTTGTTCAGCTCTACAACTGTCTTCCAGTTCGCTGGCTGTTAGTTCCACTCTGGTTCTTCAGAATTACCATAATTGTTTTCTTATTTCTTTAGTTGGACTTCTGCTCATGACAGGGTATGAATTTTGACAGGCATGAATTTCAGCCCCTCAAAAGTAGTATCCATGTAATAGTCGACCCCCTAAATTTAACTTTAAAGTAGCTTTAAAAAATTGATTATTACTCATGTATATATGGGATAAATTAATTGTTAATTGCTTCTTTGCTTTACGTTATTTTGGCTTACGAAAGGTTTCATAGGAACGCTTTACTTACGGATAGTGGGGGAAACCTGTATCAATACAATACAGCAAAGTCACAGGCTCTTCTTACTTGATTAGATTAGATTACTTACAGTGTGGAAACAGGCCCTTCAGCCCAACAAGTCCACACCGCCCCGCCGAAGCACAACCCACCCATACCCCTACATCTACCCCTTATCTAACACTACAGGCAATTTAGCATGGCCAATTCACCTGACCTGCACATCTTTGGACTGTGGGAGGAAACCGGAGCACCCGGAGGAAACCCACACAGACACGGGGAGAATGTGCAAACTCCACACAGTCGCCTGAGGCGGGAATTGAACCCGGGTCTCTGGCGCTGTGAGGCAGCAGTGCTAACCACTGTGCCACCGTGCCGCCCATTTGGTTTAGGTACCCCCACCTCCGAGCCTGTGCCGATTCTTAATCCTTACTTAGACCTGCTATGTATTGCCCATGCATGGTTTCTATCCCTCTGTTCGCCTCCCATTTGTGTATCAATCAAGATACGCCTTAAACATTGCTAAGGTGCCTACTTCCACTACCTCCACTGGCAGTGCATACCAGGTATCCACCTTCCCTTCCACTTCTCCCCTAGACTGACTCCTCTCACCTTGAACCTGTGTCCTTTTGTAGATGACCATTCCATCCTGGGGAAATGAAAAGGCCTCGGACGATCATAGAATCCCAACAGTGTGGAAAAGACCATTCAGCATAACAAGTGCGCACAAGGATGTATGGAAGGCGCTAGCTATGAAGAGAGGTTGAGTAGGTTAGGTTTGTTTTCATTAGAAAAAAGATTGAGGGGGGATCCTGACTGAGGTTACCAAATCATGAAGGGTTTAGACAGGGTGGATAGAGACAAGCTTTTTCCCAAGGTGAAGGATTCAATAACGAGAGGTCATGCTTTCAAGGTGAGAGGTGGAAAGTTTAAGGGGATACACGCAGCAAGTACTTCACACAGAGGGTAGTGGGCATTTGGAACGCGTTGCCAGTAGAGGTGGTAGAGGCAGGCACGGTAGATTCATTTAAGATGCGTCTGGACAGATGCATGAGTCGGTGGGAGCAGAGGGATACAGATGTTTAGGAATTGGGCGACAGGTTTAGACAGTACATTTGGATCGGCTCAGGCTTGGAGGGCCGAAGGGCCTGTTAAATTTCTTTATTCTTACTTCAGGGGTTTTAGTTTTGATTGCTACATGCAATAAAGTGTAAATCATTGTTTCAGCAATTGAGTCTGTGTGTGGTTTCTGAGACAGTAGCCAAATTAAGCAGATTCACCCACAGCCAGAGTGAGAGGCTGGGATTAATATTGTCTCCATTATATTCAGCAAGATGTCATGTCAATATTGTTATTAAGCAACGGCTGCACTCTATCCCCACCGAGATCTCAAAGTGAAACACCCAAAGAGGAGCGGGTTGCTCTATAATCTGTAAAATT
>NC_057753.1:11097366-11106907 GCF_004010195.1 Chiloscyllium plagiosum
GTGGACCCACACACCAGAGACCATTTACCTCCCCAGATCGTGGCAAGGGATTCACTCAGTCATCTGGTCTGCTGACACACCGGCAAATTCACACGCCAGAGAGGCCATTCACCTGCTGTAAGTGTGGGAAAGGATTCACTGATTCATCCAACCTCTGCACTCATCAGCAAGTTCCCAGTGACGAGAGACCATTCAGATGCTCCCACTGTGGGTCTCGCTTCAAATGTTTATTTGAACTCACCAGCCACCAGCAGACTCACACTAGGGAGAGACCATTCACCTGACCTTAGTGTGGGAAGCAGTTCACCCAGTTATCCAGCCCTCTGAGACACCAAGGATCACACCTAGGCAAACAGATTTTACTTGCTCTGAGAGTGTTATCCAGGCTGCTGAACCTGCAGGGAGTTCCTACTGACAAGCGATTATTTAAATGCTCAGACTGTGGAAAGTGTCAAAGATTCCAGGGCATTGATGTCCCATCAATGTGTTCACACTTATGAGAGACTGTTAAGGTGCTCTTACTGCAGGACTGTAGTCACACGATCATTTCAATACATTAAACATCAGCAAATACACATTGGGGAGAGGCCATTTAACTAAATAGGTCTCAGGGAAGGGATTCATTCTGTTATCCAACATGCTGAACCGTCAGTGATTTCATCAGTAATGGCAGTGTTTGGATTTTGCTGTTAATCTCATACAAGGTGGAGCCTTGTTCACGACGCCTGCGTTGATGGGCTAATGCCCGAAACGTCGATTCTTCTGTTCCCTAGATGCTGCCTGACCTGCTGCGCTTCTCCAGCAACACATTTCCATCTCTGATCTCCAGCATCTGCAGACCTCATTTTCTCTTCGTTAATGAACTCCAGCCCAGTTATAGTCGTTAATCACTGAAATCAGGCACCTTTGGTATTTCAGCAAACAGTCGTATGTTGCGGATATTTTCTCTTACACTCATCGGGAGAATTGTAAGAATATAAACTTAACTACAGAACCAATGTTTACACTGTATGAGAAATGAGCAAGAGTACTCTAGTGGAGGCATTGCGATGAAGGATGCATAAGCTAACAATGATTGACATTTAACTGCCAGGGGTTGAAATGGGTGGAGTGCATATACATGCCCTCTCTGTCCATGATGAACAGAATTAGTGATGTATATGTGGGCACAAATTCAGGTTGACCTATTTGATCGTGCTAATGTTTTAACGCATCTGCATACATACAGACTGCCCTAGACACAACTAAAGCAGTCTCCCTTTTATGTTCTATTTCATTTTTGACCAGTTCTATATCACATAAAGGCGCCAAGTGGTTGCATGAATTGCTGCAATCAGTTGTCAACAATTTTTCCATTTCCACAGGGAAAATTTCTTCCCCTTTTGCAAAGCCCATATGTGATGTCAGTATATCCAGTAATGTAATGATCATGTGCTGAGTTGACATTGTGAGGCTATTCACCAATGAGCCATCGGCATCTGCACTGCAGCACCAGATTGAGGTGATCTCGACACAGCAGCACCGTGAGAATCAGAAGTCATTGAATTTACAAGCTCGCAAATTGGCAGGACCAATTCTGGATTTACCCTGTCCAACCTCTAAGAACCTGAAATTTTCAACATGGTCTTCTGTCATTCTTCTAAACTCCAATGGGTACAGGCTCAGCCTGCTCCATCTCCTCTCCAGAGGATATCCTCCCATTCCAGGATCAATCGCCTGAACATTATAGGAACGGTCTTTCCTAAAATAAGGAGACTAAAGCTGTTCACAGTATTCCAAGTGTGATCTTGCTAGTACCTTATACAGTTTTAGCAACACATTCCTATTTTTTCCCTCATTCTCTTTAAATAAAGGCCAAAAGATCTCCCTGATTACCTGCTGAGCTTGGGTGCGAGATCTTTGTCTTTCAAGCACAAAGACCCACAATGTTGTCTGTTCTGCAGCTTCAGTGTTTTTCTTCATTTAAATAATAGTTACCACCCCTAATCTTACGGTTAAGTGCATAATACTCAATTTTTTTCCACATTATAATCCAAAAGCTGAGTTTTTGTCCACTTGCTTACCCAGTCTCTATCCCTCTGTTGGTCTCATTGTGCCATCCTCACTACTTGCCTCCATCTACTGTGTGTCATCTGCAAATTTGGCAACAGTATATTCACTTCTGTCATCTAAGTCGTTCATATAGATTGTAGATAACTTGGCCCCAGTATTGACACCTATGGGACTCCACAAGTTACAATGTGCCATCATGAAAATGCCCTTTTTATCTCAACTCTTGCCGTCAACTCATTACCTAATCCTTGATCAACGTTAATATGTACCCCTAATAGTGTGGGTTCATGGGTTCTTAACTTCTGAAGTAGTCTTGTTATACAATACCTTACTAATTACTTTTTGGAAAACCAGATATTACATCTTCTGGCTCCCCTTTTATCTGTCTTGCTTGTTACCTCAAAATATTTTAATAAACTTGTCAGCTATGATTTCCTCTTCACAAAACCACAGTGATTGCTTGATTGCATAATGTATTTGTAAATGCTCTCTTTCAACAGGGAAATATTGAGGAAAGAGATCAATCTGAGACTGGTACAGTTGAGAAAAGAAGCGAGTCAAACAGTCAGGGCAGGCAAGGACAAAGCAGAGAACCAGGTAGGACTGATGCATTAAATAAATGCAGCTGAATGTAAGAGGACTAACAGGGAAGGCAGATGTCTCAGGACATGGTTAGTAACATGGGACTGGGATATCATAGCAATTACAAAAACATGGCTCAAGGATGGACAGGACTGGCAACTTAATGTTCCAGGAGACAAATGCTACAGGAAGGACAGAAAGGGAGGCAAGAGAAGGGGGGGGGGGGGGGGAAAGAGGGGGATGTGGCATTTTTGATAAGGGATAGTATTACAGCTGTAATTAGAGACAATAGTCCTGGAAATACATTCAGGGAGGTTACTTGAGTGGAACTGAGAAATAACAAAGTGATGATCACCTTATTGGGATTGTATTATAGACCCCCTAATAGTCAGAGGGAAATTGAGAAACAAATTTGTAAGGAAATCTCCGTTATCTGTAAGAATAATATGGTTATTATGGTAGGGGATTTTACCTTTCCAAACATAGACTGGGACTGCCATTGTGTTAAGGGTTTAGATAGAGAGGAATTTGTTAAGTGTGTACAAGAACATTTTCTGATTCAGTATGTGGATATACCTACTAGAAAAGGTGCAAAACTTGAACTACTTTTGGGAAATAAGGCAAGGCAGGTGACTGAGGTGTCAGTGGGGGAGCACTTTGGGGCCAGCAACCATAATTCTATCAGTTTTAAAATGGTGATGGAAAAGGACAGACCAGATCTAAACGTTGAAGTTTGAAATTGGAGGAAGGCTAATTTTGACAGTATTAGGCAAGAACTATGAAAAGAGAGATTGGGGCAAATGTTCGCATGTAAAGGGACGGCTGGAAAATGGGAAGTCTTCAGAAATGAGATAACGAGAGTCTAGAGACAGTATATTACTGTTCGCATGAAAGTAAAGGCTGGTAGGTGCAGGGAAGACTGGATGACAAGAGAAATTGAGGGTTTGGTTCAGAAAAAAAAGGAAGCATATGTCAGGTATAGACAGGTGAGATCGAATGAATCCTTAGAAGAGTATAAAGGCAGTAGGAGTATACTTAAGAGGGAAATCAGGGGTGCAAATAGGGTTAAGCAGAATCCAAAGGGTTTTTACAAATATATTAAGGACAAAAGGCAACTATGGAGAAAACAGGGTCCTTCAAAAATCAGCAAGGCAGCCTTTGCGTGGAGCCGCAGGAAATACTAAATGAGTATTTTGCATCAGTGTTTACTGTGGAGAATGACATAGAAGATATAGAACATAGGGAAATAGATGGTGACATTTTCAAAAATGTCCATACAACAGAGGAGGAAGTGCTGAATCTCTTGAAATGCAGAAAGGTGGATAAATCCTCAGGATCTGATCAGGTGTACCCTTGAACTCTGTGGGAAGCTAGGGAAGTGATTGCTGGGCCTCTTGCTGAGATACTTGTATCATTGATAGTCATAGATGAGGTGCCGGAAGACTGGAGGTTGGCTAATGTGGTGCCACTATTTAAGAAAGGTGGTAAGGACAAGCCAGGGAACTAGAGACCAGGGAGTCTGACATTGGTGGCGGGCAAGTAGTTGGATGGAATCCTGAGGGACAGGATTTACACTTTTTTTGTGAGGGTAAGGACTGATTGGAGATAGTCAGCTTTGTGCATAGGAAGTCATGTCTCATGAACTTGATTGAGTTTTTTGAAGAAGTAACAAAGAGGGCACAGCGGTGGATATGGACTTCAGTAAAGTGTTCTACAAGTTTCCCCATGGGAAGACAGGTTAGCAAGGTTAGATCTCATGGAATACAGGGAGAACTAGCCATTTGGATACACAACTGGCTCGAAGGTTGAAGACAGAGGATGCTGGTGGAGGGTTTTTTTTCAAACTGGTGGACTGTGATCAGTGGAATGCCACAAGGATCGGTGCTGGGTCCACTACTTTTCATCATTTCCATAAATGATTTGGATGTGAACATAGGAGGTTTAGTTAGTAAGTTTGCAGATGACACCAAAATCGGAGGTGTAGTGGACAGTGAATATGTTTACCTCAGATTACAACAAGATCTTGATCAGTTGGGCCAATAGGCTGAGGAGTGGCAGACAGAGTTTAATTTAGATGAATGCCAGATGCTGCATTTTGGGAAAGCAAATCGCAGCAGGATTTATACACTTAATGGTAAGGTCCTAGGGAGCACTGTTAAACAAAGAGACCTTGGAGTGTAGTTTCATAGCTCCTTGAAATGTAGAGTCATAGGTAAATAGGATAGGGAAAAAGGCGTTTGGTATGCTTTCCTTTATTGGTCAGAGTATTGAGTACAGGAGTTATGAGGTCATGTTACAGCTGGACATGACATTGGTTAGGCCACTGTTGGAATATTGCGTGCAATTCTGGCCTCCTTCCTATCGAAAGGATGTTGTGAAACTTGAAATGGTTCAGAAAAAATTAACAAGGATTTTGCCAATGTTGGAGGATTTGTGCTTTCGGGAGAGGTATAAGTTTCTAGTTCTTTTTTCAATAGTCTCTTTGGGAATTCAGAACAATGGGAATGAACGTTAAGGTTGTTGCATGCTCCTCCTGTAGAATGTGAGAATTAAGTGTCACCACTAGTATGACACTGACTTCATCTGCGGGAAGTGCACCCAACTCTAGATTCTCAGAAACCATGTGCGGAAACTGGAGCTGAATGAACTTCGGATCATTCGAGAGGCTGAGGGGGTAATTGAGAGGAGGTAGCACACCTTAGGTACAGGAAAAAGGTAGATGGATTACAGTCAGGATACGGAAAGGGAACAGGCAAGGATCCCCTAGATTTTGGATACTGTTGAAGAGGGACAACCTACCAGGGAAAAGCCAAAGTGGCCAGGACTGTGACACTGAGCCTGGTTCTGTGGCTCTGAAGGGAAGCGGGGAAGAATAGAAAAGTGCTAATGGAGACTCAATAATTAGATCAACTGAAGGGAGATTCTGTGGTCGCAGATGGCACTCCCGGAAGGTATGTTGCCTCCTAGGTGCCAGGGTCCGGGATGTCTCTGATCCAGTCTACAAGATTCTGAAGGGGAGAGGGTGGACAGCCAGAAGTCGTGGTGCACATTGGTATCTATGACATAGCTAGGAAAAGGGATGCAATTCTAAAAAGTGATTTCAGGGAGTTAAAGTTGGAAGCTAAAATGCAGGACACGCAGAGTACTACTGATTACTACTGGTGTCGCATGCAAATGAGGTGAGGAACAGGGAGCAAGTGCAGCTAAACACATGGTTACAGGACTGGTGCAGGAGGGAGGGCTTCAGATAGGCAAATCATTAGGGTACCTTCTGAGTAAGGTAGGACCTGTCCATGAAGGATGGGTTGCACTTAAACTGGAGGGGCACCAATGTCCTGGGTGGGAGTTTTGCTAGAGCACTTCAGGAGGGTTTGAACTAGTTTGGCAGGGGAATGGGAACCAGAGCAACAGATCAAATGAGAGTGTAGTTGTTGAACAGGCAGAAATAGAATGCAGAGAGTCTGTCAGGAAGGATACACAGTTGATAGGGCAAAGGGATGGCTCAATGTGAGTCAGTTTCAATGCAAGGAGTGTCAGGAATAAGAGTAATGAACTTCGAGCATGGAGGATCAGTACGTGGAACTATGACGTCGTGGCCATAACAAAGAGTGCATCACTGCTGCAGAAAAGAAGGTTGATGAGGAGAGTTCGTCTACTCAATCAGTATGGGTGGAAGTCATGAACAGGAAGGGAGCAGTCATTTGAGAGGGAGCGGGGAAGGAGAGCTCCCCCTCAATCTTGGAAAGGTGTAGATGTAACAGAATTGTTGTTATGGGTGACTTCAACTTCCTCAATATTGATTGGAACCTCTTTAGTGCAGGATGGATGGAGCCGATTTTGTCAGGTGTGTCCAGGAAGGATTCCTGACCCAATATGTAGATAGGCTGAGTGGGGGGAGGCCATATTGGATTTTGAGTAAGGTAGGACCTGTCCATGAAGGATGGGTTGCACTTAAACTGGAGGGGCACCAATGTCCTGGGTGGGAGTTTTGCTAGAGCACTTCAGGAGGGTTTGAACTAGTTTGGCAGGGGAATGGGAACCAGAGCAACAGATCAAATGAGAGTGTAGTTGTTGAACAGGCAGAAATAGAATGCAGAGAGTCTGTCAGGAAGGATACACAGTTGATAGGGCAAAGGGATGGCTCAATGTGAGTCAGTTTCAATGCAAGGAGTGTCAGGAATAAGAGTAATGAACTTCGAGCATGGAGGATCAGTACGTGGAACTATGACGTCGTGGCCATAACAAAGAGTGCATCACTGCTGCAGAAAAGAAGGTTGATGAGGAGAGTTTGTCTACTCAATCAGTATGGGTGGAAGTCAGGAACAGGAAGGGAGCAGTCATTTGAGAGGGAGCGGGGAAGGAGAGCTCCCCCTCGATCTTGGAAAGGTGTAGATGTAACAGAATTGTTGTTATGGGTGACTTCAACTTCCTCAATATTGATTAGAACCTCTTTAGTGCAGATGGTCTGGATGGAGCCGATTTTGTCAGGTGTGTCCAGGAAGGATTCCTGACCCAATATGTAGATAGGCTGAGTGGGGGGATGCCATATTGGATTTGGTGCTAGGCAACGAGTCAGGCCAGGTGTCAGATATCTCAGTGGGACAGCATTTCAGCAGCAGTGACAGCTTTACCAGAGCCATGGAGAGGGACAGGAGCAGACAGTATGGGAAGGTATTTCATTGGGGGAAGGGAAATTATACTGCTATTAGACAGGAGCTGTGGAATATAAATTGGGAACACTGACCCAATATGTAGATAGGCTGAGTGGGGGGATGCCATATTGGATTTGGTGCTAGGCAACGAGTCAGGCCAGGTGTCAGATATCTCAGTGGGACAGCATTTCAGCAGCAGTGACAGCTTTACCAGAGCCATGGAGAGGGACAGGAGCAGACAGTATGGGAAGGTATTTCATTGGGGGAAGGGAAATTATACTGCTATTAGACAGGAGCTGTGGAATATAAATTGGGAACAATTATTCTACAGGAAAGGTTCAACAGATATATGGAGGCGAGTGTTGGATAACTTTGTCCCAGAGCCAGGCAAGGAATGGAAAGGTGATGGAGCCTTGGATGACAAGAGCATAGGAGTTTCTCATCAAAAGGAATAAAGGAAGCTTACGCAAGGATGAGGAAGCAAAGATCTAGCACAGTTTTAGGGGATTACAGGGTAGCTAAGAAAGAACTTAAAAAATGGACTGAGAAGAGCTAGGAGTGGGCACCAAAAAGCCTTGGCGGGAAGGATTAGGGAAAATCCAAAGGCGCTCTAAACTTATGTGAGAAATAAGCGAATGATCAGAGAGAGAGTAGAGCCAATCAGGGATAGTGGAGGGAACTTGTGCCTGGAACCTGAAGAGGTTGGGGCAGCCCTAAATTAGTTTTTTGCTTCAGTATTCATGAGAGAGGGGACCTTGTTGATAGCAAGAACACCTTGGACTGGGTTAATAGGCTTAAACAGATTAATATTAAGGAAGTGGATGCGTTGAAATTTCTGGGAAGCATCAAGATAGATAAGATCCCAGGCCGGATATATCCAAGGTTACAGGGAAAGTGAGGAAAGAGATTGCTGCACCTCTGGTGATGATCAATGTAACCTCACTCTCCATGAGAGTAGTACTGGCTAATTGGAGGGGGATGAATGTTGTTCAGCTGTTCATGAGGGGGAATAGGGAAATCCCTGGGAATTACAGACCGATATGTCTTACGTCTGTGGTAAGCAAGGTACTGGAAAGGATTGAGATAGGATTTATGACCATTTGGAAAACACAGTTTGATTAAAGAGAATCAGCATGGCTTTGAGGGGGGCAGGTCATGCCTCACAAGCCTTGTTGCATTCATTGGGGATGTGACGAAACAAATTGACAAAGGTCGAGCAGTGGATGTGGTGGATATGGATTACAGTGAGGTATTTAGGATTCAGTAAGGCCCCATGTTGGGCGATGCCAAATTGGGGAATGAACTCAGCCAGGTGATAGATTTGGAGGTAGCTGAGTACTTTGGGGAATGTGACCATAATCCGGTTATGTTTACAATAGCAGTGGGCAGGGACAGGTATATACTGCAGGGAAAGAAGTATAACTAGCGGAAAGGCAATTATGATGCGAAAAGGCAGATTTAGGAAGCGTAGGATGGGGAAGGAAACTGTACGGGGTGGACAAACTTGAAATGTGCAGCTCATTCACGGAACAGCTACTGCGGGTCCTTGATTAGTATACACCTATAAAGGTAGGGAAGTAGTTGTTGAAAGGGGGAGCCATGGTTTACTAAAGACGTTGAAGCTCTTGTCGAGAGAAGAAGGAGGGTTATGTGGGGATGAGGCGGCAGGGTCAAATGAGGGGTTGAGTGTAATAGGTTAGCCAGAAAAAGATCTAAAGAGGGCTGAGAAGAGCCAGGAGGGGACATGAGAAGTTGTTGACAGGTAGGATTAAGCATAACCCTAACACTGAAATATTTGTATCATCAATAGGTGAGGTCCCGCAAGACTGGAGGTTGGCTAATATGGTGCCACTGTTTAAGAAAGGTGGTAAGGACAAGCCAGGGAACTATAGACCAGTGAGCCTGACATCGGTGGTGGGCAATTTGTTGGAGGGAATCCTGAGGGGCAGGATGTACATGCATTTGGAAAGGCAAGGACTGATTAGGGATAGTCAACATGGCTTTGTACGTGGGAAATCATGTCTCACAAACTGGATTGAGTTTTTTAAAGAAGTAACAAAGAGGATTGATGAGGCCAGAGCGGTAGATGTGACCTATATGGATTTCAGTAAGGCATTCGACAAGGTTCTCCATGGGAGACTGGTGAGCAAGGTTAGAGCTCACAGGATACAGGGAGAACTAGTCATTTGGATACAGAACTGGCTCAAAAGTAGAAGACAGAGGGTGGTGGTGGAGGGTTGTTTTTCAGACTGGAG
>NC_057753.1:11108267-11110210 GCF_004010195.1 Chiloscyllium plagiosum
AACACTCCCTAGGACCTTACCATTAAGTGTATAAGTCCTGCTAAGATTTGCTTTCCCAAAATGCAGCACCTCACATTTACCTGAATTAAATTCCATCCACAACTTCTCAGCCCATTAGCCCATCTGGTCAAGATCCTCTCCGCTGTCCACTACACCTCCAATTTTGGTGTCATCTGCAACTTACTAACTGTACCTCTTATGCTTGCATCCAAATCATTTATGTAAATGACAAAAAGTAGAAGACGCAGCACCAATCCTTGTGGCATTCCACTGGTCACAAGCCTCCAGTCTGAAAAACAACCCTCCACCACCACCCTCGGTCTTCTATCTTTGAGCCAGTTCTGTATCCAAATGCCTAATTCTCCCTGTATTCCGTGAGATCTAACCTTGTTAATCAGTCTGCCCTGGGGAACCTTGTTGAACGCCTTACTGAAGTCCATATAGATTACATCTACCACTCTGCCCTCATCAATCCTCTTTGTTACTTCCTCAAAAAACTCAAGTTTGTCAGACATGATTTCCCACGCACAAAGCCATGTTGACTATCCCTAATCAGTCCTTGTCTTTCCAAATACATGTACATCCTGCCCCTCAGGATTCCCTCCAACCACTTGCCCACCACCGACATCAGGCTCACTGGTGTATAGTTCCCTGGTTTGTCTTTACCACCCTTCTTAAACAGTGGCACCATGTTATCCAACCTCCAGTCTTCCGGCACCTCACCTGTGACTATCAATGATACAAGTATCTCAGCAAGAGGCCCAGCAATCACTTCTCTAGCTTCCCATAGAGTTCTGGGGTACACGTCTACAGGTCCTGAGGATTTATCCACCTTTACCCGTTTCAAGACATCCAGCACTTCCTCCTCTTTAATATGGACATTTTGCAAGATGTCACCATCTATTTCCCTATAGTATATCTTCCATATCCTTTTCCACAGTAAATACTGATGCAAAATACTCATTTAGTATCTCCCCCACTTTCTGCGGCTCCACACAATGGCCGCCTTGCTGATCTTCGAGGTGCCCTATTCTCTCCCTAGTTACTCTTTTGTCCTTAATGTATTTGTAAAAACTCTTTGGATTCTCTTTAATTGTATTTGGCAAAGCTAGCTCATGTCCCCTTTTTGCCCCCATGATTTCCCTTTTACGTATACTCCTACTTCCTTTATACTCTTCTAACAATTCAATCGATCTATCCTGTCTATACCTTACATATGCTTCATTCTTTTTCTTAACCAAACCCTCAATTTCTTCAGTCATCCAGCATTCCCTATACTTACCAGCCTTTCCTTTCATCCTAACAGGAATATACTTTGTCTGGATTCTCGTTATCTGATTTCTGAAGTCTTCCCATTTTCCAGCCGTCCCTTTACCTGCGAAAATCTGCCCCCAATCAGCTTTCAAACGTTCTTGCCTAATACCATCAAAATTGGCCTTTCTCCAATTCAGAACTTCAACTTTTAGATCTGGTCTATCCTTTTCGGTCACGATTTTAAATCTAATAGAATTATGGTCGCTGGCCCCAAAGTGCTCCCCCACTTGACACCTCGGTCACCTGGCCTGCCTTACTTCCCAAGAGTAAGTCAAGTTTTGCCCCTTCTCTAGCAGGAATCCACATACTGAATCAGAAAATTGTCTTGTACACACTTAACAAATTCCTCTCCATCTAAACCCTGAACACTATGTCAGTCCCAGTCTAAGTTAAAACCCCTTACCATAAGCACCTTATTATTCTTACATATAGCTGAGATCTCCTTACATGTTTGTTTCTCAATTTCCCTCTGACTATTAAGGGGTCTATAATACAAGCCCAATAAGGTTATCATCCCTTTTTTATTTTGCAGTTCCACCCAAATAACTTCCCTGTATTTCCGGGAATATCTTTCCTCAGCATAGCTGTAATGCTATCCCTTATCAAAAATGTCACCCCCACTCCTCTCT
>NC_057753.1:11110481-11112517 GCF_004010195.1 Chiloscyllium plagiosum
TCTTGCTGGCCCCTCTCCCCCGTGAGAACATTCTACACCCTCTCTGAGACATCCTTGATCCTGGCACCAGGGAAGCAACACACCATTCTGCTTTTTCGCTGCTGGCCACGGAAACGTCTGTCTGTACCTTGAACTAGAGAATCCTCTAACACAATTGATCTCTTGGAACCCGACGTACCGCTCATTGCATTAGAGCCAGTCTCCATACCAGAAACTTGGTTGTTTGTGCTACGTTCCCCTGAGAATCCATCACCCCCTACATTTTCCAAAACAGCATACCTGTTTGAAATGGGTATATCCACAAAAGACTCCTGCACTAGCTGCCTAACCCACCTATGTGACTGTAACTGAGACCTCCCCCCTTCCAATAACTGCCATCCATCACATACTGTTGCAAACTCCTCATTGCTTCACACTCTCTCTCCAACTGATCCATTCGATCTGATAAAATTTGCAGCCAGCTGCATATTTATGGCAGATATAATCCACAGTAACCTTTAAACTCTCGTTAAACTCCCACATCTGACAAGAAGTGAGCATGTGTGGGGTGGGCTGCTGGAGGAGGTGGTGGATGCTGGTGCAGTTGCAGCGTTTGGGGGGCAACTGGATGGGAATGTGAATGGGAGGAGTTTGGAGGGATCTGGGCCGGTTGCTGGCAAATGGGACTGGATTGGGTTGGCATGTCTGGTCAGCAAGTTGGACTGGGGGGTCTGTTTCTGTGCTGGATATCTCTATGATTCTATGGTAGGACATTGACATGGTATTTTAATTTACTGTTTTCTTTCTGCACCGATGCTGATAAGTATTTACAGAATTTTTGTTTTTAGTTCCACATAAGTTCTCTACTTTTAAATTCTGAATAAGTGAAAATACTTGTGTGACCTATGTTTAAATTTGTTAACCTGTTTCACGTCATCTCTTTGCTCTTCTATCCCATTCAGTTTCTTTCTTCCCATGCCATGAAACTGCTTCACATCAATTTACCTCAAGTTTGTTTTAATTGTTTAATTGGCACCTTTTCTCATTTCTTTCCCTATTATGTTGCACCTTTTGATAGACATAGCACCCCCTCCCCTTCTCAAAGCCCTGACCCTCTGAAGATTCACTGGACCTGAAATCTTAACTCTGCTTTCTCTCCACAGTTTCTTCAGCAATTCTGCTTTTGTTTAACTATCAACCTTTTTAACTTCCAACTTTGATTATCTGGATTTGAACTGGATAAGTGGGCACCAGCCTAAACTGTGAATTGATTATGACAAACACTGGAAGTGGGTCTATAAGAGGAATGCCATTGCAAGACCACAATCTCAAATGAGAGAATGATAGAGAATTTCTTCCTGATTTAGGTTGTGGATCTATGCTTAATGAATGCGGTGAAGTTGAGGTTAATGCCATTATCATGGATGGGAAAAGCCTTGACATGGGAGCATTTGCTGCTGTTAGAAACATAGCCAATCGAACCAAGCTTGCTCAACTGGTTATGGAAAAGGTAGTTTACTCCTACAGTAGTTATTACACACCTTTCCAACCGAGAACACAGGGCTGGCAATGCTTATTACCTCGTTGTAGGAGAAAATAATTATCTCTGACAATATGTGCACTTTAGCTGTTGTATAAAACATGGCTCTGTAGACTGTGGTGAGACATCATACTGAGCTCTCCTCATACTTCCAACCACACTGGAGTTCAATCTTAAACTGTAGGCTTGGCTTTATTTGATTACATTGTAACAGTAACAACATTTCAACAGTATTTCAATGACATTGGTTAGGCCACTATTGGAATATTGCGTGCAATTCTGGTCTCCTTCCTATCGGAAAGATGTTGTGAAACTTGAAAGGGTTCAGAAAATATTTACAAGGATGTTGTCAGGGTTGGAGGATTTGAGCAGAACAGGCTGGGGCTATGTCGGAGACTGAGGGGTGACCTTATAGAGGTTTACAAAATTATGAGGGGCATGGATAGGGTAAATAGACAAAGTCTTTTCCTGGGGTCGGGGAGTGCAGAACTAGAGGGCATAGGTTTAGAGTGAGAGG
>NC_057753.1:11113114-11121071 GCF_004010195.1 Chiloscyllium plagiosum
GTCATTTACAAAATACCGTGCAAAGACTTTAACAAACACTACATTGGACAAACAGGCAGAAAACTAGCCACCAGGATACATGAACACCAACTAGCCACAAAAAGACATGACCCTCTCTCACTCGTATCCTCACATACGGATGAGGAAGGGCACCACTTCAACCAGGGCAACATATCCATCCACGATAAGCCAAACAACGACACGCATGAGAATTACTGGAAGCATAGTATTCCAACCGGAACTCTATCAACAAACACATCCAGTCAGACCCCATCTACCACCCCTGAGAAAAGGATCAGGAAATGACATCACCAACCCAAAGAAACCCAAACATATAATTTTCAGCAGTGTTTCACCTAAGGCCCACTGAAGATGTTACCTAGTAGGGTAACGAAACGTCTGGAAACGAACCTTAAGCTCAGCGAGCAAACCTACATCCAAAGTATTTTTTTCCCTGGGGTGGGGGGAGTCCAGAACAAGAGGACAGAGGTTTAGGGTGAGAGGGGAAAAGTATGAAAGAGACCTATGGGGCAGGTTTTTCACACAGAGGGTAGTATGTGTATGGAATGAGCTACCAGTGGAATTGGTGGAGGCTGGTACAATTGCAACATTTAAAAGGCATTTGGATGGGTGTATGAATAGGAAGGCTTTGGAGGGATATGGGCCAGGTGCTGGCAGGTGGGACTAATTTGGGTTGGGATATCTGGTTGGCACGGATGGGTCGGACCGAAGGATGTGTTTCCATGCTGTACATCTCTATGATTCTGTGACTCTAAGGCCTTCTATAGGTATATCAGGAATAAAAGAATGACTAGAGTAAGATTAGGGCCAATCAGGGATAGTAGTGGAAAGTTGTGTGTGGAATCTGAGGACATAGAGAAAGCGCTTAGTGAATACTTTTCATCAGTATTCACAGTGCCTTTTTCCAAAGTTAGTGAGAATAAAGAAATACAGTCTACAAGATTAGATGGGATCGAGGTTGACAAAGAGGAGGATTTAGCAATTTTGGAACATCTGAAAATAGATAGAACACCTGGGCCAGATGGGACCTATCTTTGGATTCTCTGGGATGCCAGGGAGGGGATTGCAGAGCCTTTGGCTTCGATCTTTATGTCATCATTGTTGACAGTAGTGCCAGAAGACTGGAGGATAGCAAGTGTTGTTCCCTTGTTTAAGAAGTGGAGTCAGGACAACCCGGGTAATTATAGGCCAGTGAGCCTTACTTCAGTTGTGGGTAAAGTGTTGGAAAAGGTTATAAGAGATAGGATTTATAATCATCTGGAAAGGAATAATTTGATTAGGGATAGTCAACACTGTTTGTGAAGGGTAGGTCACGCCTCACTAACCTTACTGAGTTCTTCAAGAAGGTGACAAAACAGGTGGATGAAGGTAAAGCTGTTGATGTGGTGTGTAAGGACTTTGTAAGGCATTTAATAAGGTTCCACACGGTAGGCCTTTGCACAAAATACGGAGTTTCAGGATTGAACATGATTTAACGGCTTGGATCAGAAATTGGATCAGAAGACAGAGGGTGTTGGTTGCTGGGAAATGTTCATCCTGGAGCTCAGTTACCAGTGGTGTGCCGCAAGGATCTGTTTTGGGGCCACTGCTGTTTGTCATTTTTATAATGAATCTGGATGTGGGTGTAGAAGGATGGGTTAGTTATATTGCGGATGACATTAAGGTAGGCAGAGTTTGGATAGTGCCAAAGGATGTTGTGGGTTACAGAGGGACATAGATAAGATGCAGAGCTGGGCTGAGAAGTGGCAAATGGAACTTAATGGAGAAAAGTGTGAGGCAGTTCACCTTGGAAGAAGTAACAGGAATGCAGAGTACTGGGCTCATGGTAAAACTCTTGGTAGCGTAGATGAACACAGAGATCTCAGTCTCTGAAAGTTGTCACCCAGGTTGGTAGGGTTGAGTTTTGGAGCCACGAGGTCATGCTTCAGCTGTACAAGACACTGGTAAGGCCACACCTGGAGTATTGCATTCAGTTCTGGTCACCGCATTACAGGAAGGATGTGAAAGCTTTGGAATGAGTTCAGAGGAGATTTACCAGGATGTTGCCTGGTATGGAGGGAAGGTCTTACGAGGAAAGGCTGAGGGAGCTGAAGCTGTTTTCATTGGAGAGAAGGAGGTTAAAAGGTGACTTAATTGAGACTTACAGAGTTAGATAGGGTGGACTTTTTCCTCGGATGGTGAAGGCTTACACAAGGGGACATAGCTTTAAATTGAGGGGTGATAATTGAGGACAGATGTTAGGGGTAGTTTCTTCACTCAGTAATAGGGGCGTGGTACAGCCTACCTGCAACAGTAGTAAACCTGCCAATGTTAAGAGCATTGGATGTACATATGGATAATAATGGAACACTGCAAATTAGATGGACATAAGATTATTTTTACAGATCGGCTCAACATCGAGGGCCGAAGGGTCTGTACTGCGCTGTAACGTTCCATGATCTATTTGTTAAGGTTCCCCATGGTTGGGCTCATTCAGAAATTATGGAGGAATGGGATACAGGGAAATTTAGCAGTCTGGATAGAGAATTGGCTGGCCAAAAGTCACTGACTGGTAGTGGATGAAAAGTTTTCTGCCTGGAGGTTGGTGACCAATGCTGGCCGGCAGGCATCTGTTCTTGGGCCTCTGCTCTTTATCATTCTTGGATGAAGAAGTGGAGGGGTGGAGCGGTCAATAAGTTTGTCGATGACACAAAGGTTGGCAGTGTTGTGGATAGTACTGAGGGCTGTTGCAGGTGACAACATGATATTGACAGAATGCAGAGCTGGGCTGAGAAGTGGCAGATGGAGTTCAACCTGGACAAATGCCAAGTGATTAATTTTGGAACATTGAATTTGAATGCTGAATACAGGGTTAAAGACAGTGTAGAGGAACAGCTGGATCTTAACGTTCTTGCACATCAATCCGTCAAAGTTGCCACCCAAGTTGATAGGGTTGTTAAGAAGACATATGATGTTTTGGCTTTCATTAAAAGAGGACTGAGTTTAAGAGCTGTGGAGTTTTGCTGCAACTCTACAAAACCCTGGTTAGACCATACTTGGAATACTGCATCCAGTTCTCGTCGCCTTGTTATAGAAAGAATGTAAATGCTTTAGCAAGAGGAGGTTTACCAGGATGCTGCCTGGATTGAAGGGCTTGTCTTAGAGGTTGAATGAGCTCAGGCTCACTGGAGAGAAGAAGAAAGAGAGGTGATTTGACAGACGTGTATAAAGGTAAAGAGAAGCATAAATAGAGTAGATAGTAAAAGACTTTTTCCCAGGGCAGAAATGTCATGAGGGGTCATAATTTTAAAATAATTGGAGGAAAATATGGGGAGATGTCAGAGGTAGGTTCTTTATGCAGAGAGTTGCAGGCGCGTGGAACGCACTGCCAGTAGTAGTAATAGGGTCAAAGACATTAGGGATATTTAAGGATGTTGGATAAGCACATGGATGGCAGTAAATTGAGGGGTGTGTAGGTCAGGTTGATCTTAGATTAAGATAAATGCTCAGCACATCACAGGCCAATGCGTCTGTATTGTGCTGTACTGTTCTATGTTCGAAGACTGAGTGACCCATCACACTTCTGATCCACCTTCCAATTTCAACTTCCCCATAATTTTGAGCACATCCAACACTCTGTTGCCCATGTGCTGACTCACACTAATTCTTGTTCATCTCACCCTGATGTAAAAAAAGTACCAGTTCCCCTCCCATTTATCTCTCCATCCCCAAGGCTCTCAGCCTCATCCCTGATGTATTCTTCCTTAGATACTGCCTGACCTGCTGTGCTTTTCCAGCACCACACTCTTGACTCTAATCTCCAGCATCTGCAATACTCACTTTCGCCTAAAAAACCTACTAGTTGAGAAACTTTCTAATACTTGTTTTCAAGTCCCTCCATGATAGTGATCATTCCCATCTATGTAATCTCTGCTGGCCACACAATCCATCATACTCACCCAATTCTTGACACTCAAGCATGCTCAATACATCTCCACCAATCTCTGATGTTCTTTCAGTTTCCTGGACCTCAGAATGTGCACATCCGACCCTGGCTCTCTTCAACCCTTTCTCACTTTCCTCTTCAAAGCTTAAATTGTCCTTTCCCTAATACCTCATGATGTGAGTCAGCATCAAACACTGTTTTGTAAGATTTTAATGAACTGCCATGCAAAGTACATTAAACTGGAAATTATAGACATAAGCAATAAAGTTACACCTGTTATTGTGGCTAACTTCAATCTGAATATAGATTGGAAAAATCAAATCAGTAACAATACCGTAGAGGAGGAATTTGTGGAACGTATAGGAGATGGTTTTTTGGGGTCATTCAGGTCACAGGTCATACAGGCCTTCCTAGACTGTATTCTATCCATTGGCAGGGTGGGATAGCTCAGTTGGCTGGACTGTGTTGCAGAGAGTTGCAAAATTCACATGCTTATTTCCTGTACTTGCTGAAGTCACAATGAAGATGCTACATTCTCAACCTTGCCACTTGCCTGAGGGATGGTGACCTTCGGTTTAAAGCACCAGTCGTCAGCTCTCTTTAGTGAGAGAGGAACCATATTGTTCTGTTGGACAATGGCAATTTAATTCCAAAATTTCAATTCCTTCATTAGAAGGGAATAATTGGCAATGTAGCTGTGAGAGGCCCCTTGTGGAGAAGTGAAGAACTGAGTGAGAAAATTTTCCATTAAGATGGAGAGTAACAGAGTTGATTTGGAAACTGGGGACTTAAATCTAAAGTGATGAAATTACAACAGCAGAGGCACAAACAGGGCACAACAAATTAGGGAACACTATTGAAAAAATGACAAACATTTAAATACCCCCAAATATCCTCCAGGGGCTATGTGGCTCCCCCTGCCTCCCCGAGGATGCTTGGAGGTGGTTTGCGATGTTGCTTAGACCAGTTTGGTGTTTGGTTCTCAGAGAAAGGGAGGTGGATGTTGGTTGTTGCCTCGCATTGGGACTCCTGCCAGATCTGTCATGGTCCAGTGGTGGGGTGATAGTGCTTGCTGCTGTTGGTGCTGCTTGCAGAACAGGTGGTGGGTGAAGATGGCAGAGTGTCAGCATCTGGTGGTGGGGCAGCAGTTCTGGGCTCAGACAATTGGGCAGAATTCTTGACTTTTATTGGCTTCGCAGGGGCAGGGTGCTGGAGGTCTGAGATGTGGGGCAGAGCATGGGAGCTGCATCTATGGGGCAGGGGATCATACTGATGCATTTTTGGGGATCGAGGAAGTCGGATGTGGGACATGCGGGCAGAGGCAGTGGGGGAGGAGCAGGTATCGGGGTAGGGGATAGAGAGAAATGCCAGAGGAAGTGGTGGAGGCTGCTACAATTACACATTTAAAAGGCATCTGGATGGGTATACGAACACGAAGGGCTTAGAGGGAGTGCTGGCAAAGGTTAGGATATCTGGTCGGCATGAACTGAAGCGTGCTGTACATCTCTATGACTCGATAATTGCAATTACTTTTCCTTCCTGTCTGAAAAAATAAAACACAAAAGGCAGCCCAGCCATGGCTAACAAAGGATATTATGGATTGTACTGAATCCAAAGAAGTGGCGTACAAATTCACAAAAACTAAAGCATATCTGAAGACTGGGAGCAGTTCAGGTTTCCACTAAAAGATAGTCTAAAATGGTAAAATGGGATATATAAGATAAAAAATAAGGATTAGTGAAAACAATTACAATTAGAAACAGGCAAAGTTCAAATGTGGAACTAAAAGATGGCAGAACAACTAACCACATATTTTGCTTCTATCATCACAAAGGGGGACACAAGTAACATCCCCAAAATGTGGGGAACACATGGTCCATTGAGAGCAGAACTGAAGGAAATGTGTAGTGATGGGGAAATTGATGGGGTTAAAGGTTTACAAATCCCCAGTACCTGGTAATCCAAACCCCAGACTATGGCCTGAGATAAGCCATGCAATTGTCAAATCTCAAACTTGTGACATCCTATAACAGAAATGTACAAAAGACATAACGGGGAGTACCAGGTTAAAAACTCAGTAGACATTTCTACTTTCTATGGAACGTTTTTCCTATCTACGAACTGAAAAGTATTAAATTTGAATCCCTCCTCCCGCAATGAAATTCAAATCCATCTTCATCATGTCTTTCCTCCACTCCCGGTGTTCTCCCCTTTTTTCCTGTCTACAAAGTGAGAATAACACCAACCCCTCGATGAGTTGCTCTCCTGGTCACTGCGATCTTGAAACCACCCATTTCCTGGTCCAGCGCCCACACATTATCAGATTGTCACAGTCACTTCAAAAATCACAGCCTGCCTTCGTATTTTTCTGGTTCTCTCCCTTTTTCCTGTTTTAAGGACTCACAGACCAAGCTCAGGGCCAGGTCTCTCGGGAGTGAAATGTGGAAATTCTAGTTGACACACAGGCTGCCGCGAGGATGGAATTCTCTCCCAGAAACGACAGGGGATGGTGCCTTCACCAAGATGGCCGTCCGCGCTCACCGCCCCAAGACAACATGCGCCTTACCCTCACCAAGATGGCGGCCAGTTGTCCCGGCAACCCGAGAGGTCCTTCCCCATTGAAATAAACATTGGGCCCCTGTGGGGGTTGTATTCGAGGCCTCAAGCCTTCCCCCTCGGAGTTTATAAACTCCCCAGTCTCCCTCCTCCCGCGGTTTCCAATCCCACCCTGGCGGCGGGAGCAGGATCTTGGCGCTGGGGCCTGGCGACCTCCCCGGGATGTTTGTTCTTGCCCCTCAAGCCTGCGGCATCATTCCTCTCCCGCACTCAACAAACACTGCCTTTGTCCCGCCGCAGGACCGATACTGCACATGCGCTAATCCGCAAGGGGCGGGGCCCCTGCGTGACGTCACCAAGGGAGGCGGCGCGGTTGCAGGAGACGTCCGACCAATCGGAGGCAAGGGGGCGGGGCTATCGCTCCCCCCGCCAACTCCCGCAAGAAACTTGAAAGGGAGTTTTTAAAAAAGTTTCAGCTTGTTCAGAAATGTTACTCCCAAACATTGGAAGGCTGAAACATTGGGAAACTTTCAGACATAAACAAAGAGATACTAAGAAAAAGAATAAAAAATACGTAAAAGAAACCTAGCACAAAAAAGAACAGCAAAAGCTTCTGCTGGTATGTTAAAGGGAACTGAGTCGCTAAGGTTAAGTGTTGGTCCTTTGGAAGATGAAACCGGTGAGTTAATAAGGGGAACACTGAAATGGCAGAAATGCTAAATCAATACTTTTCCTTGGTTTTCGAGTTCGAGGACAACAGTACCATTCATAGAGTCAGCGAGATATACAGCACAGAAAGAGATCCTTCGGTCCAACCTGTCCATGCGACCAGATATCCCAACCCAATCTAGTCCCACCTGTCAGCACCCGGCCCATATCCCTCTAAACCCTTCCTATTCATGTACCCATCCAAATGCCTTTTAAATGTTGCAATTGTACCAGCCTCCACCACTTCCCCGGCAGCTCATTCCATACACGCACCAATCTCTGCATGAAAAGGTTGCCACTTAGGTGTCATACCTTTCCCTCTCATCCTAAACCTATGCCCTACACCAGGGAAAAGACTTTGTCTATTTATCCTATCCATGCCCCTCATGATTTTATAAACCTCTATAAGGTCACCCCTCAGCCTCCAATGCTCCAAGGAAAACAGGAGAAAGTGAGGTCTGCAGATGCTGGAGATCAAAGTTGAAACTTTATTGCTGGAACAGCACAGCAGGTCAGGCAGCATCCAGGGAACAGGAGATTCGACGTTTCGGGCACAGGCCGATCTTCAGGAATGAGCAGAGAGTGTTCAGCAGGAGAAGATAAAAGGTAGGGAGGAGGGACTTGGAGGAGGGGCGTTGGAAATGTGATAGGTGGAAAGAGGTCAAGGTGAGGGTGATAGGTCGGAGTAGGATGGAGGCGGAGAGGTCAAGAAGAAGACTACAGGTCAGGAAGGCAGTGCCGGGCTGG
>NC_057753.1:11121359-11130366 GCF_004010195.1 Chiloscyllium plagiosum
TCCCTCAGGATTCTCTCCAACAACTTTGCCCATCACTGACGTCAGGCTCACTGGTCTACAGTTCCCTGGCTTGTCCTTACCACCTTTCTTAAAAGGTGGCACCACGTTAGCCAACCTCCAGTCTTCTGGCACCTCACTTGTGACTATCGATGCTACAAATATCTCAGGAAGAAGCCGAGCAATCACTTTCCGAGCTTCCCACATTGTTCTAGGGTCCTTTTGGAACAGGCAAATCAGAGGCTTTAGAATGGGCAGACCATAAACAATCAATGTCAATATGGAAAAGCAACTATTAGGATTGAGGGCAGACAAGTCCCCTGGGCCTGATGGCCTACATCCCAGGGTACTAAAGGAAGTGATGGCGGAGATAGTGGATTCATTAGTTACAATATTCCAAAATTCCCTGGACATGGGAAATATTCATTGAGTCTATTTAAGACTGCGATAGATAGGTTCTTGGTCATCAAGGGGATCAAAGATTATGAGGTGAAAGCGGGAGAATGGATTTGAGAAACTCATCAACCATGAATGAATGGTAGAGTAGATTCAATTGACGGAATGGTCTGCTCCTATGTGTCATGGTCTTATGGTTCCAGGGGATTGGAAAAATACTAACGTAACACCTGTATTCAAAAAAGGAGTGAGTCAACATTTCAGAAATTGCAGACGAGTTAGTTTAACATCTGTGGTTGGGAAGGTGTTAGAATCTGTAATCAAGGAAGCAATATCAGGATGTTTGGAAAGTCAAAGCACCAGAGTCAGCATAGTTTTATGAAGGCCAATCATATTTGACAAATTCTTTGAAGATGTAATAAGCAAACTAAGCAAATGGACATCCTATAGATCCAGAAGGCATTTGCTAAAGTGCCACACAAAAGGTTAGTTAACAAGGTTGGATCAAATAGGATTATGGGTGATTTATCAGCTTGGAAAGGTGACTAGCTGATGGGCAGAAGACAGGCAATCTGAATCAATGGCTTTTTTTTTCTGGATGGCAAGATGTAATGAGTGAGGTGCCACAGGGTTCTGTCCTTGGACCCTCAGCCATTTACAATCTACATTCGTGACCTGGACACAAGGATAAAAGACTCTATATCCAAATTTGCGAATGATACAAAAATAGGTAAATTGCAATGAGGAAATAGGAACTTTATAAATGGATATAGATAGTTAAGGAGAGTAGGCCAAAATGTGGCAGATGGAATTTACAGTGGTTAAGAGTGAGGTCATGCATTTTGGTCGAAAAAAACAGGAAGGCGACCTTTTTTTCTAAATGGGGAGAGACTTCGGGGTGCTCTGGTGCAGAGGCATCTGGGTATCCTCATTCATGAGTCACAGAAAGCTAGCATGCAGGGACAGCAGATAATAAAAAAAGTGAATGGAACATTGGCTTTTATAACAAAAGGAAGAGAATATCAAGGTAACAAAGTGTTGCTACAAATATACATGGTAGTGCTGCGACCGCACCTGGAGGATTGTGCACAGTTTTAATCCCATTTTTTGAGAAAAGATGTAGTGACATTGGAGGCAGTTCAAAGGAGTTTCACTAGATTGATCCCAGAGATGAGGGGTTGTTCATACAAAGATAGATTGAACAGTTTAGGCCTAAACTCTCTAGAATTTAGAAGAATGAGGGCAGATCAAATTGAGGTGTTCCAGATGATAAAAGTAATGGATAAAATAAACATGGAGTGGATGCTTCTTCCTGTGGGGCATTATGGGATGAGAGGTCATAGATTTAGAATAAGTGGTAGCAGATTTAAAACAGAGTTGAGGGGAAATTATTTCTCCCAGAGGGTTGTGAATGGCCTAATTCTGCTCCTATATCTTATGAACGCCGGAGCAGGCAGGAATTGAACCCGTTCCAGGTTTAGGTCACTTCCTCTGGGCTACAAGACATCCGTAAAAATATCAAATCCTTCCCCAGCGGGGAACTGTACCCCCAGTCTCATGAGTCGCAGGTGGGGATACTAGCCACTACATTATCGAGGACGCTGGTCAGTTATAAGGGTGGAGAATGGGTGGGTATTTCAGGAACTATTATGGACACCATAGGCTGAATGGCCTCCTCATATATAGTAACATTCTAAAACATTCTAATTCAGCCAATGATCTGAACACAAGTACAGTTCCCTTGGGGAGATACCAGAGGTTGTAGCAAGGAATCCAATTCCCTGTTTGACCTGGAAAGTAATCCCCACATGCAGGCCAAGGAGAGGTGATCCACCTGCTCCACATATGGGAAGGGATTCACTTCATCATCCAATCCCAAATACATAAGCGACTTCCTACTGGACAGAAAGCATTGAATTTCTCAGCTTTATAAAAAGTTCAATTTTTATAGTTGTAGTGAGAATCACAGTTTTCCCAACTGTCGGGTGGTTCTAGTGATGTTGAGAGACCAGGTTTTGAATGGATAACCGCTCAGGTAACAATGGTTGCTGTGGGGCTCAGTGATGACGGAGAGGCCATCCCTTCAGATGCTCGGTTGTTTCTTTGTGTTGCTGGGCTTGGCCTAGTTGACTGCTCTCTGAGGCTGAATTGCTTCTGCAAAAAAAAAATGCCAGCGAGAGGAAGGTCTGTGTTTCTTGTTGAAAAGAATTGATTTCTTCAGTAATTAGGATTATCTTGCAGCAATAACCAGCATGTTCAGTCGCAGCAGTGTGTACCACATACAATATGCTTTGCAGAAATTTACCAAGCCTATTTAGATAGCTCCTTTCAAACTACTGCCATTAAGAAGGGCAAGAGCAGCAATTAGCTGCAAGTTCTCTTCCAAGCCACTCACCATCCAGACTTGGAAATAGTTTGCTGTTTATGTGTTGGGCCAGATCCTGGAATAGCAGAGTGGGTGTACTTATGGCACATGGACTGCAGCATTTCCAGGAGGTAACTCACAGGAAAGGAATTCCAGGCCTTATGGCTGAGCCACCAATGATGAAGCAATCAAAACTGGGAATCTGTAAAAGGCCAGCATTGGAGCAGCCCATACATCTCAGCACAGGAAGATTACAGAGATAAAGATGGGAGAAGCCATTGGAGGTATTTGTAGACTAAAATGAGAATATTAAAATTTCGATATTGCTAGTAAACAGCAGCAATGTTTTAGGTGACAGAGGGAAGAATTGAGTACAGCATTGAAGTAGTCGAGTCTGGAGGTAAGGAAGGGACTGAAAAGATTGGGAAAGGCTCAAATGAAATGACAGGGATGGATACAAGTATCTTCGTACTGGCACAGATCAGAAGCTTCTCTCAGAATCAAATGCATCAAGTTGTGAACAGCCTGGCTGAATCTCAGTGAGTTACAAGGGAGAGGGAGAGATGGAGGCTGGAGCTCAGGAATGAAGATTGGTGCAGAGACTGGAAACAGCGGCTTAATTCTTCCCAATGTTTAATTGGAGTGGATCCATCAATATGAAGAATATCAGGAACTAGAATGGACCATGAAACTATTGAAGGTTCAAATTAGTTTCAGTTGGAGGGAAGGAGCACTGGGAGGTTTAGGGAAACCACCTTCACATGAACAGTTCCAACAGTGAGAAATTTCAGCCATGACTTTAGATTGGAGAAGGCTGATAGAAGATTTAAAAGAAGTTGTGAAAATCATGAGGAGTCTACCCGGAACAGACAGTGAGATACTGTTCACCATGGTCAAAGCATTGAGAATAAGAATGCAGATTTCAAATGCATTACAAGGAAGAAAATGTGATGTGAGAAAGAAATTTCATACAGTGAATAAATAGATCTGGAACACGTTGCATGGAACAACGGTTTAAGCAGGTTCAATTAAGGTCATTGGATAATTATTTGATGACAAGCAATGTTCAACTTTAAAAGGAAAAATCAGGACAATGGCACAAGGTGAGAAAGTTCATTTAGAGCACTGCACGGACACAATGGGCTGAGTGGCCTGCTTCTGTGTTTTAGTAATTCAATGTTTCATAATTACTCATCGGATCTCAGTCGGTTATGATCATCTGCTATTTTGTATGGTCAGTCAGGGAGGATCAATCAGATCAATGTTTTACAATGATTCATGATTGGGGAACTGCAAGGATTGGGACTGGGACCCCAGGTATTCACAATATATGTCAATGATTCGGATGAGAGAACTAAATGGAATATTTCACAATCTGCAGATGACACAAAGCTGGGTGGAAGGATGAGCTGCGAGGAGGATGCAATGATATTTGGACAGATTGAATGAGTGGGCAAATGTATGGCAGGTGCAGTTTAGTGTGGATAAATGTGAGGTTATCCACGTTGGTAGCACAAAGAGAAAGGCAGATTATTTGAATAACTGTAAACTGGGAGATGGGAATGTTCACCAAACACTAATCCAAGATGGAGGATGGGAAAAAATATGGCTGTCAGAGCTGCTCCTTTTTTGATAATATTTTACGTGTTGGTGGCGATTTCATCGAATTCCAGGAGCTGGAATTCATCGAATTCCATCGAATTCCATATTACTGTTGTATATGCTGTTGCATTTTTTTGGAACCTTGCAGTAAAAAAGTCAAAACAAGAGCATTTTTTACATGGAGAAAGACAACCAAAGGCAGTGAGCACATGGTCTGTAAGGGAGAGAGAGAGAGAAAGAAACCTACACTGCTAACTGATACAGTAGTGATTCTGCGTCGTCACTGCCTTTCCTGTTTCAATTCAAGTATCTGTGGACAACCGAGTGCATCCAAGAAAATAAATGCAGCAAAATTCATAGTTGACCTCAGAGGAACCTTTGTGGGAGAGCTCACAGCACAGGAACAGATAAGTGCATAGTTTTTAACGTGTAACCTTGCTGTAAGTCTACAGTATTGAACAGAGTGGGTTCTTTCTTCAGCATGAAGTTAGCCTGGAGCACATTTATTTAAGAGCAAACAGACGGTGCTATTTTCTGGGTCTGTAGATTGTGAAGGAGCAAAGCTGGCCTTTCGTAGAGTGATATGCTCTTCTCGTCAGATGGGGGATTGTCAGGAGAGTTTCCATGTTACTGAGCATTATGTCTGCAGGAAGTGTCTTTGGTTGTGAATCCAGATTGAATGGATCTGTTCGAGCGACAGTTAGTGGCAATGAGGAATTTACAAGAGCGGGGGGGAGGGGGGTTTGTGGTCGATGGCCGTTAAAGGAAGGGAGAAAAGTCGCAGATACAATCAGAAAGGTGAAAGACTCCAGGAAAGGTAGTGACCCACAAAAAGTGATCCACACAAAGGCCAGGGAGTGACTTCCACATCCAGCTGCCACCCTGATGTAAAGCAGTTCTTTAACTAATCCGTCTGTGGTTCTAGACTCACTGACCTTCGGTCTTCAATAACCAGCCGCTCCAAGGTGCTCCTCACCTCCGGGGCTCTACCCACTTGCCTCCCGCTGGAGGCCGCTCTGACTCGGGCTCTGGGAGCTACCGAGACTCGGTGTCACTGAGCTGCTTGCTGCTTCCAGGACCCGCACTGCGCATATGCTGCATGGACAGTCGGTCTCCCGAGACAAGGCAATATTGTCCAAAACGTCAATTTTCCTGCTCCTCGGATGCTGCCTGACCTGCTGTGTTTTTCCAGCACCACTCTAATCTAGACTCTGATCTCCAGCATCTGCAGTCCTGACTTTCATCAAGGCAATATTGCGTTTGCACTGTACCACCCCTTAGCGGAGATAGACCGTATTGATTTCCGTGGAGGATTTTAGGTTATCCATGCACCATTCCACTCAGTAAACATGCACACCTATTTTCCAAAGCCATCTCATGTCCCCTTTTTACCCTCCTGATTTCCCTCTTAAGTATACTCCTACTTCCTTTGTACTCTGCTAAGGATTCACTCGATCTATCCTGTCTATACCTTTCTTAACCAAACCCTCAATTTCTTTAGTCATCCAGCATTCCCTACACCTACCAGCCTTTCCTTTCACCCTGACAGGAATATACCTTCTCTGGATTCTCGTTATCCCATTTCTGAAGGCTTCCCATTTTCCAGCCGTCCCTTTACCTGCGAACATCTGCCCCCAATCAGCTTTCAAAAGTTCTTGCCTAATACCATCAAAATTGGCCTTTATCCAAGTTAGAACTTCAACTTTTAGATCTGGTTTATCCTTTTCCATCATTATTTTAAATATAATAGAATTATGGTCGCTGGCCCCAAAAGTGATCCCCCACCGACACCTCAGTCACCTGCTATCGGAAAGATGTTGTGAAACTTGAAAGGGTTCAGAAAAGATTCACAAGGATGTTGCCAGGGTTGGAGGAGTTGAGCTATAGGGAGAGGCTGAACAGGCTGGGGCTGTCTTCCCTGGAGCGTCGGAGGCTGAGGGGTGACCTTATAGAGGTTTATAATATTATGAGCGGCATGGATAGGGTAAATAGGCAAAGTCTTTTCCCTGGGGTTGGGGAGTCCAGAACTAGAGGGCATAGGTTTAGGGTGAGAGAGGAATGATATAAAAGAGACCTACAGGGCAACTTTTTCACGCAGAGGGTGGTACATGTATGGAATGAGCTGCCAGAGGAAGTGGTGGAGGCTGGTACAATTGTGACACTTAAGAGGCATTTGGATGGGTATATGAATAGGAAGCGTTTGGACGGATATGGGCCGGGTGCTGGCAGGTGGGACTGGATTGAGTTGGGATATCTGTTCGGAATGGACGGGTTGGACCTAAGGGTCTGTTTCCATGCTGTACATCTCTGTGACTCTATGACTCTATCTGCAGCAGCTCTTCTGCAGAGAAACATTCCAATCATAGAACTGATGTATGGACAGAAACTGGTTTGTTCAGGACTATATTCACCGGAGGTTCAGAGAATGATGGGGATCGCAGAATAATGTCAATAATTCTGACAGGTCTGGACAGGGTATTGCAGGAATGTGTTCCAGATGACTGGGGTGTCCAGAACCAGACATTGTAGTCTAATGCATGCAATGACAATGAAAGATTGAGATTAGCAGAAATTTATTCAGCCAGAGATTAGTGAACCTGTGGAATTTTCTATCACAGTAAGTATTTGAAGCTATTACATTGACTGTTTCAAGAAGATTTACATGCAGGCTAAAGGTTTAAGGCTAAAGGGTCAAAACGTATGGAAAAAAAATCATAAATAGGGCACTGAATTTGCATAACAGGCATCATAAGATTACAATGGCAGGGGACCTCAGACTCTTGGCATGTGCCTCTTCCTTGATGTGGGAGCTCAGGAACATGGCTGAGGTTCCTGATTCTTACACTTGCAAGAAGTGTGTCCAGTTGCAGCTCTTGTTTGACCGCATGACGGCTCTGGTGCTGCAGATGGACCCACTGTGGAGCGTGTAAGCCAGATGAACTTGGGGCTTGGATTGGTGCCTGGGAGTATATCGTTATTGCAGTCACAGAGACTTGGAAGGGCATGATTGGCAACTAAATGTTCCAGGATATAGATGCTTCATACAGGACAGGGAGGGAAGTAAAAGGGGATGGGTGGGGGTGGAGTTGCATTGCTGGTCAGGGATGATATCATGGCTGTGTTAAAGGAGGACACTATGGAGGGCTTGGGTAGTGAGGCATTATGGTGGAGCTGAGAAATAAGAAGGGTGCCGTTACATTGTTGGGGCCATATTACAGGCCTCCCAACAGTGAGCGTGAGGTACAAGAACAAATAGGTAAACAGATTATAGAAAGGTGTAGAGGGCAATAAAGAGTAGTGGTGATGGGAGATTTTAATTTTCCCAATATTGACTGGGATACACTTAGCATCAGAGGTCTGGATGGGGTAGAATTTGTAAGAAGCATCCAGGAGAGTTTTCTAGAGCAGTATATCAATAGTCCAACAAGGGAAAGGGCCATATTGGACCTGGTATTGGAGAATGAGCCAGGCCAGGTGGTAGACGTTGCGGTCGAGGATTTCTTTGAGAACAGTGACCACAATTCCATAAGTTTTAGAATACTCATAGAAAAAGATGAGAGTGGTCCTAAGGGAAGAGTCCTAAGCTGGGTCAAGGCCAATTATATCAAAATTAGGCAGGAGCTGGGAAGTGTGGATTACACACAGCTATTTGAAGGGAAGTCGACATTTCATATGTGGAATGCTTTCAGAGATAGGCAGGATAGTGCAGGATAGGCATGTCTTATTGAAGTCAAAGGATAGGAAAGGTAAGATTCGTGAACTGTGGATAACAGTAGAAATCATATGACTTGCCAAGAGGAAAAGGTAAGCGTACACAAGGTCTAGGCAGCTAAGAACAGAATGGGCCCTGGAGAAATATCGGAAGAGTAGGACCAGTCTTAAATGAGGAATCAAGTGGGCCAAAAGAGGTCATGAAACAGCTTTAGCGAGCAGAATTAAGGAAATCCCCAAAGCATTTTATTCTTATGTAAGAAGCAAGAGGGTAACTCGAGAAAGGATTGGGCCACTAAAAGATAATGAAGGAAGGCTATGTGTCGAACCTGAGAGAATGGGTGAGATTCTGAGTGATTACTTTACATCAGTGTTCACTGAGGAGAGGAACATGATGAATCTTAAGATTAGAGACAGAAGTTTGATTAGTCTGGATCACGTTGACGTAAGTAGGGAAGATGTTTTGGGTAGGCTAGAGGTTATTAAGGTGGACAAATCCCCAGGACCAGATGGGATCTATCCCAGGTTGCTGAGGGAGGCGAGAGAGGAAATAGCTGGGGCCCTAACAGCTATCTTTGTGGCATCCTTTAACACAGGTGAGGTGCCAGAGGACTGGAAGGTTGCTCATTTTGTCCCCCTGTACAAGAAGGGGAGTAGGGATATTCCGGGTAACTACAGACCAGTGAGCCTGACATGTGCAGGGTGTTCCAGCTAGGTGGATAAAGAACTGGTTGAGCAACAGGAGACAGAGAGTAGTAGTTGAAGGGAGTTTCTTGAAATATCTTTGAAATGGGGAAAGGTGACCAGTGGTGTTCCACAGGGATCAGTGTTGGGGCCACTTTTGTTTGTAATATACATAAATGATCTGGAAGAGGGCACTGTTGGTATGATCAGCAAGTTTGCAGATGACACGAAGATTAGTGGAGTAGCAAAAAT
>NC_057753.1:11130866-11136821 GCF_004010195.1 Chiloscyllium plagiosum
TCACCTGCTCTGTCTGTGGGAAGGCATTCACTGATTCCTTCGACCTGCAGATGCATTCGCGGGTTGACAGTGGGGAGAGACTATTCATTTGCTCTCAACGTGGGAAGGGATTCAGAGATTCCTCCATCTTATGTCCCATCAATATGTTCACACTTATAGGGGACCATTCACGTGCTCCCACTTTGGCATGAGGTTCAGGCATTTTGCTGACCTCAGCAGACACAAGTGGACCCACACACAGAGAGACCTGCCAAGAATATGGGAAGGGATTCACTCAGTCAGTCATCTGGTCTGCTGACATCGGCGAATTCACACGCTGGAGAGGCCATTCACCTGCTGTAAGTGTGGGAAAGGATTCACTGATTCATCCAACCTCTGCACTCATCAGCAAGTTCCCAGTGATGAGAGACCATTCAGATGCTCCCACTGTGGGTCTCGTTTCAAATGTTTATTTGAACTCACCAGCCACTAGCAGACTCACACTAGGGAGAGACCATTCACCTGACCTTAGTGTGGGAAGCAGTTCACCCAGTTATCCAGCCCTCTGAGACACCAGGGATCACACCTAGGCAAACAGATTTTACTTGCTCTGTGAGTGTTATCCAGGCTGCTGAACCTGCAGAGAGTTCATACTGACGAGCGATTATTTAAATGCTCAGACTGTGGAAAGTGTCAAAGATTCCAAAGCAGTGATGTCCCATCAATGTGTTCACACTTGAGAGACTGTTAAGGTGCTCTTACTGCAGGACTGTAGTCACACGATCATTTCAATACATTAAACATCAGCAAATACACATTGGGGAGAGGCCATTTAACTAAATATGTCTGAGGGAAGGGATTCATTCTGTTATCCAACATGCTGAACCGTCAGTGATTTCATCAGTAATGGCAGTGTTTGGATTTTGCTGTTAATCTCATACAAGGTGAAGCCTTGTTCACGACGCCTGCGTTGATGTTAATGAACTCCAGCCCAGTTATAGTTCAGCCCACTGAAATCAGTCAACTGAAAGTTGTTCACAAACAGCACCTGGGTATTTCTGCAAACAGACGTATGTTGCGGATATTTTCTCTTACACTCATCGGGAGAATTTGTAAGAATATAAACTTAACTACAGAACCAATGTTTACACTGTATGAGAAATGAGCAAGAGTACTCTAGTGGAGGCATTGCCATGAAGGATGCATCAGCTAACAATGATTGACATTTAACTGCCAGGGGTTGAAATGGGTGGAGTGCATATACATGCCCTCTCTGTCCATGATGAACAGAATTAGTGATGTATATGTGGGCACAAATTCAGGTTGACCTATTTGATCGTGCTAATGTTTTAACGTATCTGCATACGTACAGACTGCCCTAGACACAACTAAAGCAGTCTCCCTTTTATGTTCTATTTCATTTTTGACCAGTTCTATATCACATAAAGGCGCAAAGTGGTTGCATTAATTGCTGCAAACAGTTGTCAACAATTTTTTCCATTTCCACAGGGAAAAATTCTTCCCCTTTTGCAAAGCCTATATGTGATGTCAGTATATCCAGTAATGTAATGACCATATGCTGAGTTGACATTGTGAGGCTATTCACCAATGAGCCATCGGCACCTGCACTGCAGCACCAGATTGAGGTGATCTCGACACAGCAACACCGTGAGAATCAGAAGTCATTGAATTTACAAGCTCGCAAATTGGCAGGACCAATTCTGGGTTTACCCTGTCCAACCTCTAAGAACCTGAAATTTTCAACATGGTCTTCTGTTATTCTTCTAAACTCCAATGAGTACAGGCTCAGCCTGTTCCATCTCCTCTCCAGAGGATATCCTCCCATTCCAGGATCAATGCCTGAACATTCTAGGAACTGTCTTTCCTAAAATAAGGAGGCTAAAGCTGTTCACAGTATTCCAAGTGTGATCTTGCTAGTACCTTATAGTTTTAACAACACATTCCTATTTTTTCTCCCATTCTCTTTAAATAAAGGCCAAAAGACCTTCCTGATTACCTGCTGAGCTTGGGTGCAAGATTCTTGTCTTTCAAATGCAAAGACCCACAATTTTGTCTGTTGTGCAGCTTCAGTGTTTTTCTTCATTTAAATAATAGTCTCCGCTCCTAATCTTACGGTTAAAGTGCATAAGCTCCAGTTTTTTCCCCACATTATAATCTAAGAGCTGAGTTTTTGTCCACTTGCTTATCCAGTTTCTATCCCTCGGTGGTCTCACTGTGCCATCGTTACTACTTGCCTCCATCTTTGTGTGTTATCTGCAAATTAGGCAACAGTACATTCACTTCTGTCATCTAAGTCGTTCATATAGATTCATATTGGCTCCATTACTGACACCTATGGGACTTCACAAGTTACAATGTGTCATCATGACAATGCCCTTTTTATCTCAACTCTTGCCGTCAACTCATTACCTAATCCTTGATCAACGTTAATATATACCTCGAACAGTGTGGGTTCAAGGGTTCTTATCTTCTGAAGTAGTCTTGTGATACAATACCTTACTGATCACTTCTTGGAAAACTACATAGTACATCTTCTGGTTCCCCTTTATCTGTCTTGCTCGTTACCTCAAAATATTTTAACAAACTTGTCAGCTATGATTTCCTCTTCACAAAACCACAGTGATTCTGCTTGATTGTATAAATGTATTTGTAAATGCTCTGTTATTTCAATTTCTATAACAGATCTCTAACATTTTCCCAATGACAGAGCAAGTTGTGAAATTGAGTTGAGTCAATTTGATAGTTTCTGGGGCTGGGCACTCAGAAAATGTGACTATGAAAGCTACCAATTGTCATTAAAAACCTAACTGGTTTATTTGCACCCTTCAGGGATGGAACCTGCCACCTGGTCTGGTCATAGACACTCTGACTTCCATGGAATGGTGGAGATTGGGGTGGGTGCAGGGGGAAAGAGAGAGGACTGTGAGGAGGTTGTGGATGGGAGAGGTATTCACTAATAACTCAATCATAACTTTCACTAACCTTCCCAAAACTGCCACTTCCACCACCACAAATGACTAGGGAGCAGGCGAATGTGACCATGACCACCTCGACACTCCCTCCAAGTCACACAACGTCCCGCCTTCTAATGCTGGATTAATAGAAATTTCCTCCAATCCTGTCTAGAACTCGGGGACTTTGTCTGAAAATTAGGGCTGGACTGTTCAGGAGATGTTAGGAAGCAATGTCACTCACAAAAGGGTGGTGTTGGTTTGGATCATTCCTCCAAAAAAAATTGCAGTTGATACTCAGTTGTTTGTTTTAAATCTGAGATAGATAAAAGGTTATTCAGTAAAAGGTTTTCAGGGATATGGGCAAAAAGGTGGCTATATGCAATTAGGCCACAGATGAGCCGTGATTTTATTAAATAGTGGGACAGGCTCAAGGGACTGGAAAGTTAGGCAGGAATTTAAAAAGGAGGCCGTCAAGGGTAGTAATATCTGGATTGCTCCCAGTGCTCTGAGCTAGTGAGTATAGCGCATCTGAATGAGTGGCCGAGGAGTTGGTGCAGGGGAGAAGTTTTCACATTTTTGGATATTTGAAATCTCTTCTGGGGTAGAAGTGACCTGTACAAGACGGACGCGTTGCACCTAAATTGGAAGAGGACTAATATACAGGCAGGGAGATTTGAGAGCGCTGCTCAGGAGGATTTAAACTGGTAAGGTGAGGGGGGAGGGAGGGAGGAGAGGCAACCTAGGGAAATAGTGAGGAAAGAGATCAATCTTAGACTCGTACAGCTGAGGAAAGAAGCGAGTCAAACAGTTAGGGACAAAGCAGAGAACCAGGTAGGACTGATGCATTCAAATAAATGCAGTTGAATGTAAGAGGCCTAACAGGGAAGGCAGATGAACTCAGGGCATGGTTAGGACCATGGGACTGGGATATCGTAGCAATTACAAAAACATGGCTCAAGGATGGACAGGACTGGCAGCTTAATGTTCCAGAATACCAATGCTACAGGAAGGACAGAAAGGGAGGGAAGAGAGGAGTGCGGAGTGGTATTTTTGATAAGGGATAGCATTACAGCTGTAATTAGAGACAATATTCCTGGAAATACATCCAGGGAGGTTACTTGGGTGGAACTGAGAAATAAGAAAGGGATGATCACCTTATTGGGAATGTATTATAGACTCCCTAATAGTCAGCAGAAAATTGAGATACAAATTTGCAAGGAGATTTCAGTTATCTGTAAAAATAATAGAGTGGTTATGGTAAAGGATTTTAACTTTCCAAACATTGACTGATACTGCCATAGTGTTAAGGATTTAGATGGAGAGAAATTTGTTAAGTGTGTACAAGAAAATTTTCTGATTCATTGTGTGAATGTACCAAAGGGAAAAGGTGCAAAACAGGACCTACTCTTAGGAAATATGGCAGGGCAGGTGACTGAGTGGGGGAGCACTTTGGGGCCAGTGACCATAATTCTATCAGTTTTAAAGTAGTGATGGAAAAGGATAGACCAGATCTAAACATTGAAGTTCGAAATTGGAGGAATTTTGACAGTATTAGGCAAGAACTTTCAAAAGAGAGATTGGTGGCAGAGGTCTGAGATGCGGGGCAGAACATGGGGGTTGCATCTGTGGGGCAGGGGACCGTACTCATACATCTTGGGGGTTTGGGGCAATCGGATGTAAGTCATGCGGGCCAAGGCAGTGTGGGGGAGCGGGCATCAAGGTAGGGGAATAGAGTGAGCTGCCAGAGGAAGTGGGGGAGGCTGGTACAATTACAGCATTTAAAAGTCACCTGGATGGGTATGTGAACAGTAAGGGCTTAGAGGGATATGCGCCAAGTGCTGTCAAATGGGACGAGATTAGGTTAGAATATCTGGTCGGCATGGACCAAAGGGTCAGGTTCCATGCTGTACATCTCTTATGATTCCATAACTTCGATCTGAGACAGGTACAGCTGAGAACAGAAGTGAGTCAAACAGCCAGGGCAGGCAGGGACAAGGTAATAAATTAATACAATACATTCCCTAATAAAGCTGCATTTATTTCAATGAAGTGGCCTAACAGGGAAGGCAGATGAACTCAGGGCATGGTTAGGAACATGGGACTGGGATATCGTAGCAATTACGGAAACATGGCTCAGGGATGGGCAGGACTGGCAGATGAATGTTCCAGGATACAAATGCTACAGGAAGTTCAGAAAGGGAGGCAAAAGAGGAGGGGGAGTGGCATTTTTGATAAGGGATAGCATTACAGCTGTGCTAAGGGAGGATATTCCCGGAAATACATACAGGGAAGTTATTTGGGTGGAACTGAGAAATAAGACAGGGATGATCACCTTATTAGGACTGTATTATAGACCCCCCCCAATAGTCAGAGGGAAATTGAGAAACAAACTTGTAAGGAGATCTCAGCTATCTGTAAGAATAATAGGGTAGTTATGGTAGTGGATTTCAACTTTCCAAACACCGACTGGGACTGCCATGGTGTTAAAGGTTTAGATGGAGAGGAATTTCTTAATTGTGTACAAGACAATTTTCTGATTCAGTATATGGAAGTACCTACGAGAGAAGGTGCAAAACTTGACCTACTCTTGGGAAATAAGGCAGGGCAGGTGACTGAGGTGTCAGTGGGGGAGCACTTTGGGGCCAGTGACCATAATTCTATTTATTTTAAAATAGTGATGGAAAAGGATAGACCAGATCTAAAAGTTGAAGTTCTAAATTGGAGAAAGGCCAATTTTGATGGTATTAGGCAAGAACTTTTGAAAGCTGATTGGAGGCAGATGTTCGCAGGTAAAGGGACGGCTAGAAAATGGGAAGCCTTCAGAAATGGGATAACAAGAATCCAGAGAAGGTATATTCCTGTCAGGGTGAAAGGAAAGGCTGGTAGCTATAGGGAATGCTGGATGACTAAAGAAATTGAAGGTTTGGTTAAGAAAAAGAAGAAAACATATGTCAGGTATAGACAAGATAGATCGAGTGAATCCTTAGAAGAGTATAAAGAA
>NC_057753.1:11137434-11147531 GCF_004010195.1 Chiloscyllium plagiosum
GTTTAATTCAGATAAATGCGAGGTGCTGCATTTTGGGAAAGCAAACCTTAGGAGGACTTATACACTTAATGGTAAGGTCCTCAGGAGTGTTGCTGAACAAAGAGACCTTGGAGTGCAGGTTCATAGCTCCTTGAAAGTGGAGTCACAGGTAGATAGGATATTGAAGAAGGTGTTTGGTTTGCTGTCCTTTGTTGGTCAGAGTATGGAGTACAGGAGTTGGGAGGTCATGTTGCGACTGTACAGGACATTGGTTAGACCACTGTTGGAATATTGCGTGCAATTCTGGTCTCCTTCCTATTGGAAAGATGTTGTGAAACTTGAAAGGGTTCAAAAAAGATTTACAAGGATGTTGCCAGGGTTGGAGGATCTGAACTACAGGGAGAGGCTGAACCGGCTGGGGCTGTTTTCCCTGGAGCGTCGGAGGCTGAGGGGTGAACTTATAGAGGTTTACAAAATTATGAGGGGCATGGATAGGATAAATAGACAAAGTCTTTTCCCTGGGGTCGGGGAGTCCAGAACTAGAGGGGCATAGGTTTAGGGTGAGAGGGGAAAGATATGAAAGAGACCAAAGGGTCAACTTTTTCACGCAGAGGGTGGTTCGTCTATGGAATGAGCTGCCAGGGGATGTGGTGGAGGCTGGTACAATTGCAATATTTAAGAGGCATTTGGATGGGTATATGAATAGGAAGGGTTTGGAGGGATGTGGGCCGGGCGCTGACAGGTGGGCAGGTTGGGATATCTGGTCGGCATGGACGGGTTGGACCGAAGGTTCCGTTTCCATACTGTACATCTCCATGACTGTGACTAACTGCAATAGTTGTTCCTTCCTGTCTGAAGGAAAAAGTTGGGCCAGCCTTGGCTAACAAAAGGATATTATTGATAGTACTGGATCCAAAGAAGTGGCATACAAATTGGCTAAATAGTAGCAGTAGATCTGAAGACTGGGAGCAGTTCAGGCTTCAACTAAAGTATTGACTAAAAGGGGAAAATGGGGGATATGAAGAAAAAAAAGGATTAGTGAAAACAATTACAATTAGAAACAAGCAAAGTTCTAATGTGGAACAAAAAGATGGCAGACGAATTAACCACATATTTTGCTTCTATCATCACAAAGGAGGACACAAGTAATATCCCCAAAATGTTGGGGAACACATGGTCCATTGAGAGCAGAACTGAAGGAAGTGAGTAGTTATGAGGAAATGGTGTCAGGAAATTGATGGGATTAAACGTTTACAAATCCCCAGTACCTGGTAATCCAAATCCCAGTCTATGGCCTGAGATAAGGCATGCAATTGTTAAACTTCAAACTTGTGACATCCTATAAAAAGAAATGTACAAAAGACATTACTGGGAGTACAAGGCTAAAAGCTCAGTAGACATTTCTACTTTCTATGGAACGCTTTTCCTATCTACTGAAAGTATTAAATTTGAATCCTACACATTATCCCTCCTCCTGCAATGAAATTCAAATCCATCTTCATCATGTCTTTCCTCCACTCCCGGTGTTCTCCCCTTTTTTCCTGTCTACAAAGTGAGAATAACACCAACCCCTCGATGAGTTGCTCTCCTGGTCACTGCGATCTTGAAACCACCCATTTCCTGGTCCAGCGCCCACACATTATCAGATTGTCACAGTCACTTCAAAAATCACAGCCTGCCTTCGTATTTTTCTGGCTCTCTCCCTTTTTCCTGTTTTAAGGACTCACAGACCAAGCTCAGGGCCAGGTCTCTCGGGAGTGAAATGTGGAAATTCTAGT
This sequence comes from Chiloscyllium plagiosum, assembly GCF_004010195.1. Classification (NCBI taxonomy): domain Eukaryota; kingdom Metazoa; phylum Chordata; class Chondrichthyes; order Orectolobiformes; family Hemiscylliidae; genus Chiloscyllium; species Chiloscyllium plagiosum. The sequence goes on from NC_057753.1 coordinate 11,139,192, forward strand.
TGACACACAGGCTGCCGCGAGGATGGAATTCTCTCCCAGAAACGACAGGGGATGGTGCCTTCACCAAGATGGCGACGTGCTCCTTACCATCACAAAGATGGCGGCCAGTTATCCGCGAAGTCCTCGCCCGGTGAAATGAACCGCGGGGCTTGTATTCGAGGCCTCAGGCGGTTCCCAATCCTACCCTGTCTCACCGTCTCCTCTCCCCGGGGGCAGGAGCTGGGGCCTGGCGACCTCCCCCCCGGGATGTTTATGAAACATGTCGGATTCCTCCCGACACGCGCCGCCGGACCTGCTCAGCGGCTCCTGTCGTTGCCCCTTCAGCCGCCGGCCGCCATTCCCCGCCCACACTCAGTCACCCTGCCTTCGTCCCGCGGCAGCGCCTGCACTGCACATGCGCTAGCCCGCAGGGGGGGCGGGGCCCCGGTGTTGCGTCACCATTGAAGGAAGCGTGGTTGGCGGAGACGTCCAACCAATCGGAGGCAATGGGGCGGGGCGACCGTTCCCGCCACCCTTGCAAGAAACCTCTGAAGTGTTTGTGTTTAAAGTTAGAACGTAGTTTTTCAAGAAAATTTTCAGCCTGTTCATAAATGTTACTCCCGAACCTGGGAAGGCTGAAACGTTGGGAAACTTTCAGACATTAACAAAGGGATACTAAAAAAAAAGAATAAAAATACGTAAGGCAAATCACAAAAGAAAACTAGCACGAAATATCAAAAAGTACAGCAAAAAGCTTTCTGTTGGTATGCTAAAGGGAACTGAGTCGCTAAGGTAAACGTTGGTCCCTTCGAAGATGAAACCGCTGAGTTCATAAGGGGAACACTGAAGTGGCAGAGATGCTAAATCAATACTTTTCCTTGGTTTTCAAGTTGGAGGACAATAGTGCCATCCCTATTGGAATGGGCAAGTCAGAGGCTATAGAAAGTGGAGAACATAAACAATCAACGTCGAAAGGGAAAAGCAAACTATGAGGATTGAGGGCAGACAACTCCCCTGGGCCTAATGGCCTACATCCTGGAATACTAAAGATAGTGGATTCATTACTTACAATATTCCAAAAATCGATGGACATGGGAAAGATTAATTGAGTTTATTTAAGACTAAGGTAGATAGGTTCTTGATTGTCAAGAGGATCAATGATTATGGGGAAAAGGCGGTAAAATGGATTTGAGAAACTTCTCCGCCATGATCGAATGGTGGAGCAGATTCAATGGGCCGATTGGTCTAATTTCTGCTCCTATATCTCATCTTATGATTCCAGTGGATTGGAATAATACTGATGTAACACCTGTATTCAAAAAGGGAGTGAGGCAACATGTTGGAGATTGCAGACCAGTTAGTTTAACATCTGTGGTTGGGAATGTGTTAGAATCCGTAATCAAGGAAGCAATATCAGGATATTTTGAAAGTCAAAACTCTATCCATCAGAGTCAGTATAGTTTTATGAAGGTCAAATCATAATTGACTAATTTGCTAGAGCTCTTCGAAGATTAAACAACCAAAGTGGATACTGTGGATCCTGCAGATATAATATACCTGGACTTCCAGAAGGCATTTGCTAAAGTGCCACACAAAAGGTTAGTTGACAAGGTTGGATCATATGGGATTAGGGGTGATTTATCAGCTTGGATAGGTGGCTAGCTGATGGGCAGAAGACAGACAGTCTGAATCAACGGCTTTTTTTTCTGGATGGCAAGATGTAACTAGTGAGGTGCCATGGGGTTCAGTCCTTGGACCCCAGCTTTTTACAATCTACATTTGCGACTTGGACACAAGGATAAAAGGCTCGATATCCATATTTGTGGATGACACAAAAATATGCGGGATGGTAAATTGCAATGAGGAAATAAGAACTTTAGAAATGGATATAGATAGTTTAGGAGAGTGGGCCAAAATGTGGCAGATGAAGTTTAATGTGGATAAGTGTGAGGTCATGCATCTTGGTTGAAAAAACATAAGGCAACCTCTTATCTAAATGGGGAGAGACTTCGGGGTGCTCTGGTGCAGAGGGATCTGGGTAACCTCATTCATGAGTCACAGAAAACTAGCATATAGGGACAGCAGATAATAAAGAAAGTGAATGGAACATTGGCTTTTAGAACAAAAGGAAGAGAATATCAAGGTAACTGTACATGGCAGTGCTGACTGCACCTTTAATCCCAGTTTTTGAAAAGGATGTAGTGATATTGGAGGCAGTTCACGTGAGTTTCACGAGATTGATCCCAGAGATGAGGGGCTTGTGTATAAAGATAGGTTGAACATTTTAGGACGATACGCTCTACAATTTAGAAGAATCGGGAGCAGATCAAATTGAGGTGTTCCAGATGATAAAAGTTATGGATAAAATAAACATGGAGTGGATACTTCCTCTTGTGGGGCATTATGGGATGAGAGGTCATAGATTTGGAATAGGTGGTAGCAGATTTAAAACAGAGTTGAGGGGAAATTACTTCTCCCAGAGGGTTGTGAATCTGTGGAATTCGCTACCACAAAGTGGTACATGCTGGGACAGTGAGTAAATTTAAAAAAGAGATAGACAGATGTTTAATTAATGATGGGTTGAAGGGTTATGGGGAGAAGGAAGGAAAATGGGGGTGAGGAGCATATCGAATGGCGGAACAGACTCGATGGGCCGAATGGCCTAATTCTGCTCCTATATCTTATGAACGCCGGAGCAGGCAGGAATTGAACCCGTTCCAGGTTTAGGTCACTTCCTCTGGGCTACAAGACATCCGTAAAAATATCAAATCCTTCCCCAGCGGGGAACTGTACCCCCAGTCTCATGAGTCGCAGGTGGGGATACTAGCCACTACATTATCGAGGACGCTGGTCAGTTATAAGGGTGGAGAATGGGTGGGTATTTCAGGAACTATTATGGACACCATAGGCTGAATGGCCTCCTCATATATAGTAACATTCTAAAACATTCTAATTCAGCCAATGATCTGAACACAAGTACAGTTCCCTTGGGGAGATACCAGAGGTTGTAGCAAGGAATCCAATTCCCTGTTTGACCTGGAAAGTAATCCCCACATGCAGGCCAAGGAGAGGTGATCCACCTGCTCCACATATGGGAAGGGATTCACTTCATCATCCAATCCCAAATACATCAGCGACTTCCTACTGGACAGAAAGGATTGAACTTCTCAGCTTTATAAAAAGTTCAATTTTTATAGTTGTAGTGAGAATCACAGTTTTCCCAACTGTCGGGTGGTTCTAGTGATGTTGAGAGACCAGGTTTTGAATGGATAACCGCTCAGGTAACAATGGTTGCTGTGGGGCTCAGTGATGACGGAGAGGCCATCCCTTCAGATGCTCGGTTGTTTCTTTGTGTTGCTGGGCTTGGCCTAGTTGACTGCTCTCTGAGGCTGAATTGCTTCTGCAAAAAAAAAAATGCCAGCGAGAGGAAGGTCTGTGTTTCTTGTTGAAAAGAATTGATTTCTTCAGTAATTAGGATTATCTTGCAGCAATAACCAGCATGTTCAGTCGCAGCAGTGTGTACCACATACAATATGCTTTGCAGAAATTTACCAAGCCTATTTAGATAGCTCCTTTCAAACTACTGCCATTAAGAAGGGCAAGAGCAGCAATTAGCTGCAAGTTCTCTTCCAAGCCACTCACCATCCAGACTTGGAAATAGTTTGCTGTTTATGTGTTGGGCCAGATCCTGGAATAGCAGAGTGGGTGTACTTATGGCACATGGACTGCAGCATTTCCAGGAGGTAACTCACAGGAAAGGAATTCCAGGCCTTATGGCTGAGCCACCAATGATGAAGCAATCAAAACTGGGAATCTGTAAAAGGCCAGCATTGGAGCAGCCCATACATCTCAGCACAGGAAGATTACAGAGATAAAGATGGGAGAAGCCATTGGAGGTATTTGAAGACTAAAATGAGAATATTAAAATTTCGATATTGCTAGTAAACAGCAGCAATGTTTTAGGTGATTTCAAGTTGACAGAGGGAAGAATTGAGTACAGCATTGAAGTAGTCGAGTCTGGAGGTAAGGAAGGGACTGAAAAGATTGGGAAAGGCTCAAATGAAATGACAGGGATGGATACAAGTATCTTCGTACTGGCACAGATCAGAAGCTTCTCTCAGAATCAAATGCAGCAAGTTGTGAACAGCCTGGCTGAATCTCAGTGAGTTACAAGGGAGAGAGAGAGATGGAGGCTGGAGCTCAGGAATGAAGATTGGTGCAGAGACTGGAAACAGCGGCTTAATTCTTCCCAACGTTTAATTGGAGTGGATCCATCAATATGAAGAATATCAGGAACTAGAATGGACAATGAAACTATTGAAGGTTCAAATTAGTTTCAGCTGGAGGGAAGGAACACTGGGAGGTTTAGGGAAACCACCTTCACATGATCAGTTCCAACAGTGAGAAATTTCAGCCATAACTTTAGATTGGAGAAGGCTGACAGAAGATTTAAAAGAAGTTGTGAAAATCATGAGGGGTCTACCCGGAACAGACAGTGAGATACTGTTCACCATGGTCAAAGCATTGAGAATAAGAACGCAGATTTCAAATGCATTACAAAGAAGCAAATCTGATGTGAGAAAGAAATTTCATACAGTGAGTAAATAGATCTGGAACACGTTGCATGGAACAGCGGTTTAAGCAGGTTCAATTAAGGTCATTTGACGACAAGCAATGTACAACTTTAAAAGGAAAAATCAGGACAATGGCACAAGGTGAGAAAGTTCATTTAGAGCACTGCACGGACACAATGGGCTGAGTGGCCTGCTTCTGTGTTTTAATAATTCAATGTTTCATAATTACTCATCGGATCTCAGTCAGTTATGAACATCTGCTATTTTGTACGGTCGGATCTCAGTCAGTTATGAACATCTGCTATTTTGTACGGTCAGTCAGGGAGGATCAATCAGATCACTGTTTTACAATGATTCATGATTGGGGAACTGCAAGGATTGGGACTGGGACCCCAGGTATTCACAATATATATCAATGATTCGGATGAGAGAACTAAATGGAATATTTCACAATCTGCAGATGACACAAAGCTGGGTGGAAGGATGAGCTGCGAGGAGGATGCAATGATATTTGGACAGCTGAGTGAGTGAACAAATGTATGGCAGGAGCAGTTTAGTGTGGATAAATGTGAGGTTTGGTAGCACAAAGAGAAAGGCAGATTATTTGAATAACTGTAACCTGGGAGATGGGAATGTTCACCAAACACTAATCCAAGATGGAGGATGGGAAAAATGTGGCTGTAAGAGCTGTTCCTTCTTTGATAATATTTTAGGTGTTGGTGATGATTTCATTACATTCCAGGAGCAGCAATTACTGTTGTATATGCTGTTGCATTGTTTTGGAACCGTGCAGTAAAAAAGTCAAAACAAGAGCATTTTTAACATGGAGAAAGACAACCAAAGGCAGTGAGCACATGGTCTGTAAGGGGGAGAGAGAGAGAAACCTACACTGCTAACTGATACAGCAGTGAATCTGCGTAGGTACTGCCTTTCCTGTTTCAATTTGTGTATCTGTGGACATCGGAGTGCATCCAGGAAACAAAATACAGCAAAATTCATAGTTGACCTCAGAGGAACCTTTGTGGGAGAGCTCATGGAACAAATAAGTGCATAGTTTTTAAACTTGCTGTAAGTCTACAGTAGTGAACAGAGTGGGTTCTTTCTTCAGCATGAAGTTAGCCTGGAGCACATATATTTAAGAGCAAACAGACGGTGCTATTTTCTGGGGCTGTAGATTGTGAAGGAGCAAAGCTGGCCTTTCGTAGAGTGAGATGGGGGATTTTAGGGATTCCAGCTGGGCGAACAGAACCGCAGCAACGAGCACCCGAGCTACAAACCTTCTCACAAACTTTGAATTTTAGGGAGAGTTTCCATGTTACTGAGCATTATGTCTGCAGGAAGTGTCTTTGGTTGCGAATCCAGATTGAATGGATCTGTTCGAGCGACAGTTAGTGGCAATGAGGAATTTACAAGAGCGGGGGGAGGGGGGTTGTGGTCGATGGCCGTTAAAGGAAGGGAGAAAAGTCGCAGATACAATCAGAAAGGTGAAAGACTCCAGGAAGGTAGTGACCCACAAAAAGTGATCCACACAAAGGCCAGGGAGTGACTTCCACATCCAGCTGCCACCCTGATGTAAAGCAGTTCTTTAACTAATCCGTCTGTGGTTCTAGACTGGGTTATGGGATTCCACTCACTGACCTTCGGTCTTCAATAACCAGCCGCTCCAAGGTGCTCCTCACCTCCGGGGCTCTAGCCGCTTGTCTCCCGCTGGAGGCCGCTCTGACTCGGTGTCACTGAGGCTGTCCGATGCTTCCAGGAGCCGCACTGCGCATATGCTGCATGGACAGTCGGTCTCCGGAGACAAGGCAACATTGCGTTTGCGCAGTACCGCCCCTTAGCGGAGATAGACCGTATTCATTTCCGCGGAGGATTCTGGGTTTTCCATGTACCCAGAATCCTCAGTAAACATGCACATGAAGGTGACCCATGAAATCTGCAGCAGCTCTTCTGCAGAGAAACATTCCAGTGATCGCACTGATTGTATGGACAGAAACTGGTTTGTTCAGGACTATATTCACCGGAGGTTCGGAGAATGATGGGGATCGCAGAATAATGTCAATAATTCTGACAGGTCTGGACAGGGTGTTGCAGGAATGTGTTCCAGATGACTGGGGTGTCCTGAAGAAATTTATTCAGACGGAGATGAGTGAACCTGTGGAATTTTGTGTCGTAGTAAGCGGTTGAAACTATTACATTGAAAGTTTTACATGGAATTGTTAACGCGAAAGGGCCAAAAGGTATGGAAAAATCGGGAATAGGGCACTGAATTCGCGGAACAGGCATGATAATATTAAACAGTGGAGCAGGCTTAAAATGCCCAAATTACCTATTCCTGCTCCTGGTTTCTAACGTTTCCTCTCAACCTCAAGGCAGAAACAAACTACCCTGAAACTAGAAACTAGAAATAAAGGCGCAAGATGCTGGAAATACTGAGAACAGCAGCAACTCTGGAGAGAAGCAGAGTTAAATGTTAAGGTCATCATCTTTTCGTCGGAACTTATAGAAGTTTTTTTCAGCAAGTAAGCGAGGAAGTAGGTGGAAAAGGTTATGAAAGCTCTCCACTGTTGGGGATCATTTGAGACAAGTATTCATCACTATAGAAATAAAGGTCACTGCACCCTTGCACATCGTTTGGCGGAGCTCCTGTTATTTTATACTGTCCCTGCAGTTATCCTCCACATTGTTTCAAACAGCATGAAAAGTGGGGGACATGAAAAGTCATGAATGATGAGATTGTTTATAATTTCCTGCACAAGACTGATTCTATCCAATCTACTCCTTCCCTCTTCCAATGTTTAAGAGGGAATTGCAGAGCGTATACCATCTCCCAGCACTGCCTGCAGTGGATGGAAAAAGTTTAATCCATCTGCCAATGGAAAGAGCCGAATCCCGGGGGGAAGGGACAAATAACACCGTCCCGGGAGCAGGGAGACAGAATGGAAAGAAGCTGTTCATTGCTGCTTTCACTGCCCCAGGCAACGGGATTTAATTTTCTAATCAATCCGTTCAGAGATGTTATTAACCACCACTGGAGCAGATGGAACTTGAACACGGTCTCCCACATCCGAGTAAGGGAGACTACCTCTGTGTATGTGCCACCTGGTTTAGTGGTAAGTAGCGCTCCCTGGTGGAGGCTGTTTGGTCTAGCGGTATGATTCATGCTTCGGGTGAATATCGAGAATGTAAGAGGTCGCGGTTCAAGCCCTTTTTGTTCAACTCGGCCCTTTATTCATCTTTTAAAACAAATCTTTGAGACTGCGTGAGGTGGCTTTTTAAAAATATGTCGTTCAGCCCCTCTGATTCTAGAGCCCGAGCTAGAAATTACCAGGGGTTTCTCGCTGATTGTGTTCAGAGTCTAGTCTCGAAGAGACCATGAGTCATAATTTGAAAGTCCTTTACACTGGAATGGGTCATGAAATAGTGCAGTGACTGTGAGTAAAACACGGGAAGTTCCAGCAGGGAAGGAGGCGACACTGAAGCAGGAACCTGAGGACAAATGTGTTTCCTTTGCCAGTGAAAGGCACTGCTTCACAAAATGGGGACTATTGAAGTGAAGCAGTGACGGTGATTATCTTTGCTGGTTGTTCACCTTGTGAATGTTGCCATTGCTGCGCATGTCCGTGTTAACATCAGAACTCTGCAGCGAGGCGGCCCGAACTGTGCATGGGGCCAGTGTCTGACCACACATCAGCAGATTGTAGGGTTAATTCCTACTTCACCCGAGTGCAGGTCACGACTTCGTTATATATCCAAACTCATCTTTCTCATTGTCCTGAAGCCGAGATGC